>NC_041385.1:699845971-699847671 GCF_002162155.2 Triticum dicoccoides | reverse complement strand
GCCAACAAGGCGGCGCTCGAGGTGGCGCGCATGACGGCGTCGTTTCTGGTGAAGAAGCTCTCCGTCTCATTCTCCCCTGACGCGGCCAACCGCGTGGTGCACGAGATCCGGCTGCTCTCCAAGTCCGGCTCGGACAACCGCGCGTTCGTCGGAGAGGCCGGAGCCGCGCCGATGCTGGTGCCCTTGCTCTAGTCCGAGGACGCCGGGCTCCAGCTCAACGCCGTGACCGCGCTGCTCAACCTTTCGATCCTCGAGGCCAACAAGAAGCGCATCATGCACGCCGATGGCGCCATCGAGGCAGTGACCCACATCATGAGCTCCGGCACGACGTGGCGCGCCAAGGAGAACGCCGCGACGGCCTTGCTCAGCCTGGCGTCCGTCCATACGTGCCGCCGAGCCTTCCGTCGTGGAAAAGTTAGTCCACCTCGTGCGCACGGGCCCGACGAGCACAAAGAAGGACGCGCTGGCCGCGCTGCTGTCGCTGGCAGGCGAGAGGGAGAACGTCGGGAAGCTGGTGGAAGCTCGTGCGAGAAGCGAGCAACGGCAGCCTGCGGCGTAAGGGAGCAGCAGGAAATAGGTGGCGCAAACGAGATCGGGAGCAGCAAATCCATGCAGCCAACTCTCAAGGTCCTCCTCGTCGTGGGGATCCTCAATCTAACGCCGTTCTGTACCTCTGCCTGAAGCTCAACTGAACCTGTAAGTATAGATCTCTGTAGCTAATCTGCTTTTTTTGCGGAAAATCACCTGGTTAATTGTTACATGCCCATCGATACAGGATGTTCATGGGAAAATAAAAAAGTTCCAGGAAACTCAGGTTTATATGTAGCTTTTCTGTCTTCCAAGATGTAACCAGGAAATTTAGTAAACCAGGATATTAAGTTCCAAGAAGTTTACTTAATATCCTGGAAGACAGAGATCATGGTTTAAGTTCGGTTCCAGGATGTGAATTTTTGACTAAACTGAATTTAATTGTGAGTAAGATGTCTTTTTCTAACTTATAACCAAGAAGCTGGATATTAAGTAAACCAGGATGTATTTCTGTCTTCTAAGATGTAGTATTTTTTTTTGACATATAAATAGGATATTAATAAGTAAACTTTCGTGGAAGGCACCAGCAATATACTCAATATTAAGTTAACCAAGAAGCTGGTCATATTCAGATAGTTTACTTAAACCAAGATCTTTCTCTTCCAAGATAGTATTAAGTAAACCAGGATGTTAATGGTGTAATTTATGTAACCAGGATACTAAGTAAACCAAGAAGCTGCCGTGGTAGGCAGATTTTTATGTACTGTGCTACCCAAATCATTTTTGTACCGTTTGCTTAAGGAAAAATCACGTTTCATGTTTTTAGGTTTCTTATTATATACCCAAATGTTATGAAACATTTGTCTTTGCAACTATCTGAGTCTCACATAATTAGGTGCTCAAATGAATTGACTCTCATCCATCATAAACGAGATGCATTGTTCAGCGGATTTGATTGAAGTCCTAAACTGAAATCAAAATTAACGTGAGGCTTCCTCTTTAGTCATTGCCATTCATTATGGCTTGCAACACCTGGCGCTGAATTTGAATTAATTCGGTCACAACAGACTGCACCACACACGTAATTAATTCTTGGGCCAACTTGTACCGCAGCTCGTATTACGCTAGTGTATTGAATATGTATTGCCTCTAATCAGGCCAAAGTAACGACA
>NC_041385.1:699839660-699845961 GCF_002162155.2 Triticum dicoccoides | reverse complement strand
TTATCAAAAGTGCGTGCATTGACCGGGCCAGCCACCTGGCTGCCAATTGTCGTTCTCTGATTGGCTTGGGACTAAATCATCACATGAGGTGCAAGTTGGGGTATGGTGGAGTCAAGTTTTACAAGTTTGGGACTGAATCATCACATTCTGTGCAAGTTAGGGTACCTGGGCTGCTATTACCTCATCTAGAAGGAACCAAGGCCTAGTTCTTTTGGCCGATTCTCCCATAATCTTGAAAATCGACCCTCCACCCAGCTTTTTCCAGAATCTTAAACCCATATATTTTTTTACAATCCTAACTAATTAGGATGTAAACAGCTAGGATTTAAAAAATATGTGAGTACAAGATTCTGGAAGAAACTGGATAGAGGGTTAATTATCAAGATTCTGAGAGAATCGGCCAAAAGAACTGGGCCCTAGTGCAGGGCCAGCCAGCAGTACACAGGACCGCGTAGCTAGCCAATGCGACAACCAAACTCTAGTGCAAAATTGGCAACGTGATATTTATAGAACGAACTGCTACGCCAAAACTAAAAGAACAGCCCGCAGAACATTCCCAAAAACATTTTTGAAAAAAGATGGAACAAAATTGAAAGCAAGAACATTTTTCGCAATTACAAACAACCTTTTCAAAATGCAAACATTTTTAAAAAAGAGGAAGAAATTTTTTAAAACGCCGGTATTTTCTGAAATTAATAATAATTTTTGAAAAACACGAATGATTCATGAAATTCTTGCAAACATTTTTTAAATTTGTAAACAAACATTGACTTTTAATTTGTGAATAAACTTTGAGAACCGGAACATTTCATGTAAAATGCGAACATTATTTTTAAAATGAACAATTATTTCAAAACATGAACATTTCATGAATTTGCGAACAAATTTTGAAAACACGGACATTTTCTGAATTGGTGAACAATTTTTTAAAACAGAAACATATTCAGAAATCCGTAAACATATTTTGAATTTTGAACAAAATTTAGAAATGCGAACATTTTCATAAATTGCAATCTTTTATGAATTTATGTACATTTTGGAAATTAAGTGAACAAATTTTAAAATAGTATTTGTTTGGAGTTTCTGAACAAAATTTGAAAATAGGAACAAAATCTGGAAAAATAAACAAATTTTAAGAAATACAAACATTTAAATTGCATACAATTTGTTGAGAAAAGAAACTAACTAGAAAAGGAAAATGAAAGAAAAGTAAAAGGAAAGAAAAGAAAAAAAGACAAAAAAGGGAAAAAGGACAGAAAAAGGAAAAGGCAGAAAATATAAAAAGAAAAATAAAACGGATTAATAGCAAAATTCTAGCTCTGTTCATTTACTTGCTTGTCTAAAAATGCTAGCTCGGTTAATATAAAATATACGCCGTAAAAGAAACTGTAGTTCTTTTTTAAATTTCTAACGTGGTTTATTTTTCTCAAAAGTATATATATATATTTAGAAAGCCAAACATTTTAAAAATTTGCTAACAAACTTTTAAAGACTCGAACATTTTTTTAAGAATCTGAAACATTTTTGGAAAAGAAGGAACAAAAATGAAAGCGAGAACATTTTTCGCAATTACAAACAACTTTTTCAAAATGCGATTTTTTTAAACAGGAACAAAAATCTTACAATGCTACCATTTTCTGAAATTAGTAATAATTTTTTAAAAGACGAATATTTTATGAAATTCTTGCAATTTTTTTTGAATTTTTGAACAAATGACGAAAACGTTCACTTTTTGAATTTGTGAATAAATTTTGGGAACAGGAACATTTTTGTAAAAATACGAACATTGTTTTTATAAAATGAACAATTATTTCAAAACATAAACATTTTATGATTTGCGAACAAATTTTGGAAACATGAACATTTTCTTAATTTGTGAACAATTTTTTAAAACAAAAACTTTTTCGGAAATCTGTAAACATTTTTTGAATTATGATTTTTTTAGAAATGCGGACATTTTCTGAAATTGTAATCTTTTATGAATTTCTGTACATTTTGGAAATTAAGTGACCAAATTTAAAGTAATATTTTTTGGAATTTCTGAACAAAATTTGAAAACAGAAACAAGATCTAGAAAAATAAAAAAATGTTAAGAAATACAAACATTTTAAATTGCATAAAATTTGTGTAGAAAAGAAATTAACTTGAAAAGGAAAATGAAAGACAAGAAAAAGGAAAGAAAAGTAAACAGACAGAAAAGGAAAAAAGGACAGAAAAAGGAAAAAGCAGAAAATATAAAAATAAAAGAAAATAAACAGGAGAAATAGAAAAACCTGTTCAGAAACCTTCCAGAAGATTCACAAAACCGGTAAAAACCGGCTGGGAAACCTCTAAAAGGTTCCCAAAACTGGAACCGAAAACTGTAAGTACGGTACAGATGGCCTGGCCCAAGTCGCTCGATTGGTCGGCTCGTGTGTGCGATTTCCCGACAGTTTAACGCAAAGTGCGTCGAATAGGATTTTCCCCTGATGAGTATGACACTGTAAAAAAGAAACCCAAATGAGAACGCCCACACGTGTGGCATATTTGCACATCGCCCACACGTCTTGATTCATGTTGATTCTGTTTTGCACGAATCCTAAAGAAATCCGTTAGAATCTGAGTGTCACATGGGCATCATCGTGTGTGTGGGTGTTGGAGAGTTCGCCCACACGCCCCGCGGCACGCGGTTTTGCTACCTGCACTGTGTGGGCGAACTAGTTTCTGCCCACATAACCACCACCCAGTCCACGCGCGTGTGGGCGAATTGCTTTTCGTCCACACGACACTCGTACGTTGTTGGATGGCAACTGCAGTTGCGCGTACGTGGCAACTAGGTAAACACACATGACAACTATGATTAGTTGTTAGACGGCAACTGCAGTTGCGCGTACGTGACAACTAGATAAACATACATTGCAACTATGGCTGGACCACATGTGGCAACTAGATAAACACATATGGCAACTATTGTTTCACCATATATGGCAAATAGTTAATCACACACAGCAACTATGGTTTGACTACACGCGGCAACTACCATACATTAGACATAGCAACTACAGTTAACCAAAACAGAGAGAGTCGCCATGCTTTTACAACTACATTTGCCATCCCAGATAACTACATTTATCATCCCGGATGAAAACTAAATCTTCATCCAGCGAGTACCTAACATAGCTGCGCCAAGACGTGCGGGCATATTTGCTTCGTGCCACATGCGTGAGGCGGGGATGAGTAGTATTTGTTAAACGTGTGGCACGAAATAGATACCTCCACACGTGTGGGCAATTCTAATGTTCGCCTACACACAGCCCGTGTGAGTTGCCTCCTGATTATGTCACCCAGAGCGTGGGGTGGATCTTTAATATACCACGCGTGTGGGCATTATCAGGAGTTCAGGACCCAAAAGAAACTAACCTCGTGTACGTGTATATGTAGCTAGCTTTAGCATCTACACCGTCAACTTATTGAGGAGGAAATCAATCAGGCAAGATCTGTCAGCTTGATGTGAGCCTGCGTCTCGACGAAAGTAAAGCTGAGCCCGAGGCAAACAATGGCCGAATATTTTGGTATTGCTGATACCATCCGTCAAGAACAACCAGCAAGAATGTTATTGCATGTCTAATGCGATTTTTGGTGCAACCCAATCTATATTGGCTGCATCAAGTTTTTATTTTTACTAGCAAACATGCCCGTGCGTTGCAACGGGAGAGAAAAAAATTTACACGCTATCCAAATAAGTTTGAATCAATACCCTGACATACGAGCGTCATCTATTTTAACACAGTGACTCGCCATGTTGCGAACATGTTTTATAATTTGCTAACAATTATAAAATTACTAATATCTTTTAAACAACAACAACAATAGGCTAGAGGTGAAACCCATAAAATCTCGCGACCAACTCATGGCTCTGACACATGGATAGCAAGCTTTCACACACCCGTGTCCATAGCTAGTTCTTTGGTGATACTCCAATCCTTCAGGTCTCTCTTAACGGACTCCTCCCATGTTAAAATTGGTCTATCCCGACCTCTCTTGACATTAAAATCACTAATTTTTTTAAAACTGTGAAAATTTTATGATTTCCCACACATTTTTGAATTCACAAACATTTTATGATTTCTCAAACATGTTTTTCAAAACTCACAATGTTTTGAAATTTGAAAATCTCGAATTAATTTAAAGAAGAAAAAAAGAAATGAGAAAATAAAAGAAAAGACAAAAGACAAAATGAAAAAAATAGGGGAGTCACGCCCTGCGGGCCGGCCCATGAACGCGTGCATCACAAAAAGAGGGGAAAAATCTGCAGAACCTGGGGATAAAAAAATACACTCTAGCCAAATAAGTATGACTCAATACCTTGACATATGAGTGTTAAAAAAAAATACCTTGACATATGAGCATCCGCTTTTTTTTTTGCATCCTCTATTTTGACACAGTGACTCGCCATGCTGCCACTTATCTTTCATCCCACCCTCGCTGATGATGGATGCGTTGTCCACGTGATCGCAATATAGTCGACTTGGTAAATCCCAAGGCAATGAGCTTGCCACTGCACGATACACTTTAAAAACAAATCTCATCGACCACAAACTTGCAATTTTTTTGAGTTTTTTCAATATTTTCTAAAATCTCATGGTCATTTTTGTCAGATTCACGAATTTGTTTTGAATGCATGATTATTTTTCAAAAACCATGTACATGGTTTTATTTCCCGACATTTTTTTTCCAAATTGTGCTTTTTTAATAATTTGCGAACACTTTTGAAAAATCAATTATATTTTTGAAACTGCAAAAAATTTATGATTTCCCCCACATTTTTGAAATCACAAACATTTTATGATTTCTTGAGCATGTTTTTAAAAATTCACAATCTTTTGAATTTTGTAAATCTCAAATTAATTTAAAGAAGGAAGAAACAAAAAAAAGAAATGAGAAAAAAAAGCAGATGACGAAATGCAAAAAAAAGAGGCGTCACGCCCTGTGGGCCGGCCCACTTAACGCGCACTGGGTGGGTAGGGGAGGTGCCTGACAAAAAAGGTTGGGGAAATATGCGGCACCTGGGGATCGAACCCTTGTGTCCAAGGTAGAATAGAGAGGCTTTAGCCACTGCGCTGTCTCCAAGCATCTGATATATATTCAGCTTCATCACCTTAAATAACTTAGCGCCGCGGCGAATTTGGTGGAATCGTTTTTTAACTTACGGGTGGCATTGGTGGGTAAATTTTGTCAACTTATGGGGTAAATTAAATGACGTACCACCAGAAGCAATAGGCGCTTTATTAGTAGGTAAAGATAAAGATAAATATTTTTTTATTTTTATTTTTGAGCAAAAGAGAGGCTTTCCCCTCCGATTTCATATTAGGAAACCATTTGTCTTAAGCGAAGTACAAACGCTACACACTCCAACCCAAGCAACGAAACTCCCAGGTAGATAAGGTGCTATTACAGGCCCAACGCTGCACGGGCCAAAACAGAGTGAGAAAAAGACAGCTGGACAGCAACCTAGATAACAGTTTCCACCAACCAAAGTTAATTAGGTTGTTCTAGATGGGGTCCGTCCTGTAGGGTGACGGTTGGCGTATCGGTCCGGCGATTGCGGAGGCGATCGCGTTAGGGTTCGTCGCGCCGTCGTTGCCTCTCGTCCTCGCTAGCAGTCCCCAGATCCTGGGGCCCCGACCTGATCGTCTCTCCAGATCTGCTGTGTGCGCCCAAGGGTGCACGGCTGCAAGCACACCAAAAACCCTAGGGGGCAGTCCAGAGAGGAAGGGGAGAAGATGGAAGATGTGGCAGGGATGATGAAGGGGTTGAAGCTGTCGGAGGAGGAAAGAAAAGGGGTTAGGTTTAGGATCACGGCGAAGGAGAAGGGGAAGTACATGGAGGCAAAGGTGGTGGGGAAGATCATGTCGGAGAAACCTGCACAGCCAGATGCGATCCGTCTATCCTTAGGGAAGGTGTGGTGCCCGATCAAGGGCATAGAGTGCAAGGAAGCGGGCGACAACAAGTTTGTCTTCACATTTCTTCAAGAGTCCGGGAAGCGGAAGGCGTTGGAGAACGGGCCTTGGATGTTTGACAAGGAGCTCGTGGTGGTGGAGGATTTCGAACCGAGCAAGAGGATGGAAGACTATGAATTCAACAATATACCTATCTGGATTAGGGTCTTCAACCTCCCACTGGGCATGATGAATATAGAGTCGGCTGAAGATATTGGAAATCTAGTTGGGACGTTCGTGGAGGCGGATACGGGTGCAGATGGAACGGCCATAGGGAGGTTTTTGAGGGTCAAGATCAGGATGAGAATTGACAAGCCGATCAT
>NC_041385.1:699824020-699839348 GCF_002162155.2 Triticum dicoccoides | reverse complement strand
AGAGGAAGAATGTGACGGAGGTGGGCAGGTTGGAGGAGGAGGATGGCTGGTGCAGATTTGAGTATGAGTACCTTCCAGATATCTGCTACACCTGTGGTATGATCGGGCATGGCGAGAAGGAGTGCAATATTGTTCTGAAGAAAGGCGAAAGTTCGCACTTTGGGCGGTGGTTGAAAGCAGATATGGGGTCAAGGAGGGGGTCGGTAGAGGAGGGGCTGTGGAGGAGAAACATCAGGGAGCTTAGTGGTAGCAGGAGCTGGGGGCATGGTCGTTCGTATGGGAGGTCTGGAAGCGGCAGTGACAGTCTACCGTGGCGTAAGGAGGCTGATCGCTCGGGCAATGGAGCAACAGGAGGGTCAGAAAAAGGGGAAGAGGTCACGAGCCCACATAAGATCGTAGGCGAGCAGAAGAGACAGGGTACACCGAGGAACCTTCAGTTGGTGCTGACTGACAACCTGTCGAAAGGAGAGGGGGAAGGGGGTAAATCTGCGGCTATCAACAAGGAGGAGGTGGGTGGCCAGGGGTCTGAACCACCAAGGATGGAGGTGGATGAGCATACAGCACAGGGGACTGTAGGTGCTAGTAAAAACACGGTAAAAATCAGAATGGTAAGAAGTTTAGGAGGAAGGAGAGACCCAGGAGTGGGGAGGCCAGCGATCATCAGCAAGAAGTGGAGTTGGGACAGAAATGGGGGCTTGAGGAGGATGAGGAAGAGAAGGAGGTGAAGAGAGGCAAGGTAGATGAGCAGGGAAGAGGTGGAGTTGTAGCAATCGAAGAGAGGGATGCCAACATTAGCATATCGGCCGGGCTGTCAGCGCAGCCCTGTCGGGAGAAATGTAAATCATGAGTTGGAACTGCCGGGGACTTGGGAACGGCCCGACAGTTCGGAGTCTCCTCGAGATGGGGAGAATGGAGGATCCTGACGTTTTATTTCTTGCTGAGACGAGGTTGACGGAGAGGGAACTGGATAGCTTTCGGTGGTCACTTGGACTTGCTCACATGCTTGTGTGGGATCCAATTGGAAGGAGTAGGGGCATTGCTATGTTTTGGAGAAGAGGGGTGGATGTCTCTTTGAGATCATATGGACGGAGGCATGTTGATGTTGACGTGGCAGGAGAAGGAGGAACTAACTGGAGGCTTACCGGTGTATACGGCGAGTCGGCTGCAGAACATAAGAAAGATACTTGGCGTACAATGAGGCTTCTCGGCCAACAACACCAAGCAGGACGACCTTGGCTGTGTCTCGGGGACTTTAATGAAATTTTGGTTTGTGATGAGAAAATGGGGGGTGCTGCACGATCACAGGCTTGCATGGACAGATTCAGAGAAGCGCTGGTATCTTGTGATCTCTATGATGTGGGTTACGTGGGAGATAAATTTACGTGGAGGAACCATAGTAAGGAGCTACATTCTTATATTTGTGAGAGGTTGGACCGTGCAGCAGCAAACACATAATGGTGTGAAACATTCCCGGAGTTTTCTGTAGTTAAAGGAAACCCACATCACTCTGATCATCGCCCAGTGATTGTGTGCACAGAAGGACATCAAAGGAGGGGTAGAAGGGGGGACCGAGGGTTCCGATTTGAAGCCTGGTGGTTGCAAGAGGCCGGGTGTAGCGAAGAAATACAAGGAGCATGGGAGGAAGGATGGTTGAAGGGTGATGGAGGGGTCGCTCGGGTTATGGGTACTGTGGCGGGGCGAATGGTGAAGTGGCAAAAGGAGGTGGTGGGTGAGTTGGAGGGATGGCTGAACAAGGCGAGGACGGATCTGGAGAGGTGTATGAGAGAGCCTGTCTCCGAGCAAAAGGTTAGAGAAGAGGCTGAGCTACGGTGTGTGGTGAGCGACTTGGAGGACAAGAAGAATACTAAAGTAAAACAGCGTACCCACATCTCATGGTTGAAGGATGGTAACAAAAGTACCTGTTATTTCATGGCTTATGCCTCGGCGAGGAAGAAGTCGAACAGGATGAAGGAGTTAGTGAAGGAGAATGGGGAAGTAGTGAAGGAGGGGGAGGTTTTGACTAACTACGTGTTCTCGATTTTCAGGATCTATTTACAACACATTTCTTGGGTGATCGTATGCAAGAACTTATCAGTTGAGTGCCACCAAGCGTTACCAGCAATCTGCATGCCATGCTCGATGCGGAGTTCACCTGAGAGGAGGTGAAAGCTGCACTAGATCATATCGGAGATCTTAAGGCTCCTGGGACGGACGGAATGCCGTCCGTTGTGTATAAAAAGCATTGACACTTCATGGGTGATCGCATTGTGGATGAGGTTCTTGCTGTCCTCAATGGTGGTGACATGCCCGAAGGATGGAATGACACCGTGGTTGTGCTCATCCCGAAGACCAAAAACCCTAAAAGGATCAAAGATCTGCGACCGATCTCGCTATGCAACGTCTTGTACAAGTTAGTGTCTAAGGTGATTGCCAACCGCCTCAAGCTCATCATGCCAGAGACAATATCGAAGAATCAAAGTGCATTCGTCCCCGGCCGGCTGATAACTGATAATGTGCTTATTGCCTATGAACTTTCCCACTTCTTGCTGAATAAAAAGAAGGGGAAGGATAGCTATGCTGCGGTCAAAGCAGATATGAGCAAGGCCTATGATCGAGTCGAGTGGCCTTTTCTGCGGGAGATGCTTGTGAAGTTGGGGTTCAGCCGCCGTTGGGTAGAACTAATTATGAAGTGTGTCACAACTATGCGCTATCAGATCAAGGTGAACGGAGATCTAACCGAACAGTTCAACCCCTCCAGAGGCCTGAGGCAGGGTGATCCGGTGTCGCCATATCTTTTCGTTATATGCGCGGAAGGTTTGTCGGCCCTGCTCCAGGCTGCAGAACAAGATAACAGAATCAGTGGCGTAAAAATTTGCAGAGCAACACCTGCGGTTTCCCACTTGCTCTTTGCGGATGACTCAGTCCTACTACTGAAACCGAATGTGGAGGAGGCCACCTGTCTACGGGAGGTGCTAGATATCTACGAGGAGTGCTCAGGGCAGTGCATCAATGTGGAAAAATCCGCGGTAATGTTCAGTCCTAATACCTCTACGGCTGACCGGACCACGGTTAAGAATGCATTAAGGATACAAAAGGAGGACTGGAACGAGAAGTACTTGGGTCTCCCCGTGCATGTTGGAAGATCCAGGCAGAGGGCATTCGCATATGTTAAAGGAGCCATTGCAGGCAAGGTGTATGGGTGGAAAGAGAAGCTCATCGCCAAGACAGGAAAGGAAGCCCTAGTTACTGCAGTTGCACAAGCCATCCCCACGTTCACGATGTCATGCTTTGACCTGACGAAGGGCTTTTGCCAAGAGATTAGCTCCATGATCGGTAACTACTGGTGGAGTCAACAAGACAAAGAGAACACGGTGCACTGGATAGCTTGGGACAAGCTCGTTCTACCAAAAGCGCAAGGAGGACTTGGGTTCAGAGACATGCATAGTTTTAATATGGCGATGTTGTCTCGACATGCATGGAGGCTTCTGCAACAGCCTGACACTCTTTGCGGCCGACTCCTAAAAGCTCAGTACTTCCTCAGTACGCATGCCCTAGCTGCTGAGCCGAAGGACGGCATCTCATACGCATGGAGAAGCATGTTGCGAGGGCTTGAGCTCGTCCGCGAAGGATATATATGGCGTGTAGGAGACGGTGCAGATGTTAACATCTGGTCGGATCCATGGATCCCTCGTCCATGGTCCTGAACAGTCAACACACCAAGGGGAAACAATTTGCTGGAGAGAGTCAGCGATCTAATCAACCGAGCCACTGGACAGTGGGATGTGCAGCTTGTTCGGGACACTTTTTGGGCGGATGACGCACGCATTATCCTCTAGATACCGCTGAGAGAGGGAGTGCAAGACTTCATTGCCTGGCAGTTTGACAACAAAGGGGCTCATTCAGTTAAGAGTGCCTATAAACTTTATGAGGAGTTAAAAAGGCAGAAGAAGAATGGGGGGCAAGGAATGAGCAATCATGCTCCGGGGAACCTGAATTCCTACATGGATGAGTCGTGGAAGAGGATCTGGAAGCTACCATGCCCAAGGAATGTGCAGATGTTCACTTGGAGACTAAAGCATGAGTCATTAGCGCTCCTGACTAACATGCTTAAGCGAGGGCTGAAGGTGGAGAGCACGCGCTGCTATTTTTGTGGTCGGGCTGATGAAGATGGTGCTCACCTATTCATTAAATGCAAGGCTGTCAAGGAGGTGTGGAGGGACCTGGGGCTCGAGGGTGAAAGAATTCAGTTAGAGCAGATTCCGTCTGTGCATGCGATGATGGACTTTCTGTGGGGACTTGATGAGAAGAAATGCATGCACATCCTAACCTACTAGTGGCATTGGTGGAGCGTGCGCAATAAGCTAAGGAAATGAGAGCTTGCAACGCCGGCAACTGAAATAGCGAGGCGAACACGCAGTGCTGTCATGGAATATGTGCAAGTCTATATCAACCCACCAACGAAAGCCTGTATGGACAGATGGACTGCCCCGTCTGAAGATATGCTGAAAATCAACGTGGATGGACCATTTGCTCTGGGAGACGGACATGCATGGTGGGGCATGGTGGCAAGAGACTCGACGGGGGACATTGTGGCAGCCAGGGCTGGGCGACAAGATCATATACAGGATGCATTTGCGGCGGAGGTTACTGCCCTGTCATATGCCGTGGCCCTTGCAGCTGATCTGGGGTGCCTGAGAGTCAACTTCGAGACGGATTCACAACTGTTAGTTGAAGCTATGGATGTCAGGAGACCAGACTCGTCAGCATATGCGGCCGTCATTGAAGATACCAAGTTTCACTTAAAAATGTGGTTCTCGAAGTATACAATTTCTGTTTGCCGCCGTAGTGCTAATACCGTAGCGCATGAGCTAGCCAATATTGGCCGTTTGTACCCAGTAGAACATGTCATGCACTGGGAGTCTGATGTACCAGCCCATGTGGCTGCTTGTGCCTTGAGCGATATGCCCGAGCACCGTTAAGTTATAAAGCTTTGTTTTGATCTAAAAAAAAGTTTCACCAACCAGCACAATGCAAAAGGATCAACAAACCAACGGAACAAAACCACCTGGGAGCTAAACCCAATAACCTAACTTCCAGGACTAGCAATGTCAAAGGGAAATACCCTTTGATTTTTGGGTGTATATACACTCCATATAAAAAATAAAAATAATTATTAAAAAACTTAAAAAAGTTTGGATTTTTTCACAAAAAACTTGTCTTTCTTTTGCACTAGTATATAAATTTTCATGAATAGAAAACCAGGTTGACTTCAGGGAAAAAACCAAAATTTATTTGCTATTATAGGTCAATATTCACACTATTTTGATCGAAGTTTTTCTCTTTTTTAAATGAAGTCAACGAGATTTTTTCTTTTTATGGAATTTTTTTACTAGTACAATGGAAGGTCAAGTTTATTTCAAAGAAAAATTCAGAATTTGTTGACACTTTATTTAATTACTATTTTTCATATAGGGTGTATATACACCCATAGACCAAAAGTCCCCCTCCCACCTTCGACCCTGAAAATCAGTCACTGAGTCAAAGAACTCCAGGGCTCCATCCTTGTGAAGCACGAAACATTTGTTGCCCTCTGGGTCCTTTTTGTGCAGAATGGACCAATCAGTGATCCTGTTGCACATTAGTTTTCCTAAAAGAGAAATTGTGCCACCCTTTTTCAATTGCCTCAGTGACTGAAATATTTGAAGGAAATATGCCCTAGAGACAATAATAAAGTTATTATTTATTTTCTTATTTCATGATAAATGTTTATTATTCATGCTAGAATTGTATTAACCGGAAACTTAGTACATGTGTGAATACATAGACAAAACATATTGTCCCTAGTATGCCTCTACTTGACTAGCTCATTAATCAAAGATGGTTATGTTTCTTAACCATAGACATGTGCTGTCAATTGATGAACGAGATCACATCATTAGGAGAATGATGTGGTGGACATGACCCATCCGTTAGCTTAGCATTATGGTCATTACAGTTTCATTGCTACTGCTTTCTTCATGACTTATACAAGTTCCTCAGACTATGAGATTATGCAACTCCTAAATACTGGAGGAACACTTTATGTGCTACCAAACGTCACAACGTAAATGGGTGATTATAAAGGTGCTCTATAGGTGTCTCTGAAGGTATTTGTTGGGTTGGCATAGATCGAGATTAGGATTTGTCACTCGGTGTTTCAGAGATGTATCTCTGGGCCCTCTCGGTAATACTCATCACTATAAGCCTTGCAAGCATTGTGACTAATGAGTTAGTTGCGGGATGAAGTATTACGGAACGAGTAAAAAGACTTGCCGGTAACGAGATTGAACTAGGTATGATGATACCGATGATCGAATCTCGAGCAAGTAACATACCGATGACAAAGGGAACAATGTATGTTGTTATGCGATTTGACCGATAAAGATCTTCATAGAATATGTAGGAACCAATATGAGCATCCAGGTTCCGCTATTGGTTATTGACCGGAGACATGTCTCAGTCATGTCTACATAGTTCTCGAACCCGTAGGGTCCGCATGCTTAACGTTCGATGACGATTGGTATTATGAGTTTATGTGATTTGATGTACCGAAGTTTTTTGGGAGTCCCGGATGAGATCACGGACATGATGAGGAGTCTTGAAATGATAGAGACATAAAGATTGATATATTGGACGGCTATGTTCGGGCAACGGAAGTGTTTCGGAGAAGTTTCGGATAATACTAGAGTGCCGGAGGGTTACCGGAACCCCCCCGGGAAGTAATGGGCCTTAGTGGCCCTAGAGGGGAGAGAGAGGGCCGCACTAGGAGGTGGTGCACGCCCTGTTAGAATAAATCCGAGGCATACCGTCGATCATCTGAGGATCAAGCAATCACACGAGCACGACACCGAGATTTGTTAACGAGGTTCACCGATATGGCTACATCCCCGGGGCCCGACTACGGGCGCTCCTCCCCGTGACACCATCACAATACCGCACACCGGCCACCCGGGCGCCGGCACACGCCACCGGCTCCCCCTTGCGCGTCTGTGCTATTATGTTGCCATAGGTTACATCGTGTGTCTACCCCCGCTATATAAGAGAGGCCTAGGATACAAGTGTCCTACTAGGACACGACTCCACATCCTATGTAAACACGATACAACTACAAGTCCAACTGTAACCTACCTTGTACACTATATTCGACACAACTCTAACAAACTCCACCTTGGCGAATATTCTCCACCACCTTGAGTTCGTCCATGCGTCAAACTTCCATGTACATTGGACTTGAGCTTATCCCGTGAGCACCACTACTACTCCAAAGACTCCATTTGACTTCACCTGCAACTTGTAGTCTCTTCTTTTCTTGACCACGGTCAACACTCGAGAAAAATTAAGTTCCTTGTTACTCTAGTCTGTGCTCCCAACTTCCAGAGTATCCGTCAATGCCATCACACACCGATCACTGACCTGCGTGAAAGTGAACAACTCACATATTGGGTGTCACACATAAGAGTTACCTGAACTCAACATCACCGCTCCTTTCTTGACCGCCTGTCTGAAACTTAAAGGAATTTCACCATTGCTTGTAGTCATCCCGAGTCAAATTCGCAGTTGTCTCACCACATGTATGACCACGAGAGCCCTGGCCCGTCTCCATGTCCCGTGCATACCGCACGCCTCGCCGCTATTACTGTGTCGAGCCTCCGCTGTCCCGGTCGAGTCTCAAGGGTCACAAACCACACCACTCAACCCCCACTGCAGAGTACCATCGATCATCGTGGACTGATGACAAGTTTTACGCTTCCATCAGACCATTGGGCTCCAGTCCGAACTGCGTGCCACTCGCTTTTCCCGCTGAAATAGGCTTCGATTCTCTGGATCCTTACACCGTAGCCCCTCAATCCAGCTCCACCTTCAACATGACTTCATGGTAGATGATCAGTCCACCCTCGCGTCCCGTCGACTTCAAGCTCACATGTGCACCGTCTTGAATCAACCCCATGCCATAGTATTGTCGAAGTCACACAAGCCTCGGGCTTGTGACACGTGTTTCCACACCCAGAAGTCGGTCACCATCAGCAGCACGCTCCTATGTCGTCGTCGCTGATCCCACCACCGTCCTTTGTACCAACCGACTTGCGTCGATCCATCAGACCGTTCAAGTCCGACCCAGCCGAACCTCCCCGACTACAATCATCTGCAACTCCTCACAGTCCTCATCGTCCATCTGGCTTGACATCCTGCAACACCTTCAAGCATCCATATTGTGCCAACAAATTTTCATTCTCGTCTACCATAACCCAAGGTTTTCAGTTCCGTCGAATTTCTCTACCTCAAACCTGGTACCCGTTGGCATCATTGTTCTTTGTACAGTTGACCCTACGAATAATTATCCGAGCTTTGCACGCGATGCCCCAAGTACATGAACAAAACCTCCATGTACTATTAACGAAATCAAATATTTCTTGGCCTTCACGCGATGGCTCCCTTGGCTCAACTCCTGATGCTAGCTTTGCTTCGTCAATGTCCTTGCTTTTCTATGTACCAATAGTACTGTCCTGTACGTTGCCTTGATGTTGCATGCTTGCGGCCCAGACATGAGGGACTCGGTCCCCTTTTTTTCTCAAACAAATCTCAAGTCTGAGCATCCTTTGGCTCAGCCTTCGTCCGGTTCGCAACCGCAAGCTATCATGCTGCACAGGCCACCAACAGCGAGCGCCCCAACAACTGGGCCTGGCCTGCGGCCTACCCTGAGAGCATGGGCCTCTGCTGCTCCCGCACCTGCTCGGCCAGCCCCCCTCGTGAGCCACGCATGCCTGCGCGTGCTGAACCGGCTAGGGCCGCCTGCCACGTGCGCGCGCTACGCTGCCAAACTCGCCGAGAAGAATCGATCTCGATTGCTTTATACACGCTGCAAGTGCTTCCGATTGCTATTCCAAAACACCGATTTCGAACAGATCTCGTTGCCACCGTTCTGATCCGTCGATCGGTTTCAACTCCACAACTATATCTCTTGGCTTTGTTTCCTCTAGATCAACCCGACCGTCTCTCGGACCTTTTCAACCTTGCTCATGATACCACTTGTTAGAATAAATCCGAGGCATACCGTCGATCATCCGAGGATCAAGCAATCACACGAGCACGACACCGAGATTTGTTAACGAGGTTCACCAATATGGCTACATCCCCGGGGCCTGAGTACGGGCGCTCCTCCCCATGACACCATCACAATACCGCACACCGGCCACCCGGGCGCCGGCACACGCCACCGGCTCCCCCTTGCGCGTCTGTGCTATTATGTTGGCATAGGTTACATCGTGTGTCTACCCCCGCTATATAAGAGAGGCCTAGGATACAAGTGTCCTACTAGGACACGACTCTACATCCTATGTAAACACGATACAACTACAAGTCCAACTGTAACCTACCTTGTACACTATATTTGACACAACTCTAACACGCCCCACCAAGGGGAGTCCGAATAGGACATGCGGAGGGGGGGGGGGGTGCGGCCCCTCTTTCCCTCTCCCTCTCCCTCTACTCCCTTCTCCTCCTAGTTGGACTAGGAAAGGGGGAAACCTACTCCTACTTGGAGTAGGACTCCCCCCCTTGGGCGCGCCCCTTGTGGCTGGCCGGCCCCCTCCTCTCCTCCTTTATATACGGGTGAGGGGGCCACCCCATAGACACACAAGTTGATCTTAAGCCATGTGCAGTGCCCCCTCCATAGTTTTCCACCGTAAGAATCTTGAACGAACCACCGTAAGAATTCGGAAATGACTGATGAAAGAGACTGAATCACCGGGAAGAATTAGAAGAACAAATATGCTAGAGGGGATATAGATGCAAAAGAGCAAAAAGATCATGATCTGATTAAAGAACACTTGAACGAAGCACTGGCATAATAGGATAACGGTAGCTGAAATGTGAGGACTAAGAATTCTTCGGGAACGATGGCCTGCGGTGAAAAGAAACGGGAAACAACTTCTGACATACTCCGGATGGATAAGAAAAGAATATCTGACAAATGGAAAAATTTGAGAGGATAATATGAATCTAGAACCACGAAACTTTGAGAGAAAGGACAAGGTTTAAGAGGAACTCTTCTTCGGTCTTCAAAGCTGAGAAAGACGATGAGAAACACCACCGAAATTGTTGAGAAACTCCGGAATAATGAAAAAGAGGAAAGGTAGAACCCGAGATGAAAAGAATTTGAAAGCGATCTTGGAGATGGCATCTGACTGATGAAATTCATTCTTACGTCAAACTCCGAAAAGAATTTAAGAATAACTCTGAGGGAATTAGAAGAGTCAGGTAAGATCCTGGGAAAAGACCTGTGGGTTAGGGCCCACTAAAAGAAAACACCGTTGAGAAGGATTGTTGAACAGATAGATGATGCACCGGAACAATTGAAATATTTGAATGAGGTGACAACCTCGAATTAATTGGAACACAGACGAATCTCCTGAGATGTCTTCCGAACTCCGGAATGATTAAATGGCTAGAGGCGAACAAATAGGGAAACACTTGATCCAAGGAAAAGAATGTAATCACTACCGAAAAAATGGAATTGAATCCACCAGAGAAGAAAAAAGATGAAGAATGTCCACTAAGACGAGAATTCACCGGTTGAAATGATTGAGGGAAGACTGAAGAGGCTCCACACGAATGAAATTGATGCCCGAAAGAGAATCAAACTCCGGGAAGAAGAGGATGGGAGGGCGGGAAAACAAAGGCAACTTGGAAGGGGAGACCAAAGAATATCTTGAAGAGAAAACACCACTTGAAATCATTGAGGAAAGAAATCAAAGACTTCGCACGAGTAGGATGGATACTCGATTACGGACTCCGACTTCGAGAAGAAAAGGGGTGGGCAGGTGGGAAAAGAAGACAACTGAGGACGGGGAAAACCTCGTCGCTGAGAAAGAACAGAGGATTGAACTTGGCAACGATGAAGAGGCTCGAGACAACTTGACGAGAAAAGCATCGGATGAAAAGAGACGAGAACCAACGACCAAAAAACCAACTGCGTGATCCTAAAGAAAAATTTGAAGGGGAAGAGGAGTAATTCAAAACACCTACGTCAAGATTCCTTACCAGAGCAACGAAGGGACTGAGGAGTAAAAATAATTCTTACTCTCCGATATAACTAGACTCCGAAAATAGTTTATTCTAGACTCAACATCGGCCAGACTACACGATCAATCAAGGCGGCTCCTAGGGTCGGTTGAGGCTCTGATACCAACTTGTCACGCCCAATATGCGACCCTATCCAAAAGGAACTCGAAGGTCCCACCAAGGATAGACCTGCATATTGAAACGCTTTTGCAAGGTGGATATCATTACATCAACATCACAATGTTGATGGGGATACATACAAAAGGCATACAATGCCACACGAATACAACATCATCATACATAAGAGCATCATCCGACTATGGATGAAACACAAACAGAAACTCAAACGACATCCACCCTGCTAGCCCAGGCTGCCGACCTGGAACCTATCCCCTAATCGAAGAAGAAGCAGAAGAAGAACTCCAAAACAAGTAACATCGCTCTCGCGTCATGACCATCGCATAACCTATACCTACAACTGTTGTTGTAGTAATCTGTCAGCCACGAGGACTCAGCAATCCCATTACCATGGGTATCAAGACTAGCAAAGCTTAATGGGTAAGGAAGGGGTAAAGTGGTGAGGTTGCAGCAGCGACTAAGCATATATGGAGGCTAACATACGCAAATAAGAGCGAGAAGAGAGCAAAAGAAACGGTCGTGAAGCTAGCAATGATCAAGAAGTGATCCTGAACTCCCACTTACGTCAAACATAACCCAAAAACCGTGTTCACTTCACGGGCTCCGCCGAAAAGAGACCATCATGGCTACACACACGGTTGATGCGTTTTAATTCGTATCTGGTGTCAAGTTATCTACAACCAGACGTTAACAAATTCCCATCTGCCTATAACCGCAGGCACGGCTTTCGAAAGTTTATACCCTGCAGGGGTGTCCCAACTTAGCCCATGATAAGCTCTCGCAATCAACGAAGGATACAGCTTCTCCCAGGAAGACCCGATCAGACTCGGAATCCCGGTTTACAATACATTTCAACAATGGTAAAACAAGACCAGCAAAGCCGCCCGAATGTGCCGACAAATCCTGATAGGAGCTGCACATATCTCGTTCTCAAGGCACACCGGATTGTCCAAACTTTCGGTAGGCTAGCCCAGAGTTGCCCCTGGTGACCACCGGCAGCTGGCAGGTTGGACCAACACTCACGACGAGCACTGGCCCAAGGGAGGGGGGGGGGTAAAAATAAGATAACCCTCGAGAGCGCGACTCCCAAGGGAAAAAAAGGGCTAGGTGAGGCAAATGGTAAAACCAAGGTTGGGCCTTGCTGGAGGAGTTTTATTCAAAGCGAACTGTCAAGGGGGTCCCATAAATTACCCAACCGCGTAAGGAACGCAAAATCCGGGAACATAACACCGGTATGACGGAAACTAGGGCGGCAAGAGTGGAACAAAACACCAGGCATAAGGCCGAGTCTTCCACCCTTTACCAAGTATATAGATGCATTAATAATATAAGAGATATTGTGATATCCCAACCAAAATCCTGTCCACCATGGAGCAATCTTCAACTTCACCTGCAACTAGCAACGCTATAAGAGAGGCTGAGCAAAAGCGATAACATAGCCAAGCACTGGTTTGCTAGGAAGGGTGAAAAAGGTTAGAGGCTGACATGGAAATTTGGGAGGCTTGATAGACAGGTGATAGGTAGCGCAGCATAGCGATAGAACGAAGCAACTAGCATAGCAATGATAGTAGTGAGATACAGGGTAGCAATCATCTTGCCTGAAATCCTGCTAGGAAGAAGAACGAGTCCATGAAGAAGATGAAGCCACGAAGACAAACCAAGCGTAGTCGAACGAATCCTCACGATCGCAACGAAACGGGAACTATCGAGAAGAAGCACACAACATGGTAAACACACCACACATATACAAGACATGATGATCAACCAAGTATGATGCAAGACAAGACTACATGAAGCTACTCATGGCAAGAGATGATGCAAACAAGAACAACACATCAAGGCAAGTTTAAATGAGGCTGGAAACAACATATAACAATTCCGGTAAGTCCTCATATGCAAATTTCGAAATTGGTCCAGATGTGAATAAAACTTATGTTCAAGTTGTTAAACAGCAAGTTAAGATGCACCAAGATGATCTACACGAGATTCTAGTCAAGTTACATATAAAGTTCATTTAGTTCGGAGCTACGGCCTAGAAGATATGAGCAAAGCAAGTTAAACATGGCATTGATGCAAAATGCACCCAAACATCAAGCAAACACCTCAAAACAAGGATGCAACATGATAATATGAAACTACATGCAATTCTAAGCAAGTTTCATATAGAGCACACTCAAAACGGAGCAACGGTGCAACACACTCTATACAAGTCATAACAACAATCTGTCCAAAACAGCGACTAGGCATATTGCAAGCATCAAAACAATATGCTACAACACCTCAACATAAGAACAAAAGGCATGGACATGATGTACAGGTAAATCATAACAAAACATGAACACTGAGCTATCTCCAGAAATCACTAGAACATGCTCAAACACACATGACAAGATTGCATATTGTAACAGTTTTAGACTTGGCAGAAATAACATCAGGTTGCAAAGTTTAGAGCTATCAAACAACATGCTACAGGAACTTATCATGGCAAACAAAGGCATTTCATGAACCTACTAATTGCATAGAACAAACGTCCTTTACTGACCATGAGCCAAAAAGGATCAGAAGATATGATGGCACCCACGTAAACATGGCAAGTTATAAGACAGATTCATACATGGCAGGAACAACGATAAGTAGGCATGTTGGTGAGCTTGTACCACTCACCACAGAGCATTACATGGCATGACAAGGCAACCAACAGTAAAAAGACATGTTTATTAAGCTAAGCATGGCAAGAGCAAGTTCATAGGGTGCAAGGAACACTAGCAACAATCATGGAAACAACTGAACTTAATGTTAACAGCCTGACAACAACATTATTTAGCAACTTTGGAGCAAGATTACAACAAGCTACAACAGGCTATAAATGCAACCAGGGGCATGGATGGATAGAGCATGACATGCATAACAAAACATCCTTAGTGAACATCTCCATATTATGCATAGAATGACTTGTAGAAGCATGTTTACAAAGCATCATGAAATAACAGATTCAGCCTAGCAAAACAGCAACAACAAGTACCCTACTTAACAAGCTCGATTCACTCACCACAAGTCATTGCGTGACAAGATAAGCATAGCATCAGCAATAAGACATGTTTATGAAACTAATAAAGGGAAGAACAAGTTCATAGCATGCAAGGATCAACTACAACAACCTTGGCAAAATTGAATAACATGTAAACAATCTGCCAGGAAACATTTTCTAGCAAAAGTGGAGCAAGAAAATGACATTCTAGACTACTCCATAATTGCAAATAGGGGCATGAATTGATAGAGAATAATAATATGTTCAAAACATCCTTACTAAAGTATCTCAAAATATGCATGGATCTCTCTGTAGCAACATGTTTACATGGCATCAAAATAACAGCATAACAGGGTAAAATCAGCAACATCACGAGGCCTAGTTTGCATGCTTGTGCTAGTCACCACATTGATCACAAAAATACATGGTAAGCACCTCTGTAAAGATGGCATGGAATAGTTCAAAACACATGTAGGGCTCAAGTACATAAGATGCACACATCAATCATGGCAAAAATGACAAAAGTGCATGTTCTGTTAACAGACAGCAGACAACATCATATATCACCATTGCAATGATGATTCAGGCATCAAGATGGACTCAAATGAACATGGTGCAATGGAAAGAAATGTAGAGTATATCACAGCGAACATTCTGATATATTATGCATGCAAAACAGAGCAGTATGCTAGGAGATACGATGCAATGAACATGGCATGATAATGTAAATAATTTCGGGACTTAGGCAAAATTTCGGGGTCAACCTCGTTTTCAGATCTGGACCTGGGGGTTTCGCCGGAGACGGGGAAGAAGGCGGCCGCCGGAGTTGTCGGGGACGGGGCTGGGGAGGTCGGAGAAGATGCCGGCGAGGGGCGCTCCGGCCGGATCCGGCGCGGCGGTGACGGAGGCGGGGTCGGGCGCGAGGTCGGAGGCGGCGCCGGCGCGAGGAGGCGAGCCGGGCGGCGGCCGGCGTCCGGATCCGAGGCGGCTCGAGGTAGGGAGAGGCGGCGGCGCTGGTGGAAACTCGGGGCGACGGCGGAGCTGAGACTTGGGCGGCGCGGT
>NC_041385.1:699793530-699823779 GCF_002162155.2 Triticum dicoccoides | reverse complement strand
GACGGCGGCGGCGGCGGCATCCTGGGCCGGGGAGGGCCGAGCGCGGGCCCATCAGGCCGCGACGGGCGCGGGGAGAGAGAGGGCGGGAGGCCGATGACGTGGCGGCGGCGGGTTGGAGGAGAGCGGCGGCGGAGCGACATGGCACGCCCTGATTGGGCCGGGCGACGTGTCCGGCGGACATGTCTGGCGCGGATGGACATGTCCGGCGGCGCGAGGAGGAAGACTGTTAGGGTTAGGGGGGATTCATCCGCGAATTTCAGGGAAGGGGCTAATTTATAGATTCTGGGAGCTAGGAGAGTCCAAATGAGGAGCGGTTTTCAGCCACGCGATCGTGATCGAACGACCGAGAGCATGGAGGGGGTTAGGATGGGTTTTGGGCCACTTTGGAGGGGTGTTGGGCTGCAAGACAAAAGAGGCTTTGCGGGCTACGCGGTTAACCGTTGGAGTATCAAACGACCTCCAAATGGAACGAAACTTGACAGGCGGTCTACCGGTGCTATACCAAGGCCGCTTGGCAAAACTCGGTCCATTATGAGAACATTTTTAACCCGCTCACGAAAACAAGGTCTGAGAGGGGCGACGGGCGTGCGCGAGAGGTCTGGACTCCGAACGGACAACGGAGAGAACCAGGGGAACCCGAACGGATGCAAGTTTTGAAAAACATGCAGATGAAATGCAGATGATGACATGGCAAAATGCAACACGCAAGAAAATGACATGGCAACGACGGCAAATAACTGGCGGACACCTGGCGCATCAAATCCGGGGCGTTACACCCTCGTTGTTATGCATCACCAAGATAGATCTTGCGTGATCGTAGGAATTCTTTTAAAATTACTGTGTTCCCCAACAGTGGCATCGGAGCCAGGTCTATGCGTATATGTTATATGCATGAGTAGAACACAAAGAGTTGTGGGCGATAATAGTCATACTGCTTACTAGCATGTCATACTTTGATTTGGCGGTATTGTTGGATGAAGCGGCCCGGACCGACATTACATGACCGCGTTCATGAGACTGGTTCTACCAACGTGCTTATGCACATAGGTGGCTGGCGGGTGTCTGTTTCTCCAACTTTAGTTGAATCGAGTGTGGCTACGCTCGGTCCTTGTTGAAGGTTAAAACAACACACTTGATGAAAAATCATTATGGTTTTGATGCGTAGGTAAGAATGGTTCTTGATAAAAGCCCGCAGCAGCCACATAAAACTTGCAACAATAAAGTAGAGGACATCTAACTTGTTTTTGCAGGGCTTGCTATGATGTGATATGGTCAAGGCATGATGTGATATAAATTGTTGTATGAGATGATCATGTTTTGTAACAAAGTTATCGGCAACTGGCAGGAGCCATATGGTTGTCGCTTTATTGTATGCAATGCAATCGCCATGTAATTGTTTTACTTTATCACTAATCGATAGCGATAGTCGTTGTAACAATAGTTGGCGAGACGACAATGATGCTATGATGGAGATCAAGGTGTCGCGCCGGTGACGATGGAGATCATGACGATGCTTCGGTGATGGAGATCATGAGCACAAGATGATGATGGCCATATCATGTCACATATTTTGATTGCATGTGATGTTTATCTTTTATGCATCTTATTTTGCTTAGTAGGGTGGTAGCATTATAAGATGATCCCTTACTAAATTTCAAGGTATAAGTGTTCTCCCTGAGTATGCACTGTTGCTACAGTTCATCGTGCCGAGACACCATGTGATGATCGGGTGTGATAAGCTCTACGTTCACATACAACGGGTGCAAGCCAGTTTTGCACACGCAGAATACTCGAGTTAAACTTGACGAGCCTAGCATATGCAGATATGGCCTTGGAACACCGAGACCGAAAGGTCGAACGTAAATCATATAGTAGATATGATAAAGATAGTGATGTTCACCATTGAAAACTACTCCATCTCACGTCATGATCTGACATGGTTTAGTTGATTTGGATGACGTGATCA
The DNA here is from genome assembly GCF_002162155.2 of Triticum dicoccoides. Taxonomy (NCBI): domain Eukaryota; kingdom Viridiplantae; phylum Streptophyta; class Magnoliopsida; order Poales; family Poaceae; genus Triticum; species Triticum dicoccoides. The sequence continues at coordinate 699,821,813 of NC_041385.1, read as the reverse complement.
TTTAGATGACTAGAGGGATGTCTATCTAAGTGGGAGTTCTTGAGTAATATGATTAATTGAACTTTAATTTATCATGAACTTAGTCCTGATAGTTATTTTGCATGTCTATGTTATTGTAGATCAATGTCCCGTGCCACCGTTCCTTTGAATTTTAATGCATTCCTAGAGAAAGCTAAGTTGAAAGATGATGGCAGCAACTACACAGACTGGGTCCGTAACTTGAGGATTATCCTCATTGCTGCACAGAAGAATTACGTCATGGAAGCACTGCTGGATGCCAGGCCTGCTGCAGATGCTACTGATGACGTTAAGAACGTTTGGCAGAGCAAAGCTGATGACTACTGAATAGTTCAGTGTGCCATGCTTTAAGGCTTAGAGTCGGGACTTCAAAGATGTTTCGAACGTCATAGAGCATATGAGATGTTCCAGGAGTTGAAGTTAATATTTCATGCAAATGCCCGAGTTGAGAGATATGAAGTCTCCAACAAGTTCTGCAGCTGCAAAATGGAGGAGAATAGTTCTGTCAGTGAACACATAATCAGAATGTTTGGGTACCATAACCACTTGACTCAACTGGGAGTTAATCTTCCTGATGATAGTGTCATTGACAGAGTTCTTCAATCACTGCCACCAAGCTATAAAGGCTTCGTGATGAACTATAATATGCAAGGGATGAACAAGACTATTCCCGAGCTCTTCGCGATGCTAAAGGCTGCGTAGGTAGAAATCAAAAAGGAGCATTAAGTGTTGATGGTCAACAAGACCACTAGTTTCAAGAAAAAGGGCAAAGGGAAGAAGGGGAACTTCAAGAAGAACGGCAAAAAGGTTGCTGCTCAAGATAAGAAACCCAAGTCTGGACCTAAGGTTGAGACTGAGTGATTCTATTGCAAAGGGACTGGTCACTGGAAGCGGAACTGCCCCAAGTATTTGGCGGATAAGAAGGATGGCAAAGTGATAGGTATATTTGATATACATGTTATTGATGTGTACCTTACTAATGCTCGTAGTAGCGCCTGGGTATTTTATACTGGTTCTATTGCTCATATTTGCAACTCGAAACAGGGCTACAGATTAAACAAAGATTGGCTAAGGTCGATGACGATGTGAGTGGGAAATGGTTCCAAGGTCGATGTGATCACCGTCGGCACGCTAGCTCTACATCTACCATCGGGATTAGTTTTAGACCCGAATAATTGTTATTTGGTGCCAGCGTTGAGCATGAACATTATATCTGGATCATGTTTGATGCGAGACGGTTATTCATTTAAATCAGAGAATAATGGTTGTTCTATTTATATGAGTAATATCTTTTATGGTCATGCACCCTTGATGAGTGGTCTATTTTTGTTGAATCTCGATAGTGATGATATACATATTCATAATATTGAAGCCAAAAGATGCAAAGTTGATAATGATAATGAAACTTATTTGTGGCACTGCCGTTTGGGTCATATCAGTGTAAAGTGCATGAAGAAACTCCATGCTGATGGACTTTTGGAATCACTTGATTATGAATCACTTGGTGCTTGCGAACCGTGCCTTATGGGCAAGATGACTAAAACTCCGTTCTCCGGAACAATGGAACGAGCTACTGACTTATTGGAAATAATACATACTAATGTATGCGATCCAATGAGTGTTGAGGCTCGTGGCGGGTATCGTTATTTTCTTTCCTTCACAGATGATTTTAGAAGATATGGTTATATCTACTTGATGAAACATAATTTTGAAATATTTGGAAAGTTCTAAGAATTTCAGAGTGAAGTGGAAAATCATTGTAATAAGAAAATAAAGTTTCTATGATCTGATCATGGAGGAGAATATTTGAGTTACGAGTTTGGTCTTCATTTGAAACAACATGGGATAGTTTCAAAACTAACGCCACCTAGAACACCACAGCGAAATGGTGTGTCTGAACGTCGTAACCGTACTTTATTGGATATGGTGCAATCTATGATGTCTCTTACTGATTTACTGCTATCATTTTTGGGTTATGCTTTAGAGACGGCTGCATTCACTTTAAATAGGGCACCATCAAAATCCGTTGAGACCACACCTTATGAACTATGGTTTGGCAAGAAACCAAAGTTGCCGTTTCTTAAAGTTTGGGGTTGTGACGCTTATGTGAAAAAGCTTCAACCTGTGCATCTTCATAGGATACCCAAACGAAACTGTTGGGTACACCTTGTATCACAGATTCGAAGGCAAAATCTTTGTTGCTAAGAATGGATCCATTCTAGAGAAGGAGTTTCTCTCGAAAGAAGTGAGTGGGAGGAAAGTAGAACTTGATGAAGTAATTGTACCTTCTCCCTTATTGGAAAGTAGTTCATCACAGAAATCAGTTCCCATGATTCCTACACCAATTAGTGAGGAAGCTACTGATAATGATCATGAAACTTCAGATCAAGTTACTACCGAACCTCGTAGGTCTTCTAGAGTAAGATCCGGACCAGAGTGGTACGGTAATCCTATTCTGGAAGTCATGTTACTAGACCATGATGAACCTACGAACTATGAGGAAGCAATGATGAGCCCAGATTTCGTGAAATGGCTTGAGGCCATGAAATCTAAGATGGGATCCATGTTTGAGAACAAAGTGTGGACTTTGGTGGACTTGCCCGATGATCGGCAAGCCATAGAAAATAAATGGATCTTTAAGAAGAAGACCGACGTAGACGGTAATGTTACTATTTACAAAGCTCAACTTGTTGCGAAAGGTTTTCAACAAGTTCAAGGAGTTGACTACAATGAGACTTTCTCACCCGTAGTGATGCTTCAGTCTGTCCGAATCATGTTAGCAATTGCTGCATTTTATAATTATGAAATTTGGCAAATGGATGTCAAAACTGAATTTCTGAATGGATTTCTGGTAGAAGAGTTGTATATGATGCAGCCAGAAGGTTTTGTCGATCCAAAACGTGCTAACAAAGTGTTCAAGCTCCAGCGATCCATTTATGGACTGGTGCAAGCCTCTCGGAGTTGGAATAAACGCTTTGATAGTGTGATCAAAGCATATGGTTTTATACAGACTTTTGGAGAAGCCTGTATTTACAAGAAAGTGAGGGGGAGCTCTGTTTCATTTCTGATATTATATGTGGATGACATATTGTTGATTGGAAATGATATAGAATTTCTGGATAGCATAAAGGGGTACCTGAATAAGAGTTTTTCTATGAAAGACCTCAGAGAAGCTACTTACATATTGGGCATCAAGATCTATAGAGATAGATCAAGACGCTTAATTGGACTTTCACAAAGCACATACCTTGATAAAGTTTTGAAGAAGTTCAAAATGGATCAGTCAAAGAAAGGGTTCTTACCTGTTTTACAGGGTGTGAAGTTGAGTCAGACTCAATGCCCGACCACTGCAGAAGATAGAGAGAAAATGAAAGTCATTCCCTATGCTTCAGCCATAGGTTCTATCATGTATGCAACATTGTGTACCAGACCTGATGTGTGCCTTGCTATAAGCATAGCAGGGAGGTAGCAAAGTAATCCCAGAGTGGAGCACTGGACAACGGTCAAGAACATCCTGAAATACCTGAAAAGGACTAAGGATATGTTTCTCATTTATGGAGGTGAAAAAGAGCTCGTCGTAAACGGTTATGTCGATGCAAGCTTTGACACTGATACGGATGACTCTAAGTCGCAAATCAGATACGTATTTTTATTGAATGGAGGAGCTGTCAGTTAGTGCAGTTCCAAGAAGAGCGTCGTGCTGGGATCTACATGTGAAGCGGAGTACATTGCTGCTTCAGAAGCAGCAAATGAAGGAGTTTGGATGAAGGAGTTCATATCCGATCTAGGTGTCATACCTAGTGCATCGGGTCCAAAGAAAATCTTTTGTGACAATACTGGTGCAATTGCCTTGGCAAAGGAATCCAGATTTCACAAGAGAACCAAGCATATCAAGAGACGCTTCAATTCCATCCGTCATCAAGTGTCGGAAGGGGACACAGAGATTTGCAAGATACATACAGATCTGAATGTTGCAGACCTGTTGACTAAGCCTCTTCCATGAGCAAACCATGATCAGCACCAAAGCTCCATGGGTGTTAGAATCATTACTATGTAATCTAGATTATTGACTCTAGTGCAAGTGGGAGATGATACGCCCATTTTGCACCATGCTTTTATATTGATATTTATTGCATTATGGGCTGTTATTACATGTTATGTCACAATACTTATGGCTATTCTCTCTTATTTTACAAGGTTTACATGAAGAGGGAGAATGCGGACAACTGGGATTCTAGGCTGGAAAAGGAGCAAATATTGAAGACCTATTCTACACAGCTCCAAAAGTCCTGAAATTCCAGGAAATCATTTTGGGAATTAATAAAAAATATTAAGCGGAAGAAATACCTGAGGGGGGCCACCCACCACCCACGAGGGTGGGGGGCACACCCTACCCCCCTGGGAACCCCCTGCCTCGTGGGTGATACGTCTCCAACGTATCTATAATTTTTGATTGTTCCATGCTATTATATTACCTATTTTGGATGTTTATGGGCTTTACTTTACACTTTTATATCATTTTTGGGACTAACCTACTAACGGAAGGCCCAACCCGTGTTACTGTTTTTTTGCCTATTTCAGTATTTTGAAGAAAAGGAATATCAAAAGGAGTCCAAACGGAATGACCTTCGGTAGCGATCTTTTTGGAACAAACGCAATCCAGAGGACTTGGAGTGCAAGTCAAGAAGCAATCGAGGGAGGCACGAGGGTGGAGGGCGCACCCCCCTGCTAGGCGCGCCCCCTGTCTCGTGGGCCCCTCGGGCGTCCACCGATGTACTTCCTCCTCCTATATATACCTACGTACCCCGAAACATCAGAGGCGACCACGAAAAACTATTTCCACCATCGTAACCTTCTATATCCGCGAGATCCCATCTTGGAGCCTTCGCCGGCACTCCGCCGGAGGGGGAATCGACCATGGAGGGCTTCTACATCAACACCATAGCCTCTTCGATGAGTTGTGAGTAGTTTACCGCAAACCTTCGGGTCCATAGTTATTAGCTAGATGGCTTCTTCTCTCGCTTTGGATCTCAATACCATGTTCTCCTTGATCTTCTTGGAGATCTATTCGATGTAACACTTTTTGTGGTGTGTTTTTCGAGATCCGATGAATTGTGGGTTTATGATCAAGTTTATCTATGAGAAATATTTGAATCTCCTCTGAATTCTTTTATGTGTGATTAAGTTATCTTTGCAAGTCTCTTTGAATTATCGATGTGTGGAGTAATAGTAGTAGATGCAGGTAGGAGTCGGTCTACTTGTGACGGACGTGATGCCTATATACATGATCATGCCTAGATAATCTCATAATCATTCGCTTTTCTATCAATTGCTCGATAGTAATTTGTTCACTCACCGTAATAATTATGCTATCTTGAGAGAAGCCACTAGTGAAACCTGTGGCCCCCGGGTCTATCTCTTATCATATAAGTTTGCTATTTACTTTTATTTGCATCTTTACTTTTCCAATCTATATCATAAAAATACCAAAAATATATTTATCTTATCATATTATCTCTATCAGATCTCACTTTCGCAAGTGGCCGTGAAGGGATTGACAACCCCTTTATTGCGTTGGTTACGAGTTCTTGTTTGTTTGTGTAGGTGCGTGGGACTTGTGAGGAGTCTCCTATTGGATTGATACCTTGGTTCTCAAAAACTGAGGGAAATACTTACGCTACTATTGCTGCATCACCCTTTCCTCTTCAAGGAAAACCAACACAAGCTCAAGACGTAGGAAGAAGGATTTCTGGTGCCGTTGCCGGGGAGGTCTTCGCTCAAGTGAAGACATACCAAGTACCCATCACAAACTCATCTCCCTCGCATGTACATTATTTTCCATTTGCCTCTCGTTTTCCTCTCCCCCACTTCACCCTTGCCGTTTTATTCACCCTCTCTTTTCCGCTTGCCCTCTTCTTCTTCCTCGCTTTAATTTGCCATTATGTCTGAAATTGGGGAGATTATCGTCGATATTGACAATAATGATAACATGGAAAATTCCGATGCTCTTGCTGAAGAACCCCCTATCTTGCATACTAAAAAGTTTTGAATCGGTAGTGGTAATATTATTGGAAAAGGGGTTATTCAAGACTTCTTTACTTGTGCTGGTGATTTACCTTCTATGGGTGGTTCTATTCTTCATAGAACTAGCAGTCTTGCAGATGCTATAGCCATGCTTGTAGTTGAGCTTGAAAGACAATTTATGCATATGCATCCTTGCATACAAAAGATTTTTCTGGAATTTTCTAATATTGAGTATTCTTCTGTTAAGCGTGCTGCTACTATCTTTTTGGCACATGAGTTTAGATTTATAATAAAAGAGGCCAAAGAAATCTTTGCGCACTATAGGGTGGACGACGGCCGTCCTCCCATAGAAGCAATCCTCTTTGATCAAGAGGAAATTAGGCGTTTTCAATCTTTGGACTATGTTGCTTTTTACGAAAACCTTAGAAAAAAGGTTCCTACCAATGTCCTAGTTGATAGAATTTCCGAACTTAATAATGATTTTACTCTTTGAAACAATGAGCTAGGATACTCTCTTGAGTATAGGCTCATGAAGTTCTGCCAAAAGAATGCTTATAATGATGAATTAGTTGTGCAATATGAAGGGCCAAAGGAGGAACCCATACCTCCAGAGATTGATCTTGGGGACTTTTGTCCCATTAAATTTAGCCCTTTTGATTAGTTTTGTTTGCCTCAAAGAAAACTTGCTGCTGAACGTAGAGAATATGAGATGAGTTTTCGTGATATATCTTATTATTATGGCACAACTTAGATCTATCCTCGCTTTTATGCCTAGCTAGGGGTATTAAACGATAGCGCTAGTTGGGAGGCAACCCAATTTTCTTTGTGTTTCTTGTTTTTGTTTCTGTTTAGTAATAAAATTTGCATCTACCTTCTGTTTAGATGTGTTTCCATGTTTTATTTAGTGATTGTGCCAATTAGAACCTATAGGATAACCTATGGTGATAGTTAATTTAATTCTGCTGAAAAACAGAAACTTTGCGCTCACAATAAAACATTCAATAAATCACAGAAACGTGATTTTGCATTGATTCTTTTTTCTGTAGATCAATAGACAAATTTCCCAGGACGTCCTATTTTGGTAGGAGTTTTAGAGTTCCAGAAGTATTCGAAAGTTACAGATTGCTACAGACTGTTCTGTTTTTGACAGATTCTGCCTTTCGTGTGTTGTTTGCTTATTTTGATGCATCTATGGCTAGTAAGTAAGGGTATGAACCATAGAGAACTTGGAATACAGTAGGTTTAACACAAATATAAATAAAGAATGAGTTCATTACAGTACCTTATGTGGTGGTTTTTCTTTCTTTCACTAACGGAGCTTATGAGATTTCCTGTTGAGTTTTGTGTTGTGAAGTTTTCAAGTTTTGGGTAAAGATTTGATGGACTATGGAATAAGGAGTAGCAAGAGCCTAAGCTTGGGGATGCCCATGGCACCCCAAGATATTCAAGAATAGCCAAAATCCTAATCTTGGGGATGCCCCGGAAGGCATCCCCTCTTTCGTCTTCGTTTATCGGTAACTTTACTTGGAGCTATATTTTTATTTGCCACATGATATGTGTTTTGCTTGGAGCGTCTTGTATGATATTAGTATTTGCTTTTTAGTTTACCACAATCATCCTTGCTGTACACACCTTTTGGGAGAAGCCCACTTGATTAGAATTTATTAGGATACTCTATGTGCTTCACTTATATCTTTTGAGCTAGATAGTTTTTGCTCTAGTGCTTCACTTATATTTTTTAGAGCACAGCGGTGGCTTAATTTTGAAGAAATGTTTGATCTCTCATGCTTCACTTATATTATTTTGAGAGCCTTTTAGAACAGCATGGTATTTGCTATGGTTATAAATTTGGTCCTAGAATGATGAGCAACCAAGTTGGGTATAATAAAAACTATCATAGAAAGTGCATTAAACACTAGGATCAATTTGATGCTTGATAATTGTTTTGAGATATAAAGGTAGTAATGTTAAGAGTCATGCTAGTGGGTAATTATGAAACTGAGAAATACTTGTGTTGAAGTTAGCAAGTCCCATAGCATACACGTATGGTAAAAGTTGTGTGACAAATTTGTTGCATGAGGTACTCTTTTGATTGTCTTCCTTATGAGTGGCAGTCGGGGACGAGCGATGGTCTTTTCCTACCAATCTATCCCTCTAGGAGCATGCGTAGTAGTACTTTGCTTCGAGGGCTAAGTAGACTTTTGCAATAAGTATATGAGTTCTTTATGACTAATGTGAGTCCATGGATATATGCACACTCACCCTTCCACTTTGCTAGCCTCTATTATGCCGCGCAAATTTCGCCGGTATCATGCACCCATTATTTACCTTCCTCAAAACAGCCACCATACCTACCTATTATGGAATTTCCATAGCCATTCCGAGATATATTGCCATGCAACTTTCCACTATTCCGTTATTATGACACGCTCCATCATTATCATATTGCTCTTTGCATGATCATGTAGTTGACATCGTATTTGTGGCAAGGCCACCCTCATAATTTTCACACATGTCACTCTTGATTCATTGCATATCTCGGTACACTACCGGAGGCATTCATATAGAGTCATATCTTGTTCTAAGTATTGAGTTGTAATTCTCGAGTTGTAAATTAATAAAAGTGTGATGATCTTCATTATTAGGGCATTGTCCCAAGTGAGGAAAGGATGTTGAAGACTATGATTCCCCCACAAGTTGGGATGAGACTTTGGACTTTATAAAACTAAAAGAGGCCAAAGAAGCTCATAAAAAAAGAGGCCAAAGAAGCCCACCAAATAAAAAAATGAAATGAGAGAAAAAGAGAGAAGTGACAATTGCTACTATCTCTTTTCCACACTTGTGCTTCAAAATAGCACCATGATCTTCATGATAGAAAGTCTCTTATGTTGTCACTTTCATATATTAGTGGGGATTTTTCATTATAGAACTTGGCTTGTATATTCCAATGATGGGCTTCCTCAAAATGCCCTAGGTCTTTGTGAGCAAGCAAGTTGGATGCACACTCACTTAGTTTCTTTTGTTGAGCTTTCATACATTTATAGCTCTAGTGCATCTGTTGCATGGCAATCCCTACTCACTCACATTGATATCTATTAATGGGCATCTCCATAGCCCGTTGATATGCCTAGTTGATGTCAGACTACCTTCTCCCTTTCTGTCCTCACAACCACCACCATATACCACCATAGTGCTATGTCCATGGCTTACGCTCATGTATTGCGTAAGAGTTGAAAAAAAAAGTTGAAGCGCATTAAAAAGTATGAACCAATTGCTTGGCTCGTCATCGGGGTTGTGCATGATGGGAGTATTTTGTGTAATGAAAATGAAGCATGGCCTAACTATATGATTTTGTAGGGATAAGCTTTCTTTGGCTATGCAATTTTGATAGACATGATTATTTGGTAGTATGCTTTGAGTATTATTATTTTTATGTTTTATAAGACTTTATCTTGAATCATTTGGATCTGAACAATCATGCCACAATAAAGAAAATTACATTGAGAATTATGCTAGGTCGCATTCCACATCAAAAATTCCGTTTCTTATCATTTAACTATTCGAGAACGAGCAGGAATTAAGCTCGGTGATGCTTGATACGTCTCCAATGTATCTATAATTTTTGATTGTTCCATGCTATTATATTACCTGTTTTGGATGTTTATGGGCTTTACTTTACACTTTTATATCATTTTTGGGACTAACCTACTAACCGGAGGCCCAGCCCGTATTGCTGTTTTTTTGCCTATTTCAGTATTTCGAAGAAAAGGAATATCAAACGGAGTCCAAACAGAATGAAACCTTCGGGAGCGATATTTTTGGAACAAACGCAATCCAGAGGACTTGGAGTGCAAGTCAAGAAGCAATCAAGGAAGCCATGAGGGTGGAGGGTGCCCCCCTGCTGGACGCCCCCCTGTCTAGTGGGCCCCTCGAGCGTCCACCGACGTACTTATTCCTCCTATATATACCTACGTACCCCAAAAACATCAGAGGCGACCACGAAAAACTATTTGCACCACCGTAACCTTCTGTATGTGTGAGATCCCATCTTGGAGCCTTCGCCGGCACTCCACCGGAGGGGGAATCGACCATGGAGGGCTTCTACATCAACACCATAGCCTCTCCGATGAGTTGTGAGTAGTTTACCACAGACCTTCGGGTCCATAGTTGTTGGCTAGATGGCTTCTTCTCTCTCTTTGGATCTCAATACCATGTTCTCCTTGATCTTCTTGGAGATCTATTCGATGTAACACTTTTTGTGGTGTGTTTGTCGAGATCCGATGAATTGTGGGTTTATGATCAAGTTTATCTATGAGAAATATTTGAATCTCCTCTGAATTCTTTTATGTGTGATTAAGTTATCTTTGCAAGTCTCTTTGAATTATCAGTTTGGTTTGGCCTACTAGATTGATCTTTCTTGCAATGGGAGAAGTGCTTAGCTTTGGGTTCAATCTTGCAGTGTCCTTTCCCAGTGACAGCAGGGGCAACAAGGCACGTATTGTATTGTTGCTATCGAGGATAAAAAGATGGGGTTTATATCATATTGCATGAGTTTATCCCTCTACATCATGTCATCTTTCTTAATGCGGTACTCCGTTCTTTATGAACTTAATACTCTAGATGCATGCTGGATAGCGATCGATGTGTGGAGTAATAGTAGTAGATGCAGGTAGGAGTCGGTCTACTTGTGACGGACGTGATGCCTATATACATGATCATGCCTAGATAATCTCATAATTATTCGCTTTTCTATCAATTGCTCGATAGTAATTTGTTCACTCACCGTAATAATTATGCTATCTTGAGAGAAGCCACTAGTGAAACCTATGGCCCTCGGGTCTATCTCTTATCATATAAGTTTGCTATTTACTTTTATTTGCATCTTTACTTTTCCAATCTATATCATAAAAATACCAAAAATATATTTATCTTATCATATTATCTCTATAAGATCTCACTTCCGCAAGTGGCCGTGAAGGGATTGACAACCCCTTTATTGCATTGGTTGCGAGTTCTTGTTTGTTTGTGTAGGTGCGTGGGACTTGTGAGGAGTCTCCTACTGGATTGATATCTTGTTTCTCAAAAACTGAGGGAAATACTCACACTACTATTGCTGCATCACCCTTTCCTCTTCAAGGAAAACCAACGCAAGCTCAAGACGTAGCAGTGGGCCACCTGACAGCCCTCCGGTGCCCATCTTCTGCTATATGAAGTCTTTTACCCTGAAAAAATCATAAGCAAGCTTACGGAATGAAACATCGCCACCACGAGGCGGAACCTTGGTGGAACCAAACTAGGGCTCCGGCGGAGCTGTTCTGCCGGGGAAACTTCCCTCCGGGATGGGAAAATCATCACCATCGTCATCACCAACAATCCTCTCATCGGGACGGGGTCAATCTCCATCAACAACTTCACCAGCACCATCTCCTCCCAAACCCTAGTTCATCTCTTGTATCCAATCTTTGTACCAAAACCTCAGATTGGTACCTGTGGGTTGCTAGTAGTGTTGATTACTCCTTGTAGTTGATGCTTGTTGGTTTATTTGGTGGAATATCATATGTTCAGATCCTTAATGTATATTAATACTCCTCTGATTATGAACATGAGTATGCTTTGTGAGTAGTTATGTTTGTTCCTGAGGACATGGGTGAAGTCTTGCTATTAGTAATCATGTGAATTTGGTACTCGTTCGATATTTTGATGAGATGTATGTTGTCTCTCCTCTAGTGGTGTTATGTGAACGTCGACTACATGACACTTCACCATTGTTTGGGACTAGAGGAAGGCATTGGGAAGTAATAAGTAGATGATGGGTTGCTAGAGTGACAGAAGCTTAAACTCTAGTTTATGCGTTGCTTCGTAAGGGGCTGATTTGGATGCATATGTTTCATGCTATGGTTAGTGAGGGAGTCCCGGATTAGGGGGTGTCCGGGTGACCGGACTATGACCTTCGGCCGGACTCCTGGACTATGAAGATACAAGATTGAAGACTTCGTCCCGTGTCCGGATGGGACTTTCCTTGGCGTGGAAGGCAAGCTTGGCGATACGGATATGTAGATCTCCTCCCATTGTAACCGACTCTGTGTAACCCTAGCCCTCTCCGGTGTCTATATAAACCGGAGGGTTTTAGTCCATAGGACGAACAACAATCATACCATAGGCTAGCTTCTAGGGTTTAGCCTCTCTGATCTCGTGGTTGATCTACTCTTGTACTACCCATATCATCAATATTAATCAAGCAGGAGTAGGGTTTTACCTCCATCGAGAGGGCCCGAACCTGGGTAAAAACATCGTGTCCCTTGTCTCCTGTTACCATCCGCCTAGACGCACAATTCGGGACCCTCTACCCGAGATCCGCCGGTTTTGACACCGACATTGGTGCTTTCATTGAGAGTTCCTCTGTGTCGTCACCTTTAGGCCCGATGGCTCCTCCGATCATCAACAACGATGCGGTCCAGGGTGAGACTTTTCTCCCCAGACAGATCTTCGTATTCGGCGGCTTTGCACTGCGCACCAATTCGCTTGGCCATCTGGAGTAGATCGAAAGCTACGCCCCTGGACATCAGGTCAGGTTTGGAAGTTTGAACTACACGGCTGACATCCGTGGAGACTTGATCTTCGACGGGTTCGAGCCACAGCCGAGCGCGCCACACTGTCACAATGGGCATGATCTAGCTCTGCCGCCGGACAGTGCCCAGGAGGCCGCCCAAGTGTCCGCTCTGACCCTTAGCTCGGAGCTGACTGCGCCAATCGAGGACGGGTGGCTGGACACCGCCTCGGGGGCTGCAATCTCTACGGCGATCGAGCCGAACACCAGCCTTGTCCTTCGCGAAACTCGTGACTCCAAGGTGCCGGACTCCTTTCCGGACTCTGAGCCTTCCGCACCCCTGCCAATCGAACCCGATTGGGCGCCGATCATGGAGTTCGCCGCCGCAGACATCTTTCAGCACTTGCCCTTTGGCGACATTCTGAATTCACTACAGTCTCTCTCTTTATCAGGAGAGCCCTGGCCGGACTATGGTCAGCAAGGTTGGGATGTGGACGACGAAGAAATTCGAAGCCCACCACCACCCACTTCGTAGCCACTATCGATGATTTAACCGACATGCTCGACTTTGACTCCGAAGACATCGACGGTATGGACGCCGATGAAGGAGACGACCAAGAACCAACGCCTATAGGGCACTGGAAAGCCACCTCGTCATATGACATATACATGGTGGACACCCCAAAAGAAGGGAACGGCGACGGAACAACGGAGGATGACCCCTCCAAGAAACAGCCTAAACACCGGCGTCAGCGTCGCCGCTCTAAATCCCGCCAAAGAAAAAACGACGATTCCGGCACGGGGGATAATAACACTCGGACAGTGCCGAAGACAACCCCCTCCAGCAGGATTTAGCATAGGAGGATGGAGAAGCCAGCCCTCATGAGAGAGCAGCAGACAGAGAGGTCGAGGACGATAATTACATGCCTCCCTCCGAAGACGAGGCAAGCCTCGACGACGACGAATTTGTCATGCCTGAGGATCCCGTCGAACAAGAGCATTTCAAACACAGGCTTATGGCCACGGCAAGCAGCCTCAAGAAAAAACAACAACAGCTTAGAGCTGACCAAGACTTGCCAGCCAACAGATGGACTGAAGTCCTTGCAGCCGAAGAGTACGAACTCGAACGCCCCTCCAAGAGCTACCCAAAGCGCAGGCTGCTACCCCGATTAGAGGAGGAAGCACCAAAACCTACATCACTAGCGCACGATGCGACCGACCGGCCACCTCGTGGCCGCAATAGAGAGGCCTCTCGGCCATCCATTCAAGCCGCACCCCGGCGCCGCTCAAAAAATACCAAGGCACGGGGAAATGCGCCAGACCTGCAAGACATATTGGAGGACAAGGCAAGGCAAACAAGATCCATCTACGGATCGCGTGGGCGCCCCACGACACGTGACGATAACTGTCACGCCGGATATGGCAAATACGGTCAGGCCGAACACGGCAGGCAAGGCTCATATGAGCTACGTCGTGATATAGCCCAGTACAGAGGCGCCGCACACCCACTATGCTTCACAAATGAAGTAATGGATCATCAAATCCCTGAGGGTTTTAAACCCGTAAACATCGAATCATATGATGGCACAACAGATCCCGCGGTATGGATCGAGGATTATCTCCTTCATATCCACATGGCCCGCGGCGATGATCTACACGCTATCAAATACCTCCCACTCAAGCTTAAAGGACCAGCTCGGCATTGGCTTAACAGCTTGCCAGTAGAGTCAATTGGTTGCTGGGAGGACCTGGAATCCGCATTCCTCGACAATTTCCAGGGCACCTATGTGCGACCACCAGACGCTGATGACCTAAGCCACATAATTCAGCAGCCAGAAGAATATGCTAGACAATTCTGGACACGGTTCCTAACCAAGAAATTTCAAATAGTTGACTGTCCAGACGCAGAGGCCCTTGCAGCCTTCAAACATAACATCCGTGACGAATGGCTTACCCGGCACCTAGGACAGGAAAAGCCGAAATCCATGGCAGCCCTCACAACACTCATGACCCGCTTTTGCGCGGGAGAAGATAGCTGGATCGCTCACAGTAATAACATGACCAAGAGCCCTGGTAATTCAGATACCAAGGAAAACAATGGCAGGTCGCGTCGCAACAAGCACAAATGCCGCATTAACAGCGGCAATGCTGAGGATACGACAGTTAATGCCGGATTTAGAGGCTCTAAACCCGGTCAACGGAAAAAGCCATTCAAAAGAAATACTCCGGGCCCGTCCAGTTTGGACCGAATACTCGATCGCTCATGCCAGATACACGGCACCCCTGAAACACCAGCCAATCACACCAACAGGAATTGTTGGGTGTTCATGCAGGCAGGCAAATTAAGTGCCGAAAACAGAGACAAGGGGCTGCATAGCGATGACGAGGAGGAGCCCCAGCCGCCGAACAACAGGGGACAGAAGGGATTTCCCCCACAAGTGCGGATGGTGAACATGATATATGCAACCCACGTCCCCAAAAGGGAGCGGAAGCGTGCACTCAGGGACGTATATGCGATGGAGCCAGTTGCCCCAAAGTTCAACCCAGGGTCCTCCTGCCCGATCACTTTTGATCGAAGGGACCACCCCACTAGCATCTGCCACGGCGGATTCGCCGCATTGGTTCTAGACCCAATCATTGACGGATTTCACCTCACTAGAATCCTCATGGACGGCGGCAGCAGCCTGAACCTGCTATATCAGGATACTGTGCGAAAAATGGGCATAGATCCCTCAAGGATTAAACCCACAAAGATGACCTTTAAAGGCGTCGTACTGGGTGTAGAGGCCAACTGTACAGGCTCAGTTACACTCGAAGTGGTCTTCGGATCCCCGAATAATTTCCGAAGCGAGGAGTTAATCTTCGACATAGTCCCGTTCCGCAGTGGCTATCACGCCCTGCTCGGACGAACCGCATTTGCAAAGTTCAATGCGGTGCCGCACTACGCATACCTCAAGCTCAAGATGCCAGGCCCTCGAGGAGTCATTACGGTCAATGGAAACACCGAACGCTCTCTCTGAACGGAGGATCATACGGCGGCCCTCACGGCGGAAGTACAAAGTAGCCTCTCAAGGCAATTCTCCAGTCCGGCTATTCAACGTCCGGACACCGTCAAGCGCGCCCAGAGTAACCTACAAAAAGACCGCATGGCACGTTCTGAGTAAGCATAGCAGTGCGGCCCCAACCCCAGCCCTCGCAAAATTGCGAAACCAGTACTATGCGTACATAACTACGCCCTGGAAATACCATGGGCATATGGGGAGGGGAACAACCACGGCATGCCCAAAATGCGGCTCAACCGCACTAGGGGCTCCAGATTTTTTCATTACTTTTTTCTTACTTTCAGGACTCCATTCTTCGGAAGGCCTGTTCGGCAGCACAATCACCAAACACACGATGCAACAGCCAGGGAGGCAGCAAGCTACGTCAGATGTCAAGGTGGTCTCTATAACGAGCTAAATACCTGTCTTACATAAAGTCTCGCAGCTTGCCCCTGGAGGGATGTCTAATAATCCCATCTCTTGCTTATTGCACTATTTGTATCACTCTGCTTTCATAGCAGCCTTTTAATAAACAATACATAGCTCTTGTCTATTATTGCATTCATTTTTATGTAAAATATGTTCAGTTATGACATTATGCAACCGTACGCTTTGGTACGGCCAATACACCAGGGGCTTAAGTACCCCACAATATGGTGTGAGAAGTCCGAACACTCCCACGAGTGCGGCACCCCGAACTTATAGCATTATATGCATCGGCTCCGAATCATGTCTTGGGTCAATAGTTGGGTTTGCCCGGCTCCCATGTTTTGGTACCTTATGTTCCGCTATATCGGCTAAGGTAGCGCTGGGAGAACTACTGCGATTGTGCCCCAGTTGAGCTGGGTTAAGCACCTCAGTAGAGAAAGCTAAAACTGACCGTCATGATAGGGCAAGAGCCCGTCGCTGTTCGAGAGGTTTTCGAGTCCCTAAAGACTTATGCCGCTTAGAGCGAGGAGCTGGCTTTGTCCGGCCTAGGCGTGTATAGTGCCCCGAACTCGGTCTTCCGAATACTAGGGGCTTCGCCGAAATTTAAAATTATAAATTCTATGGCTAAGTGAGAGCGATAAAGCATTATAGTCCGATTGCCTTGTTCGTTGTGCTGAGCGCCTCCCTCGAAGGACCCAAGAATGGGAACAAGAGCGCTCAGGTTTATCCCGAACACCCCAGCACTCGTGGCATGGGGGTAGAAGCCGACGACTCGCATCTCTCAGATTTAATAAACGTCCGCACAGAAGGTAATATTTTAAATTCAACAAGCGTTGCTTAGCGCATATGAACAAGTTTTCAGCGCACAGGATAAACACGAGCGAGTTTACTCAAAAATTACATCTTTAGAACATTCATTCGCCACAAGGCGGGCACCCTTCAGGACGCCCTCATAATACATCTCGGGCCTGCGATGCTCCTTCCCCTCCAGTGACCCATCTGTCACCAGCTTCTCAGCATCCAGCTTCCCCAGTGTACTTTAGCACGGGCAAGGGCCCTACGGGCGCCTTCGATGCATACGGAGCGCTTGATGACTTCAAGCCGTGGACAGGCATCCACCAACCGCCTCACCAGCCCAAAGTAGCTCCCAGGCAGGACCTCCCCAGGCCACAGCCGGCCTATAAGGCCCTTCATGGCCTGTTCGGCTACCTTATGGAGCTCGACCAGCTGCTTCAGCTGGTCGCTCAAGGGCACCGGGTGTCCGGCCTCAACATACTGGGACCAGAACACCTTCTCCGTCAAGCTCCCTTCTTCGGCTCGGTAGAATGCGGCGGTGTTGGACACACTACGGGGCAGATCTGTGAATGCTCCTGGAGAGCTCCGGATTCGGGTAAGTAACAAGTAATTCACTTTCACGTGCTTGCTTTGCATAAAGAATGCCTTACCCACCGCTATCTTCTTCATCGCCTCAATTTCCTGGAGGGCCTTTTGGGCTTCAGCCTTGGCAGATTTGACGCTCTCAAGGGCCGAGGCAAGCTCGGACTCTCGAGTCTTTGAGTCAACCTCCAATCTCTCGTGTTTCTTCACAAGAGCATGGAGCTCTTGCTGCACCTCCACCACCCGCGCCTCCTGCTTTTCTCGCTCGGCGCGCTCCACGGCCGCACTGTCTTCGGCCTTGGACAACGCTTCCTTCAGGGTCGCCACCTCGGTTGTGGCTCCTGTAATACTCATGTTGGTCCTGTCATTTTTTGCAATCAAGTATTTTTTTATACTTACATAAGGTACCACTTACCTTCCTTGTCCTCGAGCTGCTTCTTGGCAAGGCCGAGCTCGTTCTCGGACCGCTCGAGGCTCTTCTTCAATGCATCGACCTCTGCAGTCAGTGCGGCAGAGGTCAGCAGCGCAGCCTGCATTCCCATATTGACATATTTATGTTAGACTCCTGTGTATATCTTTTTAGATCCTCAGTCCGGCTTTTCTTTCCGAACACCAAACTGAGCATCAGGGGCTACTGTCTATGCGGTAATATTTTTACATGTCTTAAATACATACCTCAAAGCCTGTTAGAAGGCTGGCACAGGCTTTTGTCAGCCCGCTCTTGGCGGACTGAACCTTCTGGATCACCGCACTCATAATAGTGCGGTGCTCCTCGTTGATGGAGGCGCCGTTAAGAACCTCCAGCAAATTGTCTGGTGCCTCCGGTTGGACGGAGGCCCCCGGCGTCGAAGGCTTGCCCTTCTTACGAGGGGGCCGCCTGCCGGACTCCGGAACCACTGAAGGTTCTGGTGCGGTGTCCGGCCCAGGGCTGGACTTAGATCCCTCCGGGGTTTTATCCCCTTTGCGGCTGGAGTCCGGAAGGTCTCCTTGCGGCGCCTCCGGGGCTACCTCCTCCTGGCCTGGCCCCTTTTGGGACTCCACCTCGGCATCGTCCGTGGGGCGAGGGGAGGTAGCAGTAGGGAGTGAAAGACTATTCACATCTGACGAATCCAGGGATCCGCTCGACGAAGCGTCGAGCTGGGCCTTGGGAGGACTGCATGATTATTTTCGGTGTTAGAAGATACTGTGCACTAAAGGAACGCCATGAGTTATTCTGGTACTTACAATTTCGCCAGGGGCTTGGCCCTGGACGGCCACTCCTCTCTGCCGTCGTCGGCGCTGGTGGAGTAGTCCGGAAGAAGGGTCTTTCCCTTCTTGGACCCTCCGGCCTCCCCAGTTGGGGCGGCCTTTCTCTTCTTTCCTCCCCCCGATGGAGGGGGAGAGGCTTCTTCTTCCTCCTCCTCGTCTTCGGGGGAGGAATGCGCTTCGGGGTCGTCGGGCGATGAATCTAACACCACCAGGCGCCGGGAGCTCTTTTGAGTTCCCATGGCCTTCTTCTTGGCCTTCTTCTCCGGCACCACGTGAGGTGCCGGGACCAGCAGCTTTGCCAAGTGGGCTTCTGCTGGGCCTTCGGGCAAAGGAGCCAGACAGTCGATCTATCCGGACGTTTTCTTCCAGTCCTATCAAAGGAGCGGGAGCTTAGATCCCACATAGAGTCAAACTATGAAAAACAATTATCCTGTAAAGGGTAAAACAAGCTTACCACACTGGCTTGGCGCTTCGCGCAGAATCCGCGATCCTCGATGGTGGGAGGGGAAACCTCGAAGCCCTTGAATAGCACCTTCCAGGCGTCCTCGTGCATTGTGTCAAAAAGCCTGGACATGGTTTGGTGCTGGGCCAGATCGAACTCCCACAAGTTAAAAGCCCGTCGTTGACACGGGAGGATTCGACAGAAAAGCATGACCTGGACTACGTTGACAAGTTTAACCTTCTTGTCCACCAGGTTTTGGACGCAGGTTTGTAGTCCGGTCACCTCTTCCGAATTACCCCATGACAGGCCCGTCTCTTTCCAAGAGGTGAGCCGTGTGGGGATGCCAGATTAGAATTCGGGGGCCGCTGCCCATTCAGGGTCGCGCGGCTCGGTGATGTAGAACCACCCCGATTGCCACCCTTTGATGGTTTCCACAAAGGAGCCATCGAGCCATGTAACGTTGGGCATCTTGCCCACCATGGCGCCTCCGCACTCCGCTTGCCGGCCGCCCACTACCTTCGGCTTGACATTGAAGGTCTTTAGCCATAAGCCGAAGTGGGGCTTGATGCGGAGGAAGACCTCGCACACGATGATGAACGCCGAGATGTTGAGGATGAAGTTCGGGGCCAGATCGTGGAAATCCAGGCCGTAGTAGAACATGAGCCCCCGGACAAATGGGTGGAGTGGGAAGCCCAGTCCATGGAGGAAATGGGTGAGGAACACCACCCTCTCATGGGGCCTGGGGGTGGGGATGAGCTGCCCCTCATCTGGGAGCCGGTGCGCAATGTCGTTAGACAAGTATCCGGCCTTCCTCAACTTTTTGATGTGCCTCTCCGTGACGGAGGAGGCCATCCACCTGCCTCCCGCTCTGGAGATGGCTGGAGAAGGTTGAGGTGGGAAGTGCAGACTTGGGCGCTGGAGCTCGAGTGCGCGGAAATGGATAAGCAAAGGAGGAAGAAGGCGTAGATGGAAAAGGTGGATCCTTATCCCCTTATATGGGCGGACGAAACTATGTGCCCCCGCCAGCCTGGTAAAACTCGCTTATCTCCCAAGAGCCATGATTAATGGCACGGTTGGGTTACCCACACCCGTATTGATGAGAATCCCGGAATAAGGGGACATGATCTCTGCTTCGACAAGACGTGCCAAGGAAACCGCCTCGCTAAGCGCACTGAGGTGGGACAGTAAAACGATTCGAATAAAGGCTTGGTCCTGGCATGATGTCACGCTGCGGAATACGTCAGCAGATTAGATTTGTACAAATATTATTCTCTCTCCGGTGGTATGCGGAACTTATTTTGCAGAGCTGGACACTATCCTTGTGTTCAACATCTTCTATGAAGTATTCGGCGGAGGAACCCGCCTTGCAATGCCGAAGACAATTTGCATGCCGGACTTGTCGTCATTGAAGCCTGGTTCAGGGGCTACTGAGGGAGTCCCGGATTAGGGGGTGTCCGGGTGACCGGACTATGACCTTTGGCCGGACTCCTGGACTATGAAGATACAAGATTGAAGACTTCGTCACGTGTCCGGATGGGACTTTCCTTGGCGTGGAAGGCAAGCTTGGCGATACGGATATGTAGATCTCCTCCCATTATAACCGACTCTGTGTAACCCTAGCCCTCTCCGGTGTCTATATAAACCGGAGGGTTTTAGTCCATAGGATGAACAACAATCATACCATAGGCTAGCTTCTAGGGTTTAGCCTCTCTGATCTCATGGTAGATCTACTCTTGTACTACCCATATCATCAATATTAATCAAGCAGGAGTAGGGTTTTACCTCCATCGAGAGGGCCCGAACCTGGGTAAAAACATCGTGTCCCTTGTCTCCTGTTACCATCCGCCTAGACGCACAGTTCGGGACCCCCTACCCGAGATCCGCCGGTTTTGACACCGATAGTTAGGTTTACCTGAATACTTCTTTTGAAGTTGCGGATGCTTGCAATAGGGGTTAATCATAAGTGGGATGCTTGTCCAAGAAAGGGCAGTACCCAAGCACCATTCCACCCACATATCAAATTATCAAAGTAACGAACGCGAATCATATGAGCATGATGAAAACTAGCTTAACGATAATTCCCATGTGTCCTCGGGAGCGCTTTTCTCATTATAAGAACTTGTCCAGGCTTGTCCTTTGCTATAAAAAGGATTGGGCCACCTTGCTGCACCTTATTTACTTTCATTGCTTGTTACGCGTTACAAATTATCTTATCACAAAACTATCTGTTACCTACAATTTCAGTGCTTGCAGAGAATACCTTACTGAAAACCGCTTGTCATTTCCTTCTGCTCCTTGTTGGGTTCGACACTCTTACTTATTGAAAGGACTACTATAGATCCCCTACACTTGTGGGTCATCAAGACTCTTTTCTGTTGCCATTTCTGGGGAGTGAAGCGCCTTTAGTAAGTGGAACTTGGTAAGGAAACATTTATATAGTGTGCTGAAATTTACTGTCACTTGTTACTATGGAAACTAATCCTTTGAGGGGCTTGTTCGGGGTATCTTCACCCCGACCAGTAGAGCAAAGAGTTGCTCCTCAACCTACTGAACCTACTGAAAATGTTTACTTTGAAATTCCTTTGGGTATGGTAGAGAAACTTCTAGCTAATCCTTTGCAGGAGATGGAACATTGCATCATGATTTAGACCTTATCTATGTGGATGAAGTTTGTGGATTATTTAAGCTTGCAGGTATGCCCGATGATGTTATTAAGAAGAAGGTTTTCCCTTTATCTTTGAAGGGAGATGCATTGACATGGTATAGGCTATGTGATGATATGGGAACCTGGGACTATAAACGATTGAAATTGGAATTTCACCAGAAGTTTTATCCTATGCATCTTGTTCATCGTGATCGTAATTATATATATAATTCTTGGCCTCACGAAGGAGAAAGCATCTCTCAAGCTTGGGGGAGGCTTAACTCAATGTTGTATTCATTCCCCAATCATGAGCTCTCAAGAGAAATGATTATTCAAAACCTTTATGCTTGGCTTTCTCTCAACAATCACACCATGCTTAATACTTCTTGTGCTGGGTCTTTTATGATGAAGACTATTGAATTCAAATGGGATTTATTGGAAAGAATTAAACGCAACTCTGAAGATTGGGATCCCGACTATGGTAAGGAGTCAGGTATGACACCTAAGTTTGATTGTGTTAAGTCTTTTATGGATACAGATGCTTTTCGTGGATTTAGCACTAAATATGGACTTGACTCTGAGATAGTAGCTTATTTCTGTGAATCATTTGCTACTCATGTTGATCTCCCTAAGGAGAAGTGGTTTAAATATAATCCTCCCATTGAAGTAAAAGTAGTTGCACCTGTTATAGTTAAAGAAAAGACTATCACTTATAATGATCCTATTGTTCCTACTCCTTATATTGAGAAACCACCTTTCCTTGTTAGGATAAAGGATCATGCTAAAGCTTCAACTATGGTTCATAAGAGTAATACTAGAACATATACACCTCCTGAGCAAATTAAAGTTGAACCTAGTATTCCTATGGTTAAAGATCTCCTGGCAGATAATATTGATGGGCATGTTATTTACTTCTGTGATGAAGCTACTAGAATTGCTAGACCCGATGCTAAGAAACATAGACCTGTTGTAGGCATGCCTGTTATTTCTGTTAAAATAGGAGATCATTGTTATCATGGCTTATGTGATATAAGTGCTAGTGCCAGTGCAATACCTTATTCCTTATATGAAGAAATTACGCATGATATTGCACCTGCTGAGGTAGAAGAAATTGATGTTACAATTAAGCTTGCCAATAGAGATACTATTTCACCAATTGGGACTGTTAGAGATGTTGAAGTCTTGTGTGGGAAAGTTAAATACCCTGCTGATTTTCTTGTTCTTGGTTCCCCACAAAATAGCTTTTGTCCCATCATATTTGGTAGACCCTTCTTGAATACTGTTAATGATAAGATTGATTGCAAAAAGGATGTTGTTACGATTGGCTTAGGAGACATGTCTCATGAGTTTAATTTTGCTAAATTTCGTAGACAACCTCATGATAAAGAATTGCCTAGTTAGGATGAAATTATTGGTATTGCTTCTATTGCCGTGCCTCCTACTGATCCTTTAGAACAATATTTGCTAGACCATGAAAATGATATGTACATGAATGAAAGAAGGGAAATAGATGAAGTATTCTTTAAACGGTGACCTATTTTGAAACACAACTTGCCTATTGAAATCCTAGGGGATCCTCCACCACCCAAGGGTGATCCCATGTTGAGCTTAAACCATTACCTGATACTCTTAAATATGCTTATCTTGATGAAAAGAAGATATGTCATGTTATTATTAGTGCTAACCTTTCAGAGCAGGAAGAGGAAAGATTGTTGAGAACTCTGAAGAAGCATTGTGCTGCTATTGGATATACTCTTCATGATCTTAAGGGAATTAGTCCCACTTTATGCCAACACAAAATAGAATTGGAGAAAGACGCCAAACCAGTTGTTGATCACCAACGACGATTAAATCCTAAGATGAAAGAAGTGGTAAGAAAGGAAATACTAAAGCTCCTTGAGGCAGGTATAATTTATCCCGTTGCTGATAGTCAGTGGGTAAGTCCTGTCCATTGTGTCCCTAAGAAGTGAGGTATTACTGTCGTTCCTAATGATAAAGATGAATTGATCCCGCAAAGAATTATTACAGGTTATAGGATGGTAATTGATTTCCGTAACTTAAATAAAGCTACTAAAAAAGATCATTACACTTTACCTTTTATTGATCAAAGCTAGAAAGACAATCCAAACATACTCATTTTTGCTTTCTAGATGGTTACTTTGGTTTCTTTCAAATACCCGTGTCAGCTGAGGATCAAGAAAAAACCACTTTTACTTGCCCTTTCGGCACCTTTGCTTATAGACATATGCCTTTTGGTTTATGTAATGCACCTGCTACCTTTCAAAGATGCATGATGGCTATATTATATGACTTTTGTGAAAAGATTTGTGAGGTATTCATGGATGATTTCTCTGTTTATGGATCCTCTTTTGATGATTGCTTGAGCAACCTTGATCGAGTTTTGCAGAGATGTGAAGACACTAGTCTCGTCTTGAATTGGGAGAAGTGCCACTTTATGGTTAATGAAGGTATTGTCTTGGGGCATAAACTTTCTGAAAGAGGTGTTGAAGTTGATAAAGCTAAGATTGATGCTATTGAAAAGATGTCGTGTCCCAAGGACATTAAAGGTATAAGAAGTTTCCTTGGTCATGCTGGTTTTTATAGGAGGTTCATTAAGGACTTTTCTAAAATTTCTAGGCCTCTGACTAATCTATTGCAAAAAGATATTCCTTTTGTCTTTGATGATGATTGTGTAGAAGCATTCGAAATACTTAAGAAAGCTTTGATTTCCGCGCCTATTGTTCAGTCACCTGATTGGAATTTACCCTTTGAAATTATGTGTGATGCTAGCGATTATGTTGTAGGTGTTGTCCTAGGACAAAGAGTTGATAAGAAACTAAATGTTATTCAATATGCTAGTAAAACTCTAGACAATGCTCAAAGAAATTATGCTACTAATGAAAAAGAATTCTTAGCGGTTGTATTTGCTTGTGATAAGTTCGGACCTTATATTGTTGATTCTAAAGTAACTGTTCACACTGATCATGCTGCTATTAAATATCTTATCAAAAAGAAAGATGCTAAACCTAGACTTATTAGATGAGTTCTCCTACTACAAGAATTTTATTTGCATATTATTGATAGAAAGGGAGCTGAGAACCCCGTTGTAGACAACTTGTCTAGGTTAGAGAATGTTCTTGATGACCCACTACCTATTAATGATAGCTTTCCTGATGAACAATTAGCTGTCATAAATGCTTCTCGTACTACTCCATGGTATGCTGATTATGCTAATTACATTGTTGCTAAATTCATACCACCTAGTTTTACATATCAGCAAAAGAAAAAGTTCTTCTATGATTTAAGACATTACTTCTGGGATGACTCACACCTTTATAAACAAGGAGTAGATGGTGTTATTAGACATTGTGTACCTGAGCATGAACAGGAACAGATCCTACACAAGTGTCACTCCGAGGCATATGGAGGACACCACGCTGGAGATAGAACTGCCCATAAGGTATTGCAATCTGGTTTTTATTGGCCTACTCTCTTCAAAGATGCCCGTAAGTTTGTCTTGTCTTGTGATGAATGTCAAAGAATTGGTAATATTAGTAGACGTCAAGAAATGACTTTGAATTATTCTCTTGTTATTGAACCATTTGATGTTTGGGGCTTTGATTATATGGGACCGTTTCCTGCCTCTAATGGGTATACACATATTTTACTTGCTGTTGATTACGTTACTAAGTGGGTAGAAGCTATTCCAACTAGTAGTGCTGATCATAACACTTCTATTAAGATGCTTAAAGAAGTTATTTTTCCGAGTTTTGGAGTCCCTAGATACTTAATGACTGATGGTGGTTCACATTTTATTCATGGTGCTTTTCGTAAAATGCTTGCTAAGTATGATGTTAATAACAAAATTGCATCTCCATATCACCCACAATCTAGTGGCCAAGTAGAATTGAGTAATAGAGAACTCAAATTAATTTTACAAAACACTGTTAATAGATCTAGGAAGAATTGGTCCAAGAAACTTGATGATGCATTATGGGCTTATAGAACTGCATATAAAAATCCTATGGGTATGTCTCCATATAAAATGGTTTATGGGAAAGCATGTCACTTACCTCTGAACTTGAACATAAGGCATATTGGGCCATTAAAGAGCTCAATTATGATTTTAAATTTGCCGGTGAGAAGAGGTTATTTGACATTAGCTCACTTGATGAATGGAGAACCCAAGCCTACGATAATGCCAAACTGTTTAAAGAAAAGGTTAAAAGATGGCATGACAAAAGGATACAAAAGCGTGATTTTAACGTAGGTGATTATGTGTTGCTATTCAACTCTCATTTAAGATTTTTTGCATGAAAACTTCTCTCTAAATGGGAAGGCCCTTACGTTATCGAGGATGTCTATCGTTCCGGTGCCATAAAAATCAACAACTTCGAAGGCACAAATTTGAAGGTGGTGAACGGACAAAGAATCAAACATTATATCTCAGGTAATCCTATAAATGTTGAAACTAATGTTATTGAAACCGTAACCCCAGAGGAATACATAAGGGACACTTTCCAGAACGTTTAAGACTCTGAAAAGGAATAAGTATGTGGTGCGGTGAGTAAACCGACTCCAAAACAGTTCTAATAGCATTTTTTCTTTGTTTTGTAATATTTAAGAAAATAGGAAAATAAGAAGTAGTCCGGGAAGGACACGAGGCATCCATGAGGGTGGAGGGCGCGCCCTACCCCCCTGGGCGCGCCCCCTGCCTCGTGGGCACCTCGTGCGCTCTCCTGACTCTGTTTTCTTGCACGATACTTCTTTTGGTTGGTAAAAATTCATTATATATTCTCTCGAAGGTTTTGACCACTGTATCATGCAAAAATCTTCTGTCTTTGTTTCGAGTTGTTTTCCTGACAGATCTAGAGCATCATGATGTCACCCTCCTCCAACAATGAAGACAAGGATGCTTGGCTATTGAAGATAGAGCTGAAGAGAGAAGAACCTGGGGAGATCAACAAGGATGATGGGATCAAGAAGGCCATGGAGGATCAAGCTCCGGCGACAAAAGAAGAAAACATCCTTCAACCTCTTCCTAACATCTTTACCCCAACAAAGATTGAAGCTTTCAAGATGATTGAGTTAGCTCGCATACAAAACAAGTATCTCACACAGGAAAATATTTTGTTGAAGGATCATATTGTCGCACTCAAGGGCATTATCCGCAAATTTGAAGAGCTCCTACGCGCGATGTGCGACTATCGATCATCATCACCACCTTTTTCACCAGCAAAGGAGACATAATCACATGGGTATGGGCACTCCCCTTGGCAACTGCCAAGCTTGGGGGAGTTGCCCCGGTATCGTATCACCATCACACTCTTATCTTTACTGTTTTACTTAGTTCGATCCTTTTGGTAATATCTTGATCTAGTAGAATAAAGTTTTGGTACGAATTAGTTTTGAGTTTTGCTTTGTGATCCCTCTATGATATCGAGTCCATGAGATATATATAATAAAGATTAGTGCTGAGTCATGGGATTTGCTTTCTTGCTATGATCTTGAGGGAATAAAAGAATAAAAGAAATAGAAGAGACCATATTGATCTTATGGATAGTAATGACTTCACATATAGAGAGTATGATGATTAAAAGTTGTTGAGAGTTTGCAAATGTAGTTTTGGTCATCATTGCAATTAATAGGAAGTAATAAAGAAAGAGAGGTTCTCACATATAAATACACTATCTTGGAAATCTTTTATGATTGTGAGCACTCATTAAAGTATGACATGCTAAAGAGTTGACGTTGGAAAAGGAAGACAACGTAATGGGTTATGTTTTCTCACATCTTAGTTAAAGTATATTTTCATGGATCGTCCAACATGTTGAGCTTGCCTTTCCCCCTCATGCTAGCCAAATTCCTTGCACCAGGTAGAGGTACTACTTGTGCTTCCAAATATCCTTAAACCCAGTTTTGCCATGAGAGTCCACCATACCTACCTATGAATTGAGTAAGATCCTTCAAGTAAGTTGTCATGTTGCATGCAATAAAAATTGTTCTCTAAATATGTATGACTTATTAGTGTGGAGAAAATAAGATTTATACGATCTTATGATATGGAAGTAACAAAAGTGACAGACTGCATAATAAAGGTTCATATCACAAGTGGCAATATAAAGTGACGTTCTTTTGCATTAAGATTTCGTACATCCAACCCTAAAAGCACATGACAACCTCTGCTTCCCTCTGTGAAGGGCCTATCTTTTACATTATGCAAGAGTCAAGGTGATCTTCACCTTTCCTTTTTACATTTTATCCTTTGGCAAGCTCCTCGTGTTGGAAACATCCTGATATATATATATATATATATATATATATATATATATATATATATATATATATATATATATATATATATCCAATTGGATGTAAGTTAGCATGAACTATTATTGTTGACATTACCCTTGAGGTAAAAGGTTAGGAGGCAACACTATAAGCCCCTATCTTTCTCTGTGTCCGATTAAAACTCCATAACCATAAGTATTGCGTGAGTGTTACCAATTGTGA
>NC_041385.1:699742561-699793327 GCF_002162155.2 Triticum dicoccoides | reverse complement strand
TCATGATGCCCTCATGTCCGTATTTTATTTTTATCAACACCTCTATCTCTAAACATGTGGACATATTTTTCGATATCGGCTTCCGGTTGAGGACAAGCGAGGTCTAAGCTTTGGGGAGTTGATACGTCCATTTTGCATCATGCTTTTATACCGATATTTATTGCATTATGGGCTGTTATTACACGTTATGTCACAATACTTATGGCTATTCTATCTTATTTTACAAGGTTTACATGAAGAGGGAGAATGCATTCAGCTGGGATTCTGGGCTGGAAAAGTAGCAAATATTAAAGACCTATTCTGCACAGATCCAAAAGTCCTGAAACTCCACGAAAGTCATTTTGGGATTTAATAAAAAATATTCAGCGGAAGAAATACCTGAGGGGGGGGCACCCACCACCCACGAGGGTGGGGGCGCGCCCGCCTACCTCGTGGGCCACCTAGCAGCCCTCCGGTGCCCATCTTCTGCTATATGAAGTTTTTTACCCTGAAAAAAATCATAAGCGAGCTTACGGGACGAAACTTTGCCGCCACGAGGCGGAACCTTGGCGGAACCAATCTAGGGCTCCGACAGAGTTGTTCTGCCGGGGAAACTTCCCTCCGGGAGGGGGAAATCATCACCATCGTCATCACCAACGATCCTCTCATTGGGAGGGGGTCAATCTCCATCAACATCTTCACCAGCACCATCTCCTCTCAAACCCTAGTTCATCTCTTGTATCCAATCTTTGTACCAAAACCTCAGATTGGTACCTGTGGGTTGCTAGTAGTGTTGATTACTCCTTGTAGTTGATGCTAGTTGGTTTATTTGGTGGAAGATCATATGTTCAGATCCTTAATGCATATTAATACTCCTCTGATTATGAACATGAATATGCTTTGTGAGTAGTTACGTTTGTTCCTGAGGACATTGGTGAAGTCTTTCTATCAGTAGTCATGTGAATTTGGTATTCGTTCGATATTTTGAAGAGATGTATGTTGTCTCTCCTCTAGTGGTGTTATGTGAATGTCGACTACATGACACTTCACCATTGTTTGGGCCTAGAGGAAGGCATTGGGAAGTAATAATTAGATGATGGGTTGCTAGAGTGATAGAAGCTTAAACCCTAGTTTATGTGTTGCTTCGTAAGGGGCTGATTTGGATCCATATGTTTCATGCTATGGTTAGGTTTACCTTAATACTTCTTTTGAAGTTGCGGATGCTTGCAATAGGGGTTAATCATAAGTGGGATGCTTGTCCAAGAAAGGGCAGTACCCAAGCACCGGTCCACCCACATATCAAATTATCAAAGTAACGAATGCGAATCATATGTGCGTGATGAAAACTAGCTTGACGATAATTCCCATGTGTCCTCGGGAGCGCTTTTCTCATTATAAGAACTTGTCCAGGCTTGTCCTTTGCTACAAAAAGGATTGGGCCACCTTGCTACACCTTATTTACTTTCATTGCCTGTTACCCGTTACAAATTATCTTATCACAAAACTATCTGTTACCTACAATTTCAGTGCTTGCAGAGAATACCTTACTGAAAACCGCTTGTCATTTCCTTCTGCTCCTCGTTGGGTTCGACACTCTTACTTATCGAAAGGACTAGATAGATCCCCTACATCTGTGGGTCACCAGGAGACTGAAGGAAATATGCCATAGAGGCAATAATAAAGTTATTATTTATTTCCTTATTTCATGATAAATGTTTATTATTCATGCTAGGATTGTATTAACCGGAAACTTAGTACATGTGTGAATACATAGACAAAACATATTGTCCCTAGTATGCCTCTACTTGACTAGCTCGTTAATCAAAGATGGTTATGTTTTCTAACCATAGACATGTGATGTCATTCAATGAACAAGATCACATCATTAGGATAATGATGTGATGGACATGACTCATCCGTTAGCTTAGCATTATGATCGTTATAGTTTCATTGCTACTACTTTCCTCATGACTTATGCAAGTTCCTCAGAATATGAGATTATGCAACTCCCGAATACCAGAGGAACACTTTGTGTGCTACCAAATGTCACAACGTAAATGGGTGATTATAAAGGTGCTGTACAGGTGTCTCCGAAGGTGTTTGTTGGGTTGGCATAGATCGAGATTAGGATTTGTCACTCCATGTTTCCGAGAGGTATCTCTGGGCCCTCTCGGTAATACTCATCAATATAAGCCTTGCAAGCATTGTGACTAATGAGTTAGTTGTGGGATGAAGTATTACAGAATGAGTAAAGAGACTTGCCAGTAACGATATTGAACTAGGTATAATGATACCGACAATCGAATCTCGGGCAAGTAACATACAGATGACAAAGGGAACAACGTATGTTGTTATGCAGTTTGACCGATAAAGATCTTCGTAGAATATGTAGGAACCAATATGAGCATCTAGGTTCCGCTATTGGTTATTGACGGAGACGTGTCTCGGTCGAGTCTACATAGTTCTCGAACCCGTAGGGTCCGCACGCTTAACATTTGATGAGGATTGGTATTATGAGTTTATGTGATTTGATGTACCGAAGTTTGTTCAGAGTCCCGGATGAGATCACGGACATGATGAGGAGTCTTGAAATGATCGAGACATAAAGATTGATATATTGGACGGCTATGTTCGGACACCGGAAGTGTTCCAGAGAAGTTTCAGATAATACCGGAGTGTCGGGGGGTTATCGGAATCCCCCGGGAAGTAATGGGCCTTAGTGGGCCTATAGGGGAGAGAGAGGGCCTCACCAGGAGGTGGCCCCCCAAGGGGAGTCCTAATAGGACAAGGGGAGGGGGCGCGGCCCCTCTTTCCCTCTCCCTCTCCCTCTCCTCCCTTCTCCTCCTAGTTGGACTAGGAAAGGGGGAAACCTACTCCTACTTGGAGTAGGACTCCCCCCCTTGGGCGCGCCCCTTGTGGTCGGCCGGCCCCATCCTATCCTCCTTTATATATGGGGGAGGGGGCACCCCATAGACACACAAGTTGATCTTAAGCCATGTGCGGTGCCCCACTCCACAGTTTTCCACCTCGGTTATATCGTCGTAGTGCTTAGGCAAAGCCCTGCGCTGGTAACTTCATCATCACTGTCACCACGCCGTCGTGTTGATAGAAATCTCCCTCGGCCTCAGCTGGATCTAGTGTTCGAGGGATGTCACCGAGCTAAACGTGTGCAGATCGCAGAGGTGTCGTGTGTTTGGTAATTGATCGGTTGGATCACGAAGACGTGCGACTACATCAACTGTGTTACATAATGCTTCCACTTTCGGTCTATGAGGGTACGTGGACACACTCCCCCCCTCGTTGCTATGCATCACCTAGATAGATCTTGCGTGATGATAGTTTTTTTTTGAAATTACTGCGTTCCCCAACAATATTACGATCAAAGCAAGTAAAATACAGGCTTGGATAGGCTTCTTTGAGTGTCTAACTTTCAACCCCCAATTTTCCCAAAACTTAGTATTCTTGCCATCCCCAATATTATTGTTCACATTTTGATAAAAATGTGAATCCCGCACTTTTTGTTTAATGCCAGAGATACACATACCTTTCACATATTTACTCAAGAGAACCTCTTGCCATAATCCAAACTCAATTTCTAGTTTCCAGAACCATTTAGCAAGTAAAGCATTGTTAACCCCCTGTTGCTTTGGCATACATTAGGTTTTCCAATTTACTAAATGATAAAAATAATTCTTATCTTTATCAGCCTCCCAAACCAAACCAGCTCAAAAAGCCAGCCTTCTTCCTAATTCCAACATGAATGTGGTAGAAAGGCATCATAAAGAGGGGGATGCTAGTGAGGCAGGATTGCATAAGAGTAATTCTTCCAGCTATATTTAATAATCTCCCTTGCCAACAAGCACATTTCTTTCCAATTTTCTTTGTTACCACCTTCCAAAATGTATTCTTGTCAGAAATAGGGAGTCCTACGTACTTTAGCGGGACAGAACTCAGCTCACAAGTAAAGATTTCTTTGTATAGTGGCTCTCTTAACAACCTCGCAAATAAAAAATCTCACTCTTATGAAAGTTAATGGTGAGTCCAGACATTGCTCAAAAGAACTAAGAATGAACTTAAGATTTCAAGCACTCTCCTCATTATCCTGAAGCAAGAAAGTCATGTCATCTGCATATTGCAACCTTTGTGTGTTTTGAAAAAAAGTCCCCACTGCTTAGCCTTTTTTAAAATAATGGACAAAGCATCCACAGATAGATTGAACAACAAAGGAGATAAGGCATCTCCATGTCTTAAACCTTTGTGTGTTTTGAAAAAAAAGTCAAATGGCATCATTCACATTTATTCCAACATGCTACCCTATCATAGTGTGCATGACTCAATTACACCATTAATCAAGATTTTTTTAAGCTTCAACATTTTATACATAAAAGGTAGCTTATTTTTGTCATGTGCTCTCTCAAAATCAACTTTGAAAAGCATGGCACTTGTCTTTTGTGATGTATAGTATTTAGGGTTTCATGTAAAACCATAACCTCCTCCATAATGTACCTGTCGGAGTAAATGACCACGGGTAGCCTTATCTGCTCCCATGACGTTTCAAGACATCGGGGCCGGCTGCACCCTCAAGCATCCAAGACAAAGAGCCGCCTTCTTGTGGACGGCTGGTCCAAGCGGCCGGCTGCAGGAAGGCGGCAAGGCCCAAAGAGAGGCCCCCTGCAAAGGGGTGCACGAGGTGCAAGCCATAGAGTACTTCACCGTTGGGTGCAGAGAAGGCACCCTCCTCAAGCACCAACTCCTCTGCGACGAGCCGGCTACACTCGATGAGTTGTTGATCATAGCAGACAAGTATGCCACTGTCGACTCCTCGATGAGGTCGGAGCTTCGGGTGGACGCCTCTGGGAAGGTGCTCCCTCCGGCTCCCAGAACGCCGGCTGGTGACACCAGTCGGCGCCCGTAGTAGAACGACAACAAGCACAAGGCCCCGATGCCGGCTTCCACCAGCCGGCAGGTGGCGACAGTTGAAGATCAGCAGCCAGAGGGGCAACCCATGCCCAAGTGTCAGAAAGGCGGCAAGATGGCTTGGCAACCCGCCTTCTCCTATGAGCAAACCCTTGATGCACCCTGCAAGTTCCACAGCGGCGCGAAGCCATCCAATCACACCACACGGAAGTGCCACTAGCTCAGCCGAATCTCCAAACACTACAAAAAATACACTTTTGTGATGATATGTGTTTTTCATAGTAGGTCGCGTTTTTTGTCATGCATGTACATCCATGACGATTTTATGACAGAATCAAGATAGTCATACCTGTGTTGTCGTAGAAGTGTTCCATGACATTACCAAAATTATCATCACGGAAGTGTCCACTTCCATGAAGATAAATCGCGTGTCATAGAAGTGCTTTCGTCAAGGGTGACCGACATGGCATCCACCGTAACAGAACGTCGTTAAGCTATCGGGTCCGGTTTTGGATCCAATAACCCGTTAACAGCCCGGACCAATGGGGATTTTCCACGTGTAAAATCGTCATTGGCTGGAGGAAACACGTGTCAGCTCTGCGTTGGCACAGGTGTCACTCATCCAATGGGCGAGATGCGCCTATGATATGTTGACACGTGGGCCGGCCCAAAAGTGGCCCATAGAGTTTAAATGGGCCGGCCCAACTAAAGGCCCACAAGATTTTGCGGGCCATAATGGGCTGGCCCAGCTAAAGGCCCACGAGATTTTGCGGACCATAATGGGCTGGCCCAGCTAAAGCCCCACAAGATTTTGTGGGCCATAATGGGCCGGCCCAGGTAAAGGCCCAGAAGATTTTTGTGGGCCATAATGGGCCGGCCCAGGTAAAGGCCCACAAGATTTTTGCGGATCATAATGGGCTGGCCCAGCTAAAGGCCCATGAGATTTCACCAACATTAATGGGTCGGCCCAGCTGTAGGCCCACAAGATTTTGAGGGCCCTAGTAGGCCAGCCCATTAACTGGCTGACATGTCTTGGGCCAAATGCCGGCCCATATTGATCCGGTCCATTAATGTCTTACCATATTCCGGGCCTAATAATGGCCCATATGAGATTCGTCCCGTTAAAAGCCTACCATGTTCTAGGCCAAATTATGGCCCAGATCAAGTCCGGCCCTTTAAGAGGTTTTGGGCTAAATTACGACCCATATCAGATTCGGCCCGTGAACTAGACGCTATGCTTTTGGGCCCACTTGCTAAAGGCCCATTTATTAATTCGGCCTGATATTAGTTTCGGCCTGTTAAGGGCCCGTTTAACATTTCGGCCCTATATTAATTTCGGCCTGTTACAAGCCCGTCATATAGTTGGGTCTAACTATGGCCCGGTTTGCATCCGGCCTGCTCGCAGCCAATAATCTGATTGTGCCAAACAAACACCGAGACAATTTTGGCCTGTTAAAAGCCCGTGATTTGATTCGCACAATTATGGGCTAGGGTCCATTTCGGGCTGCTGCTAGCCCGTGAGCTGTTTGGCATGTTTCAGGCCCAACCTACTTCTTAGCCTCCTAAAAGCCCATTGAGTTTTCTGGTGAAAAGAGGGCCGGCAGTTTACTCGGCCTATTAAAGGCCCAAATCTACTAGTGGGCCAGTTTACATTTAGGCCTTTTAACGGACCAAGATGACGGGGCCCATGATGCGGATCATACATCGTGATTGCATGACGGCCCGATTATGTACCGTAATTTTATGGTTTGGCCGGTTTATTGCGAAGACAGGATATATATACAGTAAAATAACTGCAGCATCGTGAATAATAAAAACTGAGACTATACAATAAAGAAATTATGGCATATTACATCCACTAGGCATCAAAGTTCGCCACTATGGCAATAAAGCACAAGCAGACTGCAGATTGCATACACTGGGCATCAAAGATCGCCACCAGTGCAAATAAACACGCCGTCAAAATAATATACAAAACTGACAGCAGTTCAATAGAGTTCAAGAAAGGTTAGCCCTACTGGGGAGCTGCAGCGCAAGCAGCTGAGCAAGCTGATGAGATTGTGCTTGTTTAACACTTATATCCTCCTCACTCTGAAAGATAAGCAAGCAGACAGATGACATGTTTTGCACATAAAAGTATCAGTGCTGATAATTCATCACATTTCTTACTAACGAATAAAGTGACACAATTTAAAATTGCATTAACACAATATGGTATTGTTCAGGTCAAGACATGGCAAGAAATGACATTGTGAAGGAGTTGGCAGCTTCACGACACCACTGCATTACAGATCAAGAACTCATAAGTATCAATGGTTAGTGTGCTGTCAATTTATCCCATTTCAGATTGGCAAATAAAGAGACGGTTTAAATAGTAGTAGAATGATATGACATTGTTCATAGTTAAGACATTGCAGAATATGACATTGTGCTGTAGTGGGTAGGTTCACCACACCACTGGATTACGGATCAAGAACAGAAGCATACATGTAGTGCAAAAGAAGATCAGTTGCTCTGTATAGTTTAATTTACATGGTATGAAGAAGGAACTTGGTTGTACAACTGAAAACTTAAATTGAGAAGGAAAAACTTTTGTTTATGAACTACTCCCTCCGTTCCTTTATATAAGGCGTATTTGTTTTTTGATAAAATTCCAGAATGTAAGGTGCATTTCTTCTAATTCCTCATAATTCCCTTGTCAGCCCTCCAGAAATAAGGAAAGTATCTCTCTCATGATTGTTCATATCTCTCCTTGTAGCAAACGAAGGAAAGTATCTCTCCGTCGATTCTATGTATCTCATACTTTCCTTGACTAAGTGATTTACTTGCCACTAACAAATAAATTTGCCAAGGGTATTTCGTCCTAACATGTCTATAATTCTATGCCTTGGTCACCGTCTCGAAAATAATACACCTTACATAAAGGAATGGAGGGAGTACATAATAAACTTTAAACATGCAATTTGATGCAAACACCAAAAATAAACAGTTGTTGCAGTCATGCCTAACCAAATATACACAACAAAGTTTGAAGGCTTGAGAAGGACAAACTTACATTATTGGTGAAGATAGGCTCTATAAAGTCCTTGTCCATGCTGATGGGGGGGGGCAATTCAAGAAGTTTACCATAGAATCTTCTTCATAAGCATTGCCTTTATTCTACATTTTGATAAGAGTAAATATAGATGTGATAATATAAGAAAAAATGGATAATATTTAAGATAAGATTAAGAGTGATGCTACATAACCAAGTAGCTATAAATGTAAGTACATCGATACAGGCAAAAGGTACAGCCAAGAGCAATGCACAGCTAAACTTCTTCAGTACCATCGGTTTATCCAACCTTATGGTAAGAGTAAATATAGATCTGATGTGTAGAAAATGGAGGGCAAAGGAAAATAAGTTGCAGAGTGATGGTACATGAACAACTACCTGTCAATATAAGTACACTAATAAAGGACAGTAAGTACTTACAAGAACAATGCAGAGCTAAAAAAATTCATTGGCATTGGATATATTCTACACTAATGTAACCATTCATACAGATCAAAAAATTTGGAGCGAACAATTGATAAGCAAGCTATCATGCATACTGCTGTCACATAATGAACCAGGTATGTATGCAAGTACAGTGATACAGGACAACAGATACTAACAAGAGCAAAGCAGCGGGCAGCATATTTGTGATATCCCGTCGTTCTTTTCAAACCGGAATTCTTCTTTGAGTAGATTTCCTGCAAAAAAGATCCATAAGGCACATGCGGAAAAGTAGAAGTTCAAATTGTCATTTGATTTCATAGACAATACCTCATCCTGGGAACGAGACCAGTGCGTAACAAGGTTTTCCATTCAATGTCTTCTAAATTTAGCACAGGAGACTTCACCGGAAATTTGTTTATAGACTTGCCATCAAAGTGTGATTTCCTCAGGTAACACCAATACTGCTGCAATGCTTCCTTGAAAAGCACAAGCAAGCTTTGCTCGTCATGACTGTCCAGATTGACCCTCGCCTACTTACAACAATGTAATGTAAATCATTGATGTGTTCAATCAGCAGAAAATAGGAAAATAATAACCATGAATAATAGCACTTACACATAAGTTGGACAGGAAGATGTGAAATGGTGTTTGTCTTCACTATAATCTTCCCATGATGGGAATATATGCATGTGGTCCCTAACAACATTGAAAGCATTGTATTTTAAACTGGGAATAACTAGAATGGGGTTCCAATCTGCAGGAATTGGCCATCTCTGCAGTTGGGATAGGTCTTCGGCCAGTGGACTTGCTGTACTTTTTGCTGGGGTGGGATTTTTCTGTGGTACGACTGGTGCTATGGCAACTGAAATCGTTGTACCTTTTGCTGCAGTGCA
Organism: Triticum dicoccoides; assembly: GCF_002162155.2. Classification (NCBI taxonomy): domain Eukaryota; kingdom Viridiplantae; phylum Streptophyta; class Magnoliopsida; order Poales; family Poaceae; genus Triticum; species Triticum dicoccoides. The sequence goes on along the minus strand of NC_041385.1, from coordinate 699,784,057 downwards.
GGTCCTGTGTGGTGGGGCTAGTGGTGTGGCTAGTGAAGTATGGGTACAGTCTGCTGGAGTCGGTCCTACGTTTTGTGTCACTGGTTGTACAACCAATATAAGTGGGGTGCTGTCTGATTTCTCCGGCACCACCACGTTTTTCAAGGACTTTGCTGGTGCTCCTTCAGGTTTGGCAATCACCTTCTTCCTTTTTGTTGTCTGATGCACAAGAACAACATTTGAGTGAAAAAACATGGTATGATGATAGATGGAATATGTATTGATAATGGATGGGCATGTCATGTCGACATATATGATGAGTAAACTAAGCAGATGGCGGTGCAACAAAGTAGAAGAAATGCAAGACAACATATGCAAGATACGCGCAATCAATAAAACCTTGCCAAATTAGAACAGACACCTTGATGGGTGAACAGGACAGGCCATCTGCCTTTGACTCCTCGAGGTTAGAATAGTCATTAGGATCATATTCTAAACAAGAATCAACAGGTGGGGAGCGTATGAGTTTCATTGCATCTAGAATGGCACTCAATGCCTTGGTGCCAATTTTGTAAGTCATTGCAGTGTTCCACAATATTCTTCTGATGCGCAGATTCTGATATTCATTGTAATTACGTATAATATCTGAGAACCATGAAAACATAAATAGTTGTGAGATTATCTTTGTAATGCAGAGGATATTCTAATATAGGGGCGCCCCTGTAAACACTTGTGTGCTATCACTAGATTCTGATGAGAGAGCTCATGGGTGATTTAATATGGTGCGTTCATTTATATAATCTGGCACAAGTACACAAAAAAATAGGCTCCAGAAGTAAGGATAGTTGGCATATGATAGGTTCATAATATACTGTATAGAGAGTTTATTGCCAAACCATGATAACAAGAGCACACAACAACTAGGCAGATCATAGTGTACATAAAAGGGGTACACCATAACCACGATATATAAATCGGGAAAGTGGAACTGGCTTGAAAATACAGTGTTGTATTGCCGCTAGTAATTGAAAGCCTATCGATCACGTACAGGCGGGCTCTATCAGCTGTTGACTGCAGATGTCCCTGCTCCCCTTCCTGGCAAGGAACATACTGTACGTACTAAATACAGAATAAACAAAGAGGAACATGTTAAAGAACAGAAGAGGAAGCATATTCTTGGGGTTCCGCTGCATTGCATACAATGTTGGTTGCCCACTCATGATGAATCACAACACCCAAAGAAATGCAATTCCATGCTGTCTCTCTATATGTGGCAATTTTGAACAAGAGTCATTAGGATCATATTCTGAACAAGAGTCAACAGGTGGGGAGCGTATGAGTTTCATTCCATCCAGAATGGCACTCATTGCCTTGGTGCCAATTTTGTAAGACATTGCAGTGTTTAGCTTCAAGAGTGGACTCTTGCTAGTGCAACACAAAGCAGCTACACAGATCATAGTGTAGATATAACGGGAAAACCTTAAGCATCAGAGTAAAATCAGCAAAGTGGAACTTGCTAGAATATATGTGCTAGTATTGCCGGTACGGCTAGAAAGGCTTTGGATACCAGCTCTCTTCAACTGAAGGTGTGGTACTGTTAATATCAGTGTAACTCTCAAAGGCGACACAGCTCCCCGCATTTCCTTGCTATTCTTATAGGATTCAAGTGGGCAGGACACTACAAATCCTATTCCCATGTTTACAAAATCGTATGAATCAAAGAGGCCCGAAGAGTTCAAAGCGTCGATCACAACCGACCGTATAAACCTCTACACTGCAAATGTCCCTTCTCATCTTCACTACAAGGAACATACTGTACTACTATCATACTCCCTCTGTTCCAAAATATAAGTCTTGGTAGAGATTTCCACTATGGATCACATACAGATGTATCCAGATACATTTTAGAGTGTAGATTCACTCATTTTGCTCCATATGTAGTCCATGGTGGAATCTATACAAAGACTTGTATTTAGGAACGGAGAGAGTACTTATTAAAGAAGAATGGAAGATGAACATGCTAAAGAAGAGCAAGCAGATTTTGGATAATAAAATGTTCGTTGCGCAATGCCAACACATGATGAACCAGAGCGCATTAATAATGCAACTCCATGCCGTCTCTCGACCATTTCAGGCGGTTGGATGAAGATCCTACGTCTCCTAACCCTTCTTCTTCCTCATCTCTGATTCTTCCCATACAGAACACCACACGGGCCGCCGGCCCCCACCGCCAGTGTTCCTCTGCCACCCCCACCCCCACCCCCACCCCCACTCGCGTCGAGTTTTCTTCGTTTGGCGAGGCCCCACCACCGCCCCCACAACCACCGTCCCCACCCGAGCCCCTTCGTTCGCACCGGTGAACTCCGGCGAGCTCTGAAAAATCGACTGACCCAATTTTGAATTTTAGTCTAATGTGATTTAACTAGTGTGGAATATAAAAGGGGAAAACCATAATCATTGGGAGTATAGTGTTGAGCATGCCATGGCGGATCTGAAGGTGCAAACCGGACAAAGGCAACTTCGCAACCAATGTTTGCTTTCAACTAGCAAGTAAGTGATGGACAAGATATCAGAGTAAAGCAGTGGTGATCTATTTTCTTGCTGCGATAAATAAGTTGAATAGATACGAAAGAGTACCGCCTCTGGTGCGGCGCCGTGTATGCATCTGCTGAGAATTTGACAGTGTTGTGGTAGCGATGGTTGTCGGCAGCGTGGAAGCAGATCTAGGAGGGTAGACGCTGGCAGTGGGGCACGGTGGACGAGATAGTCATAGGAGCGGCGCCGGCAAGGTGGACGATGGCGGGGATGAAGCAAGAGGACGGGATGCAAGGATCCTGGTCCGAAGCCGTGGATGAGAGAGGTCGATCTCTTGTAATGGACGGCGGCGTCGGGGTATCAGCTCCGGCATGGTGGAGAAGGACGGTGGTGGATGGGGTGGCGGACGGAGGAGGCTGGGGTGGAGAGGGTGTTTTGGCGCCCACGGAGTACGAATGGGGAAATGGAGGTAGAAAGGAAGGGGGAACCATGTCTTCAGGGCGCGCTTGTCTCAAATGCGAGGAAATTTATAAACTTAGCCCCCGTTTCAAATTTCCTACATCACAACAATATTAGTCGGTTGGGGATAGGGCAGTAATCTCGCATACACCAAATATTTGCCGACGAGAGTTTGTTTTTGGCGCCCACCGTGTATGAATCGGGGAGGGAGTCGATTTCGGCCAAGGACACACTGTGTTTTGGCGTCCACCGTGTATGAATCCGGGTGAGAGGCTGTTATGTCACGTTTGAGTTAAATTACAAACTTACCCCCATCAAAACCTATAGAAATCCAGCACATAGGCTTTGCGTGGCAGGGATAGACAGTAGTAATTTCCATCTCGCGAATTTCGGTTTCGGGCGGTTACTACGACTTTCCCCGCTTCGTTCAAATTTTGTAGAGTGCACGTTTACCGTGCCAACTCAATTCGAATCCCGTTTGTATTATATTTTTTTCGGGCAGGATCCATTTTCGATTGGAATAAAATTCTATATACATCATTTTTTATATATACTTTCGAAAGCACAACAAAGAATTCTGCTCCTTTATATGTATAATATGATTTACAAATACAATGATCTCAAAATCATAAGGTTGAATTCAAAAAATTTAAACCATATTATGTTCTACTAAAATGTATGGATCAGTAATATCTACATATTAAATAACATAGATGCGCGTGAATTCATATGAGTATGCATGTTTGATAGATCAATTTTGGTTCGAGTATGGATTACATGTATCATCATCTCGAATTCAAATATTTGAATCCCTTTTATGTTCACTCCTTTCATGCCCATATCTCTCGCATGCATGCTCCTTCATGTAGCTATCACTCTCTTTTCTCCAGCTCACCCGCACGCTCACTTCATGTTTCTCCTATCCTCGCAAACATGGTCTCTCGACATCTCCCTTGACAAGTGTCACATTCTCCCTATCATTATACATTACACGGTTTCATTATCTCTCACGTATCTACTGTTCTCTAGTATCACTAGGTACCTAAGCTTTCTTTTTCACCGCCACACACACAGTCTCCACTCGTCTTTCACTTTGTCTTTCTATCTATGGGATTCTCTCACACACCCTATATGTCTCTAGATATGAATCATACCACTAAAATTACTCTCTCTCTCCTATAGACACAACATTTGTTGCGGTCTCCTTTTTGTCTCCATCCCAAACTAACATTATTCATTTGTTTACCGATCAGACAAACTCCCCCCCTCTCTCTCTCTCACACACACAACTCCTGCTTCCACTCCCCTTCCCGACTACCATCTCTCTCTCACACACAAAACTCTCGCTTTCGCACCCCCGACTCGTATTTCTCTCACAAACATTTATCGACTAGCTAGCCTCTAGATAGGTTTATACACCTGCACACTCGTGCTTCCACTATCGCATACATGTCTCTCTCCCGCTCCTTGTATCTATGTAGATTTTTCTTCCCTTCTTGAGACATGCCCTCTCGATCATGCACACACACACTATCGCCTCATCTTAAGCTGATACCTCTCGCACACACACTCTTTGTGTCTTTGTCACACATGCACTCCGTCCTCCTTCTCTCTCCCTCTCTCTCACACACACACGGGCTTTTTGCAACAACTAGCAAGATGCCCATGCGTTGCACAGAACATCAATATGCATTTGTATGAGTAGTTTATCTTGTGGGAGAAAAGGATGAACGAGGGAAGGCCTTATTTGCAAATGTGGAGAGGGGTGTGGGTATCTTTTTGCAAAATTGCCATAGTTTCCTTCCTATCTGTCAGATATAGATCGAACGGCCTATATTGCAGGATGGCAGGCACGCGATCATCATCGACTATGCTTTTTATAAGAGTAGGGATAAAAATAGAGTTGGTAATGATGGTGGGCCTGCCATCCTGCAATGTAGGCCGTACGATTTATATCTGAGGGATATGAAGGAAACTATGGTAATTTACCCTCTCTCCTCTCCACATTTGCAGATAAGGCCTTCCCTCGTTCATCCTTTTCTCCTACAAGATCTCGATGTTCCGTGCAACGCACGGGCATCTTGCTAGTAAGAGTAGAAATTAGACATATACCACTTCTTGAATCTTGAAACCAACAACATTCCTCCCTTATCTCATCAAAACCGCCAAAGGGATATATTTTGAGTGAAACATAACATATTCTTAGTGATGTACGTATTTCAAAACTAGACTTTTTTTCTATCAAATCGGTGAATATGTATTAATCTACTTTGATCGTGTGGCAACGCATTGGCACATTGCTAGTAGTTATTATAATTTTGTGTACACTAGACAAATGATGGAGTACATATACGAAGAGAAGAGGCGCACGCACACAGTCGGTCTCTCGCTGTCTCGCACACATGAGTGTTACGTAAAGGCAACATTAACAAATAAACCCTAAAACCCTAGGTCTACGATTGCTGCATTCGCGGGTACCTTTGTAGGAATAGTCAGCTCACGTGATAATTTGATCCGTAGGAGTTGATGGTCGGGACCACAGGTGAATGAGTTGGAGGCGGTGGCTTGCCATTTGCCACAGATCGAGTAGCCACATTTAAAATATCTTTTTTAGCGGGGTTAAGAGTTCCGATTTTTAATGGTGCGTTATAAGTACTAAGTAATTTTTAGAACGATTGGTATGGAGCAAAAATGGAATTCATAGTACTATGTACCTCCTTGGTGTATGGTTGTATGAGTTTATGTTGCGAGATGTTGAACCTGGTAGTTCTAGGGCAAATACTATGGTTTAGATTTAGATGTTGGTTTTTAGTAATGAATATCAGAAGGGGAAACCCTTCTTCGATTAAAAAATGTACTAACTCTGTTCTGGTTTACTAGTCCCCTTCGTATTTTGGGTCAAAGTTTGTCCACGAATTTTACTTCTAAAATGTGAATGGAAAACGAGATTTTGTTATACCCAAACAAAAAAGGACTAGAGGGAGTGATTGCTCTGACACGGACGCGGCCTCTCATAGCGCAGGCATTGAACCGGCGCGCCGGCCAAGAGGGCCACACTCACTGCAGGCCTGGCTGAACATGGCTCCTTGCCGCATGCAACCGGCTTTAGACTGCCCTGCCTGCCTTCATTGAATCCGCACGTGTGCCGACAACACGTCCTTCCGTGAGCCGGCCAGCATTTTAGAACGCAAAAAATGAACCAAATATAATTAATTACGCATGGTCTTGACTTGTTGTGCTCGCACTAGTAGCAGGAACTAGAGGTTTTTCTTTATTTATAACTCTCCTCACATTTTTTTGGCTTTGAAGTGAATCATGGTTGTGGACATTATGTATGAATGTGCAGATATCTGTGAACATGAGTTTGATGTGGAAGTTGAACTTGGAATGTTGGGCTTGCGCGTGAACTGTACCATGTCCAATGCTTCGTCTGTTATTGTTTGGAAAATAATTGCTGTTATTACATGACCCGAAAAAATATTTTGTGCCACATCAGTAGATGCACGGACATCACACGCATACTGACTACATAAACATTTGAACCTGGCTATTATGAAGGAAATTTTGAATTGACAACAGTTTTAGATAGCAGGAGACGCCTAGCCTGCTCTGCCTCTGCTAGCTTATTTCTGGCTTCTTCCATCTCTTCTTTGGCTTTGGTGAAGAGAGCATCTCATTGCTCTTTTCGCTTCTTCAGGAACTCAACTACATTCTCAAGGGTTGCTACACGCTTTCTTTCAGTCTTTACTAGATCCACGAGGACATGAACAGCTGACGACTCCACCTGGCTTGTGTGTAATCCAGTATCATTTGGGAATTTGCACCTTGTGTCTGATCCAGCATCATTAGGGAACTGGCACCTTGTGTGTAATCCAGCCTCATTTTGGAAACATGATCTCGAGGTTGACCATACTTCCCTCCTAGCAGGAACTGCATCCTGACATGAAGTTACTTCTTTTTTAGATCAATACTCAGAGCAACCCAGATCCATTTAGTAGAAGCCAGATAAACAGAACTCGGAGAAGTGAGTTCAAAAGGAAAAAAATAAAAACAGACTACAAGGTGAGAACACCCACTTCCTACATCAAGCTAAAAACGAAAGCATTAGGACGATTAAGACTCTTCTTATTACACATCGAAGAACACGAGTCTTAAGAGAAATAGAAACTACAACATCTACACATCGAAGAACACGAGGCTAAACAAAAGTAATTGAAAGGGTGTTACTTACCAAAGCTCGTTTTACAGGTTCGGTGCAGCTCCTCTTTAACTTGCCACGCTCCTTGAAGATGTCCCCAATATCTCGTGTTTGGTCTTCATTGCTCCTCTGCATGTTCGCACTGGTGGTTTTAAAATCTCAACATGGCAAGAAAAATATACTACTAGTAATACTCGTGCATCTTGTGGGCAACATTAAAGCACTCGTATGCCATGTTAGAGCATGTCCAACAGAAATGCAACGCACGGTGATTTAAAAAAGTGTTTACAGTGCTGAGATCGAGAAGTAGAGATAGAGAGTAGAGACTAGAGAGTAGAGGATAGTTCTCAGCATAGATAGATAAAAAATAGATAATTCAACTACTCCTCCTCGGTGATGTCTTCCTCTGACGTCTGACTGTAGGCGTGAAGATACAGATCGTCATCGGATTCCCAGGGCGACGCTGCTCCTAGCCTCATGTTGACTTGAGCGTCCGCTTTTAGCCTACGCTTGTCCTCGCGATAGGAGACTCGCTCCACCCTCCTCTTATCCCTCTGCGCCCTCCTTTGCGCGTAGAACTCACGCTCATTGATGATGTCCTATGGGAAGCGTTGGCACCACAGTGCCATGTCTTCCTCATCCATCTCGATGATGCCGAGACGGTGCTCCCACCTCTGGTGGTCGCGACGATCATCGTCGGTGATAAGCCGCGGCAGAGGTGCGAGCTCCTGTGCCCGCTCTCGCGTCAGCATGTTGGAGAAGTTCAATGTTCTATGAGGCCACCAGAGGCGCCACACCACCGCATCGTACGCGCGGACGACCTTGTTGGCGGTGTCGAAATTGCCGAGGCCGAGGCGCATCCCGTGGAACCGGATCTCGACGGAGAAGCCGCCGGAGGGGCGCGTGCGGACGCTGCGGTATCCCCAAGTTTCCCGGCGACGCGGTGGCATGGTGGCGCGACGGCGGTGAGGCAAGAAAGAGCAGGGAGAGAGCGGTGGCGAGGCACAGAGCGGGGAGAGAGCGGTGGCAAGGCACAGAGCAATGGGAGGGCGTTGGATTTTATAAAGCGCGTCGGACGCCGCGTGCCAAAACTAGCGCACGCCCGACAGCTTTTTCCCCCGGGCGCACGATCCTTTCCCGACATCTCTGCTATCTCTACTCTCTTCTCTATTGTTATATTTATTTTATATTTAATATTTATCTCTATTTCTCTGCTATCTACTTTTTTTCTCTATACTTATTCTTATAAAAAACAGAGTTGGTGATGATGGTGTGCTTGCCATCCTGCAATATAGGCCGTCCGATTTATATCTGACAAATAGGAAGGAAACAATGGGAATTTTGCAAAAATATACCCACACCCCTCTCCATATTTGCAAATAAGGACTTCCCTCGTTCATCCTTTTCTCCCACAAGATAAACTACTCATACAAATGCATCTTGATGCGTGCAACGCATGGGCATCTTGCTAGTTCTAAAAAAACTTTCCATCATTTTCCACAATACTGGTTGCAGATGAAAATCCTACCCAAGCATAGAGCGATACAGGAGCGACACACAATTACAAGCTTATATTCTGTTGGACAATGGAGGCTATAACCAATTACTTTTACGGGATCAATAGCACCCAGGAAATTTGAAGGGTAGGTATGGACAAAATTGGAACTACACATGTACTGCTAAGTGATTCAATACACACATTACCAATCGAGGAGGAGAATGATGGTCGCAGCGGCCTCTGTGAGTCATGGTCGGCAATGGGAGTCAGTTCATTGTCCACGACGGTGGTGCTTCTGCACTTGGCGTCGGCTTCCAGGAAGAAGATCTGAGACCGTGGAAGATGGTGCCGGGCAAGAGGCTCCTTGTACGACGATGGTGGACCGGCTCCAGTGCGGCATACGAGGTCGTCGATGAGGCAGATGAGCTGCGGTGGACGAGTGCGGCGATGTAGAAGGGGAGGAGCACGAAGGCTGCGGTCTCGTGGAGAAGTCTATTTTGCGGTGGGGATAGAAAATGGGGAGTATTTAGGTGTACTACTCTGGGTGCCGGGGTGGGGTTGGCTGGGTAGGGTGAACCTAAAGTTATGAAAATAGCCCCTACCAAGCGTCATCCATAGGCATGTTCCGAAGGCTATGATGGTAACTTCCCACTGCTCGAATAAGGGTTGCGGGAGATTTTCCCGCCGACCTCAAAATTTTGTGACACTGAACTCCCTGTGTGGCGTGTTGGGTGATTCGGCTAAGCAACTAGCGAGTAGTACTAGTAAACTCTGCATATTAGGTTTGACCAAAGTCAAACTTCCTAAAGTTTGACCAAGTTTATAGAAATATAATCATTTACCATAACAAATATGTATGATGTGAAAGTACATTCAATAATGAATCTAATGGTATTTATTTGTTATTGTATATGTTAATATTTTTTGTTATAAACTTTTTGAGAGTTTACAAAACTTGACTTTGACCAATGCTAATAAGTGAACTAGTCATTTGTTGAAATTGTGAAATAAATATATTAGGCTACTGACTTCGAATGTAATGGTCTATACAATTCAATAGTTACAACCATTGTCGAATTCCAAGATGTATACGAGGTCTATAGTACTTCACAACAAGCTCAAACTCACATAATCCCAGTCAAATGAGAATCTAAATGCATTTCATAGTTATTACTTTGTAGGATGCAACAAAACCAACCATAACTCTACATCAGCCATTATAAAAGCAACATTTTGAACATATCCCAATGTGTGAATGAAACATGCAGATAGAGCTTGCGAAGATGGAGTAGATATGGCGGGAAAGATTGTATGTATGTGGACGAGAGAGTAGGAGAAAAAACTAATGAGACAGAGAGAGAGATAGAGAGAGAAAGAGAGAGGAAGAAGTTAGGTATGTGAGAAAGATGGAGACATGTAATATACGTGAGATGCGTGTGCATCCGGATTCTGTGCACGTGGAAGGAGAAGAGACAACAGGTTTGATGAGAGAGCTAGAAAAACATGGACGAGAGGGGAAGGATCTCGTGGGTTGAGGGATTGATAATTTTGTGAGGAGGAGAGATGGATTGGTAATTTTGTGCGAGAGAGAGAGGGTGGGGGGAGGAGTCAGTTAGTCGTCGTCACATCATCCTGCTTCCAAATGGCCCCGCATTCTCTAGCGCAGTGTGGTCGCCGTCTTCGATCTCCTCGATGTCCTCTTTGAAGATTGAGGTGTTGTGCATGTTGGGGTGCAGAGAAGCACAAACGAGAGTGGTCGCCAGATAACCTTCGATGGGGTTGAATCGTGTGCTCGGGGGAGGGGGTGTGTGTGTGTTGTGTTGTGTGTGTGTGTGTATGTGTGTCTTTGTCAGATATTGAGAGAAAACAAACCTAAGGAGAGAAATGTGTGTGTATGTGACGGAAAGCTACATGCTAAACATGGTATTCACGAAGAGATTGTGCGGGCCTTGAGGTGGGCAGGGGCCGGGTGAGGGTGTCAAAATGTGCGCGTTGATGCATGTGTTACATGCGATCATGCGAGGGACGGACGAATCAAGAGAGATGGTTGTTGTGTTACGAATGCTCCTCTCTCTCTCTCTCTCTCTCTCTCTCTCTCTCTCTCTCTCACACACACACACACACACGCAAACACACAAGTAAAATAGAAGACCGTTCTCTCATGTATACACAACGTATTGGCATCTGTCTATGTCTCACTCATGCATGATCATTTGCACATTCACACCTCTCTATGTCTCTATCACACGCACACCGTCTCCACATTGCCCTTCCGCCACAACACACATATGGACACATACACACGTTCTCTCTTAGTCACACACACAAAATTAGTATTAAAAAAACTAGGGCACACCTAAAATGTCCAAATCCAAATAAACACGAACTGGAGCTAAATTCAAATATATGGAAATATTGTAGCGTTAAGAACTTTTCCTGGAAAAAAAGTTGAGTAATATTCGGGGATTGTTTTCACACACACAAAAAGGTTCGGTGGATGTCCTTCGAGCGTGACATGATGACGCACCGTTCGATTGACCACGGGGCCGCGGTTCACGCGCTTGCACAGGATCCCGTATCATGGCTATGGTAACTAATAAAAGCGCTGCCTAAGTCTAATGTATACGTGTACTAGTACGGTTTTCTTTTAAGTTTGACCAACCCTATATAAAACTAAACTAAGCTCCCATACACGCACTCATCAATATGCCACCGCCGCCGTTGCGCATGCCAGCACCCGCCTGCTCCGGCCAACAATTTCTCACCCGTCACCGTCGTGTCGCCGCCATCCCTATGCCATGAAGCCGAAGGCTCGCCCACTCACGTCGTCTGCTGTCCCTCCTCGCGATGCTGCCGCGCTACCAAGCACGCGATCAGCTGGTGGAGCCGCATCTATGCATGCAGTGTATGAAAAGGAGAACGAGCACGTGCTCCAGCTCACCGGTGAGGAGGAACTAGCGTGTCATTGTCGTCTCCACCCGCGCGGAGGAGGCACGCATGGTGGCTGTCGCGGCGGAAGCCGGTCGCGTGTGCGTCGAGCCCGCAGACCGGGTGCGGACGCGGAATCTACCTTCGAGACCTTGAATGCCACATGGATCCTACAATCTGAAGGAGCAATTTGGGTCAGTCGACTCTTGCGAGCCGTTTGATGCAACATGGATGGCTAGAAGGGCTTCTTCAACCTCCAAAATTGATGCACGGTTCATCTTCTCAGCCCGCCACACGCCTAACCGCCTACCGCCGCCGCCCTGCCCTCCCCTGAACTGCCTGCCACCGCCATGCTCCCCCACCCCTGCCATCCGTTTAACCCCGGGCACAATCCATTTTTTCCGGCGAACTGCATTCCACACCCAACACTCATAAGATAGATCATGGGCACCCTGCTACCCTAATATAGATACTGGGGTAGCTTCTTTGTCGTCTTCTTCCTTCGCTCCGTCGAACTTCTTTCACAAATCGACTGACCCAAATTATACTACTAGTATGAACGTATAAAGTACAGTAGGAACACGAGGATATGAGCAGTAGTACCAACTGCAAGAAGAACAGTAGTAAGACATAGTACTAGTACTATTGTATGTGCTAAAGAGTTCAAATAACGAGAAAGAACATAAACATAGTTCTGGTGGGGCCTCAGCACAACACACCCTTGAAAATAAACTAAGCAACTAGTCCACTTGACACTGCAGTAGAACCAGCATGAGCGACGGCACTGGCACCTACTCAGAATCCGAGTCCACGTCCTCGACTTTGTCCTCGTCCCTCTTCCTCTTCCTCTTCGCCGACGCTTCTTTGCTTGAACCGGACACTGGGCTCTGCTTCTTCATCCAACCCTTGTAGATATTTAAACAAAGGTAGGAATCCATTGCTGCGTACAGGATGTGATCTTCATCTAATGTCTTTGACTCCCATGCATGATGAAACTCGTGGTGAGGTTTCTTCAGTTTAGCGTACGAAGGACCAATCATGGCTGCTGCCAGGGTCAACATTGAAGGCTGAGAGGAGGACAGCAGGCTTGTCTTCTGGAGATCGAAGGGCTGGCCTACAACGAGGCCTATCCGACCCAGGACATCCCTGTCGTTCCTAAAGTCTACAGTAACGAATTTCACTCTTTCGTCCTTGAGGAAGTTCTTAAAATCCTGGCACTCAACGTCGGCATGGCATATGTGGTTGACCAAGCACATGTTATGTACGCAAACCTGGATCACGGCGGGCTTATTCTTCTCTACCTCCTTTAGATTCTTCTCTCTTTCTAGGACTGTGGTGTACTCAACATCTAGCCCAACGACCCACTCATCCATTGAAATGTTAAACATGCGTAGGAAGCGAGCAAGGCATGCTTTCACCGTCGCGGATCCACGTATCTAGATGACGATGAACTCATCACCGGTGATGGCTCTAACCTGGTACTCAGTGGCGACCATGGAGATTTGGGAGGCCATGGATTTTGGAGGAGGGTTAGGATGAAGTTGAACTGGTGTAATGTGAAAGGACGGGACAACTGGGAGCGAACTATTGTAAGGTACTGTACTAGTAGAAGACAGGGACGAGTAGGGCGTGTGAACCGCGTGGGATTGCTGGCTTGCCTGGTGGATAAACGGCTGCTAGCCCCTAATACGTCTCCAACGTATCTATAATTTATGAAGCATTCATGCTATTTTATTATCTGTTTTGAATGATTACGGGCTTTATTATACACTTTTATATTACTTTTGGGACTAACCTATTAACCGGAGGCCCAGCCCATATTGCTGTTTTATTGCCTGTTTCAGTATTTCGAAGAAAAGGAATATCAAACGGAGTCCAAACGGAATGAAACCTTCGGCAGCGTGATTTCTTGGAGACTTGGAGTTCACGTCAGAAGATCCTCGAGGAGGCCGGGAGATAGGAGGACGCGCCCACCCCTCCTGGGCACGTGCCCCTATCTCGTGGGCCCCTCGAGCACCTCCCGACCGACTTCTTTCGCCTATATAAGTCTACGTACCCTAAAAACATCCACGGAGAAGATAGATCGGGAGTTCCGCCGCCGTAAGCCTCTGTAGCCACCAAAAACCTCTCGGGAGCCCGTTCCGGCACCCTGCCGGAGGGGGGATCCCTCACCAGTGGCCATCTTCATCATCCCGGCGCTATCCATGACGAGGAGGGAGTAGTTCACCCTCGGGGCTGAGGGTATGTACCAGTAGCTATGTGTTTGATCTCTCTCTCTCGTGTTCTCTCTGGTGTTCCCTCTATGGCACGATCTTGATGTATCCCGAGCTTTGCTATTATAGTTGGATCTTATGATGTTTCTCCCCCTCTACTTTCTTGTGATGAGTTGAGTTTTCCTCTTGAAGTTATCTTATCGGATTGAGTCTTTAATGATTTGAGAACACTTGATGTATGTCTTGCCGTGCTTATCTGTGGTGACAATGGGATATCATGTGCCACTTGATGTATGTTTTGGTGACCAACTTGCGGGTACGCCCATGAGCCTATGCATAGGGGTTGGCACACGTTTTCGTCTTGACTCTCCGGTAGAAACTTTGGGGCACTCTTTGAAGTACTTTGTGTTGGTTGAATAGATGAATCCGAGATTGTGTGATGCATATCGTATAATCATGCCCACGGATACTTGAGGTGACAATGGAGTATCTAGGTGACATTAGGGTTTTGGTTGATTTGTGTCTTAAGGTTTTATTCTAGTATGAACTCTATGATAGATTGAGCGGAAAGAATAGCTTCATGTTATTTTACTACGAACTCTTGAATAGATAGAACAGAAAGGATAACTTTGAGGTGGTTTCGTATCCTACCATAATCTCTTCGTTTGTTCTCCGCTATTAGTGGCTTTGGAGTGACTCTTTGTTGCATGTTGAGGGATTATTATATGATCTAGCTATGTTATTATTGTTGAGAGAACTTGCACTAGTGAAAGTATGAACCTTAGGCCTTGTTCCCAAGCATTGCAATACCGTTTACGCTCACTTTTATCATTAGTTACCTTTCTGTTTTTATAATTTCAGGTCACAAATATCTTTATCTACTATCCATATTGCACTTGTATCACCATCTCTTCGCCGAACTAGTGCACCTATACAATTTACCATTGTATTGGGTGTGTTGGGGACACAAGAGACTCTTTGTTATTTGGTTGCAGGGTTGTTTGAGAGAGACCATCTTCATCCTAGCCTCCCACGGATTGATAAACCTTAGGTCATCCACTTGAGGGAAATTTGCTACTGTCCTACAAACATGTGCACTTGCAGGCCCAACAATGTCTACAAGAAGAAGGTTGTGTAGTAGACATCAAGCTCTTTTCTGGCGCCGTTGCCGGGGAGGTGAGTGCTCGAAGGTATATCTTTAGATCTTGCAATCGAAACTTTTTTGTTTCTTGTTTTATCACTAGTTTAGTTTATAAAAGAAAACTACAAAAAAATGGAATTGAGCTTGTCTCATACGCTTCATCTTTTTAATATCTTTCATGAAAATGATGGAAAGGAAAATTGTGCTCAAGTGCTAGAAGAAGAAATCTATAAAATGTTTGTCACTAAATCTTTGAATGATGAGCATGATTGCAATGTTGTTAGTATGAACTCTTTGAATATCCATAGTACTAATGATGATTGCACTAGTCATGATGAAAATATCTCTTATGAGAATGTCAACTTTTGTGGAGTGCATGTTTGCATGAACACACCGAATAGAGAAGATATATATTGCAAGAGGCATAAGTATTTAGAAACTAAAAGGTTGCAAGAAAGTCTTGATGTTTATGCTGAAAAATTCAATATTTTTTGCGCTCCTTGTGAACTTTGCAATGAACATGGTCATTTAAATCTCCAATGCAAATTATTTCATGATCGAATCGTGTCCAAAAATTGTGATGATTTGATTTCCCTTGCACATTATAATGAACTTAGTTTGCTTTTGGGTTATGAAGAATTGAAACGTTTAACTAAGGATCTTCTAGATTTTGCCCTTAAGAAATTCCTGGATATTGATCTAGAGAAGATTTATTTGTATTGTACGGTGAATTGCATTGAAAATCCTTATATTGCCAATTACATAAAGAAAAGAAAAGAAATAGAAGATGAAGAAAATACTAATGAAAGGCAAGAGACTTCCCATTATCCTCCTATTATTTCTTATGATGAATCAGGTAACGAGGAGGAATTTATTATGGAACCAATCTCATCAATAAGGAGCTCAAAGAAGAGGGTTGAACCCACACATAATGTGAAGAAAAAAAGGAAGAGAAGGAGCAACAAAGGTAAAAAGGTATCCCTCCCAAATGATGTTGCTCCTACTACTCATTGTGATGATGATAATTGCTATACTATTGGTGCTATCCATACTATTAATGATGGGAGTGATTATGCTTATGATATGAAAAGGCCTAAGCTTGGGGAAGCTGTGTTTGATGAGTATGAAATATTTGATAATATATTTTCTGAAATTAATGTTTGTCCCAAGGTTGGGGATGCTACGTTTAATGAAGATGATATTTTTAGTCTCCCAAGTTTTGATATGCAAAGTTATGATGATAGCATGCCTCTTACCTATGATGATTATATTGATGAAACTGGGTTTAGAAGAGTGTCAACTTTAGGAAGTAGTGATCCCACTATTTTGGAGGATGTTGAATCTTATTGTGATGAATATGAAAGTGGATTTGGAAGAGTGTCAACTTTATTTAGTGATGATTCCACTATCTTGGAAGAGGTTTCAATCGATTATGATGAGAACAAAGTTGCTACTTATGATGATTATTGTGATGAAACTTATGCTATAAAAAGTAGTGATGATTTTATTTATAAATCTTGTCATGATTATGATTACCATTTTTCTGAACATTACTCTTTTAATGTGGAAACAATTTATAGTATTCAAGTCTCTTATGATACTCCCACCATTCCGAATGAGAAGAATTTTGCTTATGTGGAGAGTAGTAAATTTTCTATGGTTGTAGATCATGAAAAGAATGCTTTAGGTGCTGATTATATTGTTGAATTCATTCATGATTCTACTGAAAATTATTATGAGGGGGTAACATATGCTTGTAGGAATTGCAATAATGTCAAGTTTCCTCTCTATGTGCTTAAAATTTTGAAGTTATGCTTGTTTTGCCTTCCTATGCTAGTTGATTATTGTTACCATAAGTTGTTTGCTCACAAAATCCCTATGCATAGGAAGTGGGTTAGACTTAAATGTGCTAGTCATATTCTTCATGATGCTCTCCTTATGTTTCAATTCTTATCTTTTATGTGAGCATCATTGAAATCATCATGCCTAGCTAGGGGCATTAAACGATAGCGCTTGTTGGGAGGCAACCCAATTTATTTTTGTTCCTTGCTTTTTGTTCCTGTTTAGTAATAAATAATTCATCTAGACTCTGGTTAGATGTGTTTTTATGTGTTAATTAGTGTTTGTGCCAAGTAGAACCTTTGGGAAGACTTGGCTGAAGTCTTTATGATCTTGCTGTAAAAAAACAGAAACTTTCGCGCTCACAAGATTATCTACCAATTGTTTTCTGGAGAGTGATTTTAGGTTGATTATTTTTGCAGATGATTAATAGACAAATTCCTCAGGTCCACAAATTTATTTCATAATTTTTGGGGTTCCATAAGTATACATGTGATACAGATTACTACAGACTGTTCTGTTTTTGACAGATTCTGTTTTCTATGTGTTGTTTGCTTATTTTGATGAATCTATGAGTCGTATCAGAGGGTATGAACCATAGAGAAGTTATAATACAGTATAATACACCAATATGAATTTATAATGATTTCATTACAGTACCTAAGTGGTGGTTTTATTATCTTATACTAACGGAGCTTACGAGTTTTGTGTTGAGTTTTGTGTGGTTGAAGTTTTCAAGTTTTGGGTAAAGATTCGATGGACTATGGAATAAGGAGTGGAAAGAGCCTAAGATTGGGGATGCACAAGGAACCCCATGGTAATATTCAAGGACAACCAAGCAACTAAGCTTGGGGAGGCCCCGGATGGCATCCCCTCGTCTTCGTTCATCGGTAACTTTACTTGGAGCTATATTTTTATTCGCCACATGATATGTGTTTTGCTTGGAGCGTCATTTTCTTTTGTTAGTATTTTCTTGCTGTTATTTAGAATAATGTTTTGCATCTCTAGTTTCAATAAAATTGTCAAGGATAACATTTTCCATGCTTATCTTGCTAGTATACATGTTGCTGTTTGAAAACAGAAAGTTTACCGCTGTTGCAAAACATTCCCTAGAAAAGTCAGAGAATTATATAATGTTGAATATTATTGAATGATGAGCTATGATAAATCTTTTACAGAATAGTATTTTTCTTATAATTTTTGGAGTTAAGGAAGTTTGATGAATCTTGCATTCTTTACAGACTATACTGTTTTGGCAGATCGCTGTTATGTTTGCATTGTTTGCATATGTTTGCTTGTTTAATGATTCTATTTGAGGATAGGAGTATTAAATATGCAGAGACATTTAGTATGAAATGTTGAATAATAATGTTTGTTATTTGTTACAGTAGAAAATGATAAGGTTTTGCATTGGTTTATACTAACCTATCTCACGAGTTCTTGTTGAGTTTGTTGTGGATGAAGCTTTTGATAAAAAGAAGAGAAACCATGATATGAGAGGAATTAAGGAGACATAAAAGGTCAATCTTGGGGATTCCCAAGGCACCCAAAGATAATATTTCAAGAATTCCCAAGCATCTAAGCTTGGGGATGCCCCGTTAGGCCTCCCACCTTTCTTCTTCAACAACTATCGGTTAGTATCGGTTGAGCCTAAGTTTTTGCTCCTTCACATGAGTCGTGCTATCCTTGCAATGTCATTTTATTTTGCTTTGCTTGATGTTTGAATAAAATACCAAGATCTGAAATTCTTAAATGAGAGAGAGTCTTCATATAGCTACATAATTATTTAACTACTCATTGATCTTCACTTATATCTTGTTGGAGTAGTTTGTCATTTACTCGTGTGCTTCACTTATATCCTATGAATAAATGGTTGAATGAGTTGAATGTCATAAATCTGAATTTATATATGTTTCATTTTCTTATCCCATGGGGAGTAATGACTTCACGTCTAAGAAGTAGAGGTTGTAAATTTATTGACGATTAGCAAGCATTGTATTGGTCATTTGAACAATTCATGAAAGAATATTGAAGGAAGAGAGATTTCACATATAAATATATTATCATGGACATCTTTTATAATTGTGAGCACTCATTAAGTATGACATGCTAAAGAGTTGATGTTGGACAAGGAAGACAACATAATGGTTTATGTTTTCTCACATCTCAGTTAAAGTATATAGTCATGGATCATTTAAACATGTTGAGCTTGCCTTTCCCCCTCATGCTAGCCAAAATTCCTTACACCAAGTAGAGATACTACTTGTGCTTCCAAATATCCTTAAACCCAGTTTTGCCATGAGAGTTCACCATATCTACCTATGGATTGAGTAAGATCCTTCAAGTAAGTTGTCATCGGTGCAAGCAATAAAAATTGCTCTCTAAATATGCATGACTTATTAGTGCGGAGAAAATAAGCTTTGTAGATCTTGTTATGGAAGCAATAAAAGCAACGGACTGCATAATAAAGGTCCATATACAAGGGGCAATATAAAGTGATGTTCTTTCGCATTTAGATTTTGTGTACCCAACCCTAAAAGCGCATGACAACCTCTGCTTCCCTCTGTGAAGGGCCTATCTTTTACTTTATGTCTTTTACTTTTATGCAAGAGTCAACGTGATCTTTGTCGGTGTTAAAACTGGCAGGTCTCGGGTAGGGGCTCCCGAATTATGCGTCTAAGGCTTATGGTAACAGGATACTGGGGACACGATATTTACCCAGGTTCGGGCCCTCTCGATGGAGGTAATACCCTACTTCCTACTTGATTGATCTTGATGATATGAGTATTACAAGAGTTGATCTACCACGAGATCGTAGAGGCTAAACCCTAGAAGCTAGCCTATGGTATGATGGTTCTTGTCCTACGGACTAAGCCCTCTGGTTTATATAGACACTGGAGGGGGCTAGGGTTACATAGAGTCGGTTACAGAGAAGGAGATCTATAATCCGGATCGCCCAGCTTGCCTTCCACGCCAAGGAGAGTCCCATCCAGACACGGGACGGAGTCTTCAATCTTGCATCTTCATAGTCCAACAGTCCGGCCAAAGTATATAGTCCGGCTGTCCGGATACCCCCTTATCCAGGACTCCCTGAGTAGCCCCTGAACCAGGCTTCAATGATGATGAGTCCGGTGCGCAGATTGTCTTCGGCATTGCAAGGCAGGTTCCATCACCGAATACTCCAGGATAAATTCCGAACACAAGGACCGTGTCCGGCTCTGCAAGACAAATTCCACATACCACCATAGAGAGAATAATAATCCACGAATCTAATCTGCTGACAACTCTTCGAAACATGACATCACGCCACGGTCCGACTTTTATTCGAATCGTTTTTTATAACCAGCTACCGCACACATTACAAGGCGGTTCCTTTGGCACGTCTTGTCGAAGCAGAGATCGTGTCCCTCTCATTGTGGGATCCTCATCAATACGGGTATGGGTAATCCAACCACGCCTGTTGGCATGACTCCGTGTTTTTAGGCAAGTCCCGAACGGTTACGCCGGGGACGCTTGATATTCTCCCCCTTTATAGAGGGATCGAGGCCTATCCCTCTATCTCCACGCTTGCACCTTCCCGCACTTCGAGTTCCAACACCCAAAGCTCAAGCTTAAGCACCTCGGATCTTCGATCATGTCTGGATCCGACCGTCAAGGCCGGTGGATGGCTTCCTCTGTCACAGAGGAGGATATTGCGAAGCTTAGGGAGGCCGGGTATTTGACTTCCGATGTTAAGCACAGGCTTCCCTCCCCTGAGAAGGTTATCCCTACTCCTGAGCCCAACGAGAGTGTCGTATTTGTCTCTCACTTCCTCCAGGGCTTGGGCTTGACTCTTGATCCCTTCATGACAGGGCTCATATTCTATTATGGACTAGATTTTCATGATCTAGCTCCGGATTCCATCCATCACATCTTGTTGTTTATCGTCATGTGTGAAGCCTTCCTCCATGTCACCCCACACTTTGGCTTATGGCTCAAGACCTTCAATGTGAAGCCGAGGGTGATCGAGGGGCGATACATAGAGTCCGGAGGTGCCGCAATAAGCAGAAACACCGATGCCATGTGACCCGAAGGTTCCTTCCCGGAGGTGTCCGATCTATGGCAATAGAGGTGGTTTTACATCACAGATCCTTGAGGCACTAAGTGGGCGGCCGCCCCCACCTTCCGCTCGGGCCCTCCGCCTCAACTGGCATCGTGGGCCAACCTGGGACTGGACTGGGGGTCTGCAAACGATGTGCCAATGTTGCAGAGCCGCATTCGGGAGCTTCTTGAGAGGGATATTAGTCTTGTCAAAATAATCCAGGTAATGCTAGTTCGGCGGGCCCTGCCGTGCAAACATCGACCTCTTTGGATGTGGGAGTTCAATCCAGAAGGCCCGCGAACCATTCATCACTTCTTCGGCATGACGCTTGAGGGAATGTATAAGTTGTTCTTCGGACCATGAATAAAGTGTCCGGACACCACCGAGGATGCGGGCCTGAGCTGCAACCGCCCAGATACCCAAGTAAGTAACCCTGTGACCGAACACTTCATCTATATTTATCATAACATTGTTCTAAAAAACTGTCCGCGACCAGGATTGGCTCAGTAAGGCGGAGAGAATCAAGTGTCCAACCCCGCTTCCCGAAGGCTCGCCTGGTCCGGCAATAGCCAGGATGCTTAAACGGGCACTAAGTCAAGGGCCATCGGAGAAAGATGAAGGGAAGAGTGGATAAGCCAAGACTGAGCTTCACACATTGTGTATCCGAACCGGGGGAATTAATGTTTCTACAGAGGAGGACAATCGGGGAGGCGAATCTATGGTTTCCTCCCCCCGCGGGAAAAAGTGGGCCGCCTCCGAAGACTTGGAAACAGAGGCGCCTAAACAAGGGAAGAAAACTTCACCAAAGGGCCCTGCCCAGAAGGGCGTTCCTACCGCACCATGCCCGCTAACGGGCCAGCCCTCCACCGAGCTGTAAGTTAATAAAGAAGAAGCTTATTGCCTTTTCCTCTGAGAGTAATAACCAGGACCTATTTTTTCCAACCCGGCTAGCAGTTCGTCTCAACAGGGTTCGTCCTCGGGGGATCTTCTCCCGGAGATGATGGAGAGTGAAACCCCACCCGCCTCTCCGCCCCATGGGGCAGGCGACCCTGAGGTGTCGTCACGGAGGAGTCCGGATGTACTGAGGCCAGAAGCTAATACTTCTGTCATCCCGAGTCCAACACGTTCGGCTCTTGTGGAGGGCAATGAGAAGGGTCTGGGAGAGTCTGGTGCCCGGCCGAACATACTGACGGGCCTCCTGGAGCAAGCTGCTCTCTCGGAGGATCACCGTACACTAATGAGTACGATGTTGGAGAAAATTTCCTCCGCCACAAGCAGGTTAAATGAAGCTTTTAGAAGCTTGCTCAAAGGCTTTGAGGTAAGCAATGAAATATGTAATTTTTGGTTGCACCGCACGTAATAGATGTGCTCTGTATAGATAGTAGCCCCTGAGACTGTGGTTGCCAGCCCATGGCGGCAAATGGAGGATCACACTCCCAGGTAATGGTCGCATTGTATTTATGTGCAGGTTGCTAAGGGTCCGGCGGTAGACCAGATCGCCAAATTCGCCGAATTGAGGCGACAGATTGACGTGGTGGATGCTGACGTCACGCTTGTAAACAAGCGATTCGACGAGTCGCAGAGTATGCGCTCGTATTTCCTTATTTGTTTAGGAAATTGTAAGAAGGTTGTAATATTAATATGATGTGATGTGGCTACAGGCGAAGCTGTTGCCATTGAGGCCCTGAGGGTGGAACTTGCCCTAGCCAAGGAACAAGCCCGGGTTAGCAATGCGGCTGCCCTAAAGGCAGCCGAAGACTTGAGAGCCGAACAGGATGCTCATCTCCGAAGCGAAGAAAAGATAGCCGAGATGGCTGTGGAGCTGAGGGACGCTGCCGGCCGGTATGAGCTCCTCGAGAAGGAGAATCGGGCAAAGGCGGCTGACCTGAAGAAGGTGCTGGATTCGGCTAAGGAGATGCGCTTTGACATTAGAGACGCGCGGGAGGAACTTCAACAAGCCGGAGAAATCGCGGCTGGAAACCCCTATTTGTTGCGGATGAAGTTCTTAGATCCAAAGTATGCTCCTTTGGATCAACTTTGGAGCGCTACAAATGAGTATGCGGACTTGGCGAAGAGTACGGCTGATGCGACCAAGTTATTCAAGGATCATAAAGATAATGAAATAGAAAGGCTATTCTGGTCGCAATTTAGCGCTCCAACGCGCTCATTGCCATTAAGTGAGAAGATGGCCGCTATAGCCGAGCTCCATAGGTTGTACGATCTTGCAATGAGGTCTGTAATAGACCATCTATGGCCGAAAGGACCGAGGCCGGACAGTTATTTTGGTTTAGTGCAGCAACTATTTGGCGCCAGATCGCGAATCGATGTCGTGAAGAGGTCGACATGCATAGAGGGTGAGCGGATGGCTCTTGCCCGTGTTAAGACATATTGGGCGGATATGGAGGCCACAAGCATTGCAACCTAGGGTCCGGCAGGAAGCCAAGACCCAGCCGAGTACTATTTTGAGCAGGTCGTAGAAGGTGCCCGTAGAATAGAGGCTCAGTGCTCGAAGAATGTCATGTTCGAATGACAAGTCTATTGATTGTAAACAATTATGCGTTAATTATAGAGGTTGTTTTTATACTTTTGCCTGAAAGTATTATAGTGTCTCCTGTGTAGCCGTTTATGTATGCATATAACATGAAAGTTAGCAGTCGTTGGCTTTAGCCCCCGCGCATATAATGCGGGGGTGTTCGAAAAAAATATGCGTAAACACACTTGATCCGACGTCTTGGTCCGGTAAGGAGGTGATCGCACGTCGAACCAGGCAACCGGACTATATAGCTGTAACACTTTCACTTAGCCATAGGAGTTGAAAGGTGGGGCTACTATGTAGCCCCTGGTACTTCCGCGTGCATCCGGATACAATGCACATACGTACTTGACCGAGAAACCGGTCCTTCGTTGATGCGGAGGAATCCTATAGATTCTGATGAGTCCTCGAGTGGTTGAACAGTCTCTCGCTGTATCATGACAGTCAATTTTCGGCTTTCTCTACTGAGGTGCTCATCCGGAATAAACAGGGCACAATCGCAGCAGTTCTCCTTTGGCCGCCTTAGCCGATAGAACGGAACATAAGGCAGCAAACCCAGGAGCCGGGCTAACCCAACATTTGACCAAATACATGATTCCGAGCTGATGCATATGAGGCCAAACTCGTGACGCCGAACACTCCCGAAGGTATTCGAACTTTATAACAAATACTAGGCTGAGTAACGCCCTTGACCCTGTATTTCCAGGTACGTGCATTAATCTGTCGTGGCGAAAAGCCTATAACACCAGTGTCCCTTGTGGGTGTATGGAATACCCATGGGGTGTCAAGCAACAAAAGACATTAAAGAAGGTTTACACAGGGGCTTAATCTAAAGAGAAACCTTTGAGCGGGGCCTTGCTGCACGTCTGCGCCTTTGTCTTTGTTGTGTCATATCCTGGAAGGGTGTCGCACGAGTAGTGTCTGTAAAAATGAAAACTCATATAGAGGAGTAAGCGTGCGAGAAGTTGGTTATTCTCAATGGATATTAGAAATATGAGATATTGGCCTATTGATAAGGCAAGCCGAATTGTGGGCTTTATTATGTGTTAACAGCCCCTAGTACCATTTATGGGGATATATGTATAGCACCTAGCCAGGGTTTATCCGGGCTATTGTTGATGGTGGTGCACCGGACTCGTCTAGCCTTGTCCATGGTCTTAACGACCGATCATGCATTCTAGTGGGAGAGGCCGCTTAGTGTCCGGCTACAAGAGCTGCCGCGTACTGCTTTGTGTTTCCACTAACCGTTATGACGCCACATGGACCGGGCATCTTAAGTTTAAGGCAGGCATAGTTTGGTATTGCGTTAAAGCAAGCGAAGGCCATTCTTCCGAGTAATGCATGATAACCACTGCTGAAGGGAGCAATATCGAAGAGTAATTCCTCGCTTCTGAAGTTGTCGGGAGAACCGAATGTCACTTCTAATATGAGGGAGCCCCGGCAGCGGGCCTCAACACCTGGTATCACTCCGTTAAAGGTGGTGTTACTCTGGCTTATTCTGGATGGGTCTATCCCCATCTTGCGGACAGTGTCCTGATATATCAGATTAATACTAATGCCGCCGTCCATTAGGACTCGAGTGAGATGGTATCCATCAATTATTGGGTCGAGCACCAAGGCAGCCGATTCTCCATGCCGGATACTGGCCGGGTGGTCCATGTGATCAAAGGTGATCAGGCAGGCCTCCCAGGGGTTGAACTTGGGGGCAACGAACTCTATGTGAGTTGCGTGGACCATCTTTACTGTTTTGACTTCTGGTGGGAATTTTTTCTGTCCCCTAGTGTTCGGCTGTCGGGGCTCATCCTCGTTTTCACTTGGCGTTTCCCTTTCTTTGTGTTCGGCATTTAACTTGCCGGCCTGCTTGACTATGATTTGCAGGTTTTTCGGGGGTGCCATGGATTTGGCACGATCTGTCCAGGACTTTGTTCAGGCCGGACGGTTCCTCATTGCTGCCCTTAAATGGCTTCTTTCTTTGACCAGGTCAAGGGCCCCTGAATCCGGCGTTGACCGCCATGTTGTCCGGACTTTCTTCATTGTTTTGATGCTTGTGCTTATTGCGTCGTGGTTTACCGTTGCCATCTTGAATTTCGGATGTGCCTGGGTCGTTGGTGCCTCTACGTGCTAACTAGCTGTCTTCGCCCGCACAAAAGCGGGTCATAAGGCTTGTTAGGGCCACCATCGTCCTTGGCTTTTCTTGGCCTAGGTGTCTGGCAAGCCACTCGTCCCGGATACTATGCTTGAAGGCCGCTAAGGCTTCGGCATCCAGACAATCAAAAATTTGATTCTTCTTAGTGAGAAATCTGTTCCAAAGCTTACTTGCTAACTCTCCGGGCTGTTGTATTATATGACTTAAATCGTCTGCATCTGGGGGTCGTACATAGGTCCCTTGGAAATTTTCCCTGAAAGCATCCTCAAGTTCCTCCCAACTTCCAATTGAGTTTTCGGGGAGGCTTTTCAACCAATGTCGAGCTGGTCCTTTCAACTTGAGGGGAAGGTATTTGATGGCGTGGAGATCGTCCCCACGAGCCATGTGTATGTGAAGGATAAAATCTTCAATCTAGACCCCAGGGTCTGTCGTTCCGTCGTATGCCTCTATGTCCATGGGTTTGAATCCCTGTGGGAATTCGCGATCCAGTACCTCATCGGTGAAACACAGGGGGTGCGCCGCCCCTTTTTACTTGGACATGTTGTGGCATGCTGTCGATGGTTGTTGTGTCCGGGTTTGATTCCGAACTGGTATTTGATCATTATGATTTTGGTGACCATAATCTTGTGCCGGAACTCGTCCTCTAGATCCGTAAATGGACATGTTTGCACCTGCCTTTTTGTCCAAGAGCTCACGTAGATCATGGGCTGGCTTGTGTGCGACACCGGTGGCTCCTCTATCGCGGCCATGGGGTGGTTGGTCCGGTTGATCGGCCGTAGTATTCTTTGGCGGGATGAGCTCTAAGGCTTCGTTATTGAATTTGGGCAGTAGCTTGCGCTTTAGGTAGCTCTTTGTGTGGGGATCCTCACCCTATTTTTCTTCAGTTTCTAGCACCTTCTCCCATCTTCATTTGAGCGTGTCCTGCGCGGCGTTAAGCCTTTTATTCTGCTTCTTTAAGCTCCTCGCTATGGCAATAAGCCTTCTGCGGAGGTTATCTTTTTCCAAACGTTTTTCCGGGATGATGAATGCATCGTCGACCGGACTCTCATCCTCTCCGGGGGTGGTTTGATGAGTTTGGCCCTCTGGATCATTTTTATCAGGTCTCTGCTCCGAGCTGTGTTCGGCGTGACCTGGCTTATCCTGCTCCATCGCTGGGTCCATATGGTCGTCGTTGCCCTTCCAGTCGACTGGAGTGTCAACCTTTCTTGCGTTGTTATCACCATTTTTACTGTGACTGGACTTAGAGTGGCGCCTGCGTCGTTGTTTTGGCTTTTCTCCGGGGGGCTTGTCCTCCATTCTGTCCTTATTGTCGCCGTTGTCTTCTTTAGGCGTATCTACCATGTAGACGTCATATGATGAAGTGGCAGTCCAATGCCCTATGTGCGGTGGTTCCACATCATCCCGTGCTTCGACGTCCATACCGTCGATGTTGTCGGAGTCGAAGTCAAGCATGTCTGCTAGGTTGTCGACAGTGGCTATGAAGTGGGTGGTGGGTGGGTCGTCAATTCGTCGCCCGTATCCCATTTAGGCCGGACATAGTTCGGCCAAGAGTCTTCTAACAGAGAGAGAGACCTTAGTGAATTTAGCATGTCTCCGAAGGGCGAGTGCTGAAAGATATCCGCGGCAGTGAACTCCATGATCGGAGCCCAATCGGGTTCAATGGGCATGGATGCACGCGGTCTGGAACCTACGACCGAAGACAAGTCCGGGGGTCCAGAGACACAGGTTTCCTTAGGAGCGGAGTCTGTGTTCGGCTCCAACGCCGATAGCTGTGCAGCCTCCGTGGCGGGGTCAATCCACCCATGCTCGGATGGCATGATCTGCTCTGGATCTAAGTCCGGAGTTGTAGCAGGCGCAATATCTTGAATACTATCCGACGGCAGATCTAAGTCATGCATGTGGCGATCGTTCGGCGCTCCTGGCGTGGGCTCGAATCCGTCGAAGATCAAGTCTCCGCGAATGTCGACAATGTAGTTTAGGTTCCTGAACCTGACCTGACGGCCAAGGGCGTAGCTGTCGATATACTCCAGATGGCCAAGGGAGTTGGCCCGCAGTGCGAAGCCGCCAAATACGAAGATCTGTCCGGGGAGAAAAGTCTCACTCCGGACGGTGTTGTTGAAGGTTGGGGGAGCCATCGAGCCTTACAGCGATGACACAGAGGAACTCTTAATGAAAGCACCAATGTCAGTGTCAAAACTGGCGGATCTCGGGTAGGGGGTCCCAAACTGTGCGTCTAAGGCTAATGGTAATAGGAGACTGGGGACACGATGTTTACCCAGGTTCGGGCCCTCTCGATGGAGGTAATACCCTACTTCCTGCTTGATTGATCTTGATGATATGAGTATTACAAGAGTTGATCTACCACGAGATCATAGAGGCAAAACCCTAGAAGGTAGCCTATGGTATGATTGTTCTTGTCCTATGGACTAAGCCCTCCGGTTTATATAGACACCGGAGGGGGCTAGGGTTACACAGAGTCGGTTACAGAGAAGGAGATCTATAAT
This sequence comes from Triticum dicoccoides, assembly GCF_002162155.2. Classification (NCBI taxonomy): domain Eukaryota; kingdom Viridiplantae; phylum Streptophyta; class Magnoliopsida; order Poales; family Poaceae; genus Triticum; species Triticum dicoccoides. Next base: position 699,756,003 of record NC_041385.1, on the reverse strand, counting down.
CCGGATCGCCAAGCTTGCCTTCCACGCCAAGGAGAGTCCCATCCGGACACGGGATGGAGTCTTCAATCTTTTATCTTCATAGTCCAACAGTCCGGCCAAAGTATATAGTCCGGCTGTCCGGATACCCCCTTATCCAGGACTCCCTCAATCTTCACCTTTCCCTTTTTCATTTTATCCTTTGGCAAGCACTTTGTGTTGGGGTGATCCTGATATATATATCCAATTGGATGTACGTTAGCATGAACTATTATTGTTGACATCACCCAAAGGTGAATACGTCTGGAGGCAACATTATAAGCCCCTATCTTTCTCTGTGTCTGATTAAAACTTCATAACCACAAGTATTGCGTGAGTGTTAGCAATTGTAGAAGACTATATGATAGTTGAGTATGTGAAGTTTGCTAAATCAAAGCTCTAACATAGGCCCATCCTGAAAATTAGATGAATTGCAATTGTTTGATGACTAAGAATGAAGTTTGCTAGTTTTCAAGAAAGTTTATAGTCTATGCTTTAACATGTGAATTGCTTGTTACTTGTTCGTGAGAAGTTTTATGAGATGAACTACTATTATGACATATAAACGTGCTAGTAAAGGTGATTGAAATTATCATTGATCAAACTTGTGCACCTCTAGCATTCACACTTCATAAATTCTTTCTTTTATCATTTACGTACTCGAGGACGAGCAGGAATTAAGCTTGGGGATGTTGATACGTCTCCAACGTATCTATAATTTATGAAGCATTCATGCTATTTTATTATCTGTTTTGAATGATTACGGGCTTTATTATACACTTTTATATTACTTTTGGGACTAACCCATTAACCGGAGGCCCGGCCCATATTGCTGTTTTATTGCTTGTTTCAGTATTTCGAAGAAAAGGAATGTCAAACAGAGTCCAAACGGAATGAAACCTTTGGCAGTGTGATTTTTTTGGAAGAATATGATCCTGGAGACTTGGACTTCATGTCAGAAGATCCTCGAGGAGGCCAGGAGATAGGAGGGTGCGCCCACCCCTCCTGGGCGCGCCCCCCTATCTCGTGGGCCCCTCGAGCACCTCCCGACCGACTTCTTTTGCCTATATAAGTCTACGTACCCTAAAAACATCCACGGAGAAGATAGATCGAGAGTTCCGCCGCCGCAAGCCTCTGTAGCCACCAAAAACGTCTTGGGAGCCCGTTCCGGCACCCTTCCGGAGGGGGGTCCCTCACCGGTGGCCATCTTCATCATCCCGGTGCTATCCATGACGAGGAGGGAGTAGTTCATCCTCGGGGCTGAGGGTATGTACCAGTAGCTATGTGTTTGATCTCTCTCTCTCTCTCTCTCTCGTGTTCTCTCTCATGTTCCCTCTATGGCACGATCTTGATGTATCCCGAGCTTTGCTATTATAGTTGGATCTTATGATGTTTCTCCCCCTCTACTCTCTTGTGATGAATTGAGTTTTCCTCTTGAAGTTATCTTATCGGATTGAGTCTTTAATGATTTGAGAACACTTGATGTATGTCTTGCCGTGCTTATCTGTGGTGACAATGGGATATCATGTGCCACTTGATGTATGTTTTGGTGACCAACTTGCGGGTTCCACCCATGAGCCTATGCATAGGGATTGGCACACATTTTTGTCTTGACTCTCCGATAGAAACTTTGGGGCACTCTTTGAAGTACTTTGTGTTGGTTGAATAGATGAATCCGAGATTGTGTGATGCATATCGTATAATCATGCCCACGGATACTTGAGGTCACAATGGAGTATCTAGGTGACATTAGGGTTTTGGTTGATTTGTGTCTTAAGGTGTTATTCTAGTATGAAATCTATGATAGATTGAGCGGAAATAATAGCTTCATGTTATTTTACTACGAACTCTTGAATAGATAGAACAGAAAGGATAACTTTGAGGTGGTTTTGTACCCTACCATAATCTCTTCGTTTGTGCTCCACTATTAGTGGCTTTGGAGTGACTCTTTGTTGCATGTTGAGGGATTATTATATGATCTAGCTATGTTATTATTGTTGAGAGAACTTGCACTAGTGAAAGTATGAACCTTAGGCCTTGTTTCCAAGCATTGCAATACCGTTTACGCTCACTTTTATCATTAGTTACCTTGCTGTTTTTATAATTTCAGATTACAAATACCTTTATCTACTATCCATATTGCACTTGTATCACCATCTCTTCGCCGACCTAGTGCACCTATACAATTTACCATTGTATTGGGTGTGTTGGGGACACAAGAGACTCTTTGTTATTTGGTTGCAGGGTTGTTTGAGAGAGACCATCTTCATCCTACGCCTCCCACGGATTGATAAACCTTAGGTCATCCACTTGAGGGAAATTTTCTACTGTCCTACAAACCTGTGCACTTGCAGGCCCAACAATGTCTACAAGAAGAAGGTTGTGTAGTAGACATCAGCCCGTAAAGAGTTCTCGAGAACTATGCGGGACCCACTAGATGTCATGTCTACTAGACCCATATCATAGGCCTGACGGTATAGCTTCTGCCTGTTCGCACGCCATGTCGGCGCGTGGATGTAACTTCAATTAATTCTGTAAACCGTCGCGCCTCCCACGACCTTCGCCTCCCTCGCGCGGTCACGCCCTTTGAGACTTCGACTGGCTATAAATGACTAATTATTTTTGCCTACTCCGCATGCATGATACTCCATCTTGTCCTTTTTACTTCCGTCAACCGTCTGCAAAGTGTTTGACCAAATTTATACTAAAAATATCAATATCTACAATACTGATTATAATGAGTATAAGAACTACGTTTTATAATGAGTATAAAATATTGATTTAACATTGTGAATGTTAATACATTTTTCTATAAGTTTGGTCAAAGTAGAGGTACATTGACTTCAGACAAAACTTAAATGCACAATGCAGACTAGTTCCTCCGTCCAGGTGCGTGCCATGTCCTATCTTGTCATCACAACAAGGTAAGCTATTAGAGTACTACTACCTCCCTTCTAGTTTAAAGGGCTTGATTCAAAAATTTCACCTACTCTTAGCAAGATAGAGGTGGTGGAATAGTTTTTGTAGTCTGCCTAAGTACCCAACTAATGTTGTCATTTTTCACAAAAAAATGTGTTTACCAATGCATGCATGAACACTAGTTACTCTAACCCCTCTCTCTTATTTAATTCTTTGCCACATCAGCATGTTTGCTATTCCCGTGTGCATGATACCAGCTAAGATACCACCATTATGGCCAGCCTTAATCATCGCATGCAATAATTTAGTGCACCTGGAAATATGAACATTTGTGGGGCCTGCATGTTTTTAATGACTTGAGACTGTACCTAGCCCGGCATGCAAGATGACTTATTATGCACCATTCCCCATACCTGCAGGAAGCCCGTTCGTCTCCAAATCTTTTCCTCTCCATGTGTGGAAACAATAATATGCCTACCAGACTCTCCTTCTCCCTACGACGGTCCCACCACTCCACCCCGTGTGGAAAAAATCTGCATGCGTGACTCTCCTCCCCCTCCCCCACGCTCGTCCAATCCATTGTGACCAGCAATATTTCCACCCCTTCCCTCCCCCGTAATTTACTCCAACAAATATGCCCACGTAGCTGTTACGTTAATCACGCAACATATCTTCCAGGACACTGCTTCAGCTACTTAACTACAGGTCCATTGGGTCACTGGCATATGGGCCCAATAGGGGTCTGGCCCACATGTCAGTGACGCAACTGGACCTGCAGTTAAGTCAGTGCAGCTCAGTCCATATCTTACGTAGGTGTGCCATTGCTCGCTATAAATACTGCGCCTCCCACGGCATTCGGAAGAACGCTCACGTTCATCGCTATCTCCTCCCCCTCCCTCTCATGTCGACCACCATGGCATCGCCCCTCCCAAGCCCTAGGCACCCCTCACTGCACCGCCCAGACGGTCACGCGTTGCCGTTCTGTTCCTCGCCGCCACTAGTCGAGGAGGACACATCGGTGTTCCACTCCCCGCTGTGACGCGTCGAGGTGGACGCGTCGGTGTTCCCAATCTTGCCAGCATGCGTGTCGGAGGATGCATCGGCTCCCCGCTACGAGGAGAACACCGCGCCGCCCATCGAGCCCCCCCAGTCTTGAGGAGCTTTGGAAAGAAATGGATGTCTCCATGTGGGAGGCTTTGCTGCCGGCAGAGCACGCCAAAATAGAGGCGGAGAAGAAGGCCGAGGAAGAGAAGTGCGCCACGGGACAAGCTTCCTGGCAGGTCTATGTCACGTCCGAGAGAGTCAGGCAATTGGCTCTTTGGCAGAAGGCTCATGCAAGGGCCATGAAGGTGGCGAAGGACGCCCGTGCCAAATCCCTGAGTGCAGTCGGGCCCAAGCGCCTCATCTACACTTGGTGGTACGTGGACCGGGTGCACGCTTCCAGCGAGGAGGAGTACCTGCTGGCGCCGGATCACCACACCGTTGAGATCGCGCTCGCCCCTCGGCAAGCCGCCAATCAGCACCTCGCGAGTTGCGAGGCTGAGGAAGAGGCGTTGTGTCCGTGCGTTGGGAAACGGCCATGCACCAGGGCACTCGTGGCATGCTGCAAGCAGTCCTTCGAGCGCCGTGGCTTTTAGTAGGAGTATAATTTAGTTTCGTAAGGTGATCTCATTAGTTTCGGGACGCAAATGATAAATCCTGAATGTTCGGGAATTATTAGCGTCCTTAATTAAGTATGTAAGAGGGAAAGTTTGGAAACCTTGTGTATCCGTACGCATTTTGTGAGTAGGTGCATATAGCACAAACTTTACTACTATATACTATCGCACTACACGTCTCTCTCTATATATATGCTTGTAGATTGTGCTACTCCCTCCGTCCAGGTGAATAAGTCATCTTTGGTTGTGTACCATGACCAATAAGGAGGGAAGACTTTATACACCTAGACGGAGGGAGTACTACTATTACTTATGTACGTGCAAATGCATGTTTTAACATTACGATGCGGTTTTTGTAAAAGTAGAAAAACAACACTAGTCAAGCTTGTGAAACGATTCAATGCAAAACAAATGCAAAAATGCTCATTTGATTGTTTATTTTTAGCTTCCTTCTCTGTGGTTATTTCTCTGTCGTACTTTGTACGGAGTATCTCACTAGTTGGAAAGGCATGTCAATTCCCAAACTGCTTCCTACACCATGTATCCAATTTTTTGCCTAACAAGTTGTGACGTGTAATTGGAATTCCAACTTGAGTACTAGTACTACTAGTAGGAGTACCAGGGGCCCGTTCGTTTAGGCTTCTAGATTAGTAGTAATCCTATTACTACTAGCTTCATCCTGGTTTATTGGTCCCCATTGTAATCTATGTCAAAGTTTGCTCATAAATTTGACTAATGAAATGTTTGTGCATGTCACATGCACTAACATTTTATCAGTTAAATCTTTGGTCAAAATTTACCACAAATTACAATGGTGATGAATAAACCAGGACGGAGGTACTAGTAGTAATTTAGAAGCCCAAATAAATGAGTGAGGCGCCTTAATGTTACTCTCCACTGTGACTAGTCTTATGGGAAAAGCTGGGGAAGAGACGGCTTATTTTTTAAGCCGTCAAAAGAACTGGCCCTAGGAGTAGTAGCTAGGGATACTAGGAGTAGTAGCTAGGGATCGAGTGTGCGAGATGAACCGGAGAAAGTAAATGGAGAGAGATGAAATGCAAAAAAGACGGAGGGATGTGATGGTTGCTTGTCCGTTTATTTTACCAGGCCACTTATTACTAGAAGTGGTTGGGTTTTGTGATATGACGGATTTACTACCGCAGCACGAGCGGGGTGAGACTCCTGTGTAGCGCCGCCCTCTACACTTGTACTACATCGGTCGTGGTTTATTAGTCCCCCATTGAATTTGACTGAAGATTTAACTGGCAAAATGTTAGTGCATGTCAACAAAAACTATATCGTTGGATTCGTATTTGGACATAGTTTTCAATGATATAATTTTAGGTGACATGCATCATCATTTATCATACTATATATAATGTTAGTTCAATTTTTGGTCGTACTAATCTATAGTAGTAAGGTGCCCATGCGTTGCACGGAAGAGTGAAATGCATTGATCAGGGAGTTGTTTATTTTTACAAAGGATGTGGGGGTCATCTCATGTGTAACGGGTATCGATAGGTTTCTTTGGATATTATTTCATCTCTAGAGCTCACAAACATCTGGGTGAAATAGACAAAAAGGTATCTTTTGCAAACAAAACCGTTCAACTATTCAACCTGCATCCAAAACTTGTGAAGAAATAACACTTATTGTGCTTTGCAAGAAATGATCTTTAAGAATTAGTTTTTGAGTATCGATTGTTATACATGTTGGCTACAGATGACATGGCACTTTCTTATAGTCAATAGTTTGGTATACTATTAAGTATTAAACATGCCCTTATACACCTAGACAGAGGGATTAAATCAGGATGAGTTGGAAGGGGCAGAGGAGATGTAAGAAATGGTTCATAGTAAGTCTTTCACCAGTACTGTAGTAAAAGTTCATACATGGAAGATTCTAGACTAAACCATAAACAGATACACTTTTATTCATGCGCGATACTCCAATAGAGCAAGATCATGCATGGAAGTCTCCACATGGTTAAACAGTGGATTACATTGAGCGAAGACTAATGATCAACATTTAACTTGATAATGCGTATGTCCAGGTGAACCTCCTTGGAGTCCCCGTGCACCGCGTTGGGGGGTAAATAATACCATGCATTTTCCATGTCCACATCGGCAGGAAGGTCAGCTCGGCAGAGTCCAAGTCAGTTTGATGTAGCCGGTGTCGCCGCCCACGTAACCCGGAGGGGTAGTAACAGTGAGCACGCACCCGTACATCGGCCTCGTGTCAGTGTCAGCGTCAGCGGCGTCGCCCCTGACACACACTACAGAGACGGGGCGGCGGCCTGCGCGGGCCGTGCCGGTGCCCACGATCAAGAGGAAGATGTTGACGTCCTCCTCCGAGACTAGTAGGTGTCAGTGATCCTCCTGCGACTCCGGCATGGTGAACGGTTAGCATGTCTCATACTTGATGTTCTCCGCCAAGGGCCAGTAGTGACCGCTGCACGCATCCGTGAGGTGATGCACGATGTCCACCGGCGAGCCCAAAAACGGCATCGGGCACTCATAGCAGTAGACGAAGGGCTCCTTGGACGCATCGACCAGGCCGTCCATGAAACCGGAGTGGTTGTAGGGGATGTTGTGCCAGTTGAATATATGAGCAAGTTACTACGAGATTTAGTCTGAATAAGCACACAATAAATCATGATAGCTATAACAGAGATTAAACTAATCATGTGGACTAACATAGTAGATGAATAGATAGAATCTACAATAGTAGGATACAGAGTAGAAACATGAATTCTACCACGATTTCAAACAGGGTGGACAGAAACACATACGATGCAACAGGAGCAGCACCGTTGGCATTGAGGTTGTCGCCCATGTCGTTGAGGAAGAGGTTGCCGAGGCCGGGGAAGAAGTCATCATCGGTGAAGTCGTGGCTGCCAGCAGTCGCGAGAGTGCGCTCCCCAAATTTCAACAGCGCCCGCCGAATGGAGCGCAGGAGGGAGTGGCTGCGCCGTCCGCTGCACGCCCGGCTGAAGACGCCTCCTCGCCTCCATCATCACCAACTGAGTCTTTTATAGGAGTAGGAGTAGATAAAAAAATCGAGTTGGTGATGATGGTTGGTCATGCAATGCATGGGAATCTTCCTAATTTTTTGGAATATAATTACAAACACCACATAGACACGGTCTTTGACCATTTTACAACTATGTTAGTATCATTGTTAGTGGTCAGCCGGTGCAAGTTATAGCCCCGGGTGTTTTAACCTTTTTTTAGTACTGATATCTGGCGATTGTTCGGCACGAGATCAATCCTGGCGAATCCCACGTAACCGTCAGATTTCCATCCGACGGTGGCCTGTTTTTAAGCCATAGTATTTTACAAAACTGCCACCCTTACACACATACTGTAACTGCGTCGCGGGCGTTTGCAACTGCCATGTCTCCCAGCGAACGTTTGTTGGGGATTGGAGTTAGCACCGATGGCAGTTCGTGGTCGTTCCACGCTCGAGCATTAAAGTTTGTAACTATTTTAGATTAGAATATACTACTCCTCTGGTGCTAGTAGTAGAGCAGAGTCCTACTCCACTACTACTCTACTCAAGCAAGTTAGGGCATATTAGTAGGTACTGTAGGGAGTACCAGTACTGCGATCACTCAAGCAAGTTGACTGGCATCAATATGACCCTACGCTACTGGTATGTGTCTCGTAAGTCAAGCAGCGTGTTGTAGTCATCATCACCTGTCCACTTCCCGCAGCACATATTCGCTTCTCCATCTTTGTCCACACATAATCTCATCCAATCTTCCATCCCCGCTAAGGCGCCTCCCCCCTCGTCCGAAACCCAAGCACTAACAATGGCAGAACCGAGCAGCGCACGCCGAAAGAGTGACTGGAATTCTCTTCCCACAGAGGTAATCAAGCTCATTGTTTCGCGTGTGGACAATCTCAGTACCATGCCGCTCGACGCGTGCTCATCGGGGCTGTACCATTTACTCAAAGCCCTCAGGTCGGAGCTTTTTAAGCCAGCTCCTTGCTTGCTGATGCCGCTTGATCTTCAGAAACGGCGTGTCACGCAGCATAACGATCGTAGGGTGGCGAGCATCAACCCCCTTAACTGCGATCCGATCCCCGTCACCCTCAACTACATTAACGGTATGTACTGGGTCGGCATGAACACGTCTTGGATGGTGCTCGTCGACGGTCGCGGCAGCTGGATGCTCGTGGAGGTCTACACCCGGCGATTGATCCCCCTTCCTTCGATTAACATTGCACTGCTTTTGCACTGCGGCCCAGAATACTCGGAATCTTACAGTAGCCAACATGATACCAAGTTTGATTTGCTCAAGGTTGTAATCTGCCAAGTGCCCACAAGATCTGTGAATTATAAAGACTTCAGGCTAATTGCATTCTTCAACAGCGGTCTTGCCTATCTGATAGGTCACTGTGGTAAGTGGATAAATCTGCACGTCTATCGCAGGATCATACATCCTCCATGGTTCTCTGATGCCATTGAACACAAGGGCTTCATTTACGCTGTCGACTCCTTCTATGGCTGGACGTATTGCTGGCCTACTCCAGTCATCGCTACAAATGGCTGTTACAGCAGTATGTTACTTTCGTATGATATCATGATGGCTTGCTTATATTACTGTCAACATTTACTGAAAAAATATTCATGCTCATAACATGCTGTTCTTAAGATTGACTACATCAAAAGCCCTTTCTTATTTGACTCCAACTTGATGTGGTGTTGTAGGCCGCCTAGTGTCCCTATCCTTCCTAATCCTTGAACCTTTCAAAGAAAAGCGACATGGCAGTTGCAGGTGGTTCCTGGCTCGATCAGACGACGGCGAACGATTGATGATCGTTCGCACGTAATGGATGTGTTGTTTCGCGGAATACAATCACAGTCACTACAAGGTCTTTAAGAAGGATCCCAGCTTCTTTGGGCCTTCAGGAATTTTTGACTGGAGGCTGGTAAGTAGCCTTGGTACACGCTCTCTGTTTGTCGGACTGGATTATCCGATTAACCAGGAGATAACCGACGGCAAGGATCATTATGGCAGCGCAGTTTCGTTCATCAGGCAAAACTGTGTGTACATAGCGTACCATGCGTCTCTGCATGCACCATACCCTGATATGTGCCGCCACGATCTGCAACCCAAAGTAGGAGAGAGGGTCGCAAGTATCAGACTTCGACCTGCTGGCTGGAGTTTCCCCCATCAGGCACCCATCTGGTTCAAGCCGTCAGCCAATCTCCACAGCTTAATTAATAGTAACGTCTAACTAAGCTAGTTAGTTAGATGCGTACACTTGGTGTAGTAGGACCTTTATTTAGTTTGATGCATACACTTGTTCTTTTTTGGTAGCCCTTTTGTAATAATGGCTGATGTTTGGTTTGGAAGAGAGAGCTGCGTCTTCACTCTTCTGGCCTGCTTACTGCTTCTGTTGCACCCCCAGCCCTGGTTGCTGCTGCTGCTGTTTTCAATGTACAATCATTAGTATATTTCGTTTGTTGGTTGAATAAATGTGTTGTTAGAATGACAAAAACAATGTTTTGGAAGTTGTTGCATGGTTCGATCCTTAGTGCCACGTACCGTACATAGCGCATACTATTTTTCGTACGGAACACATTTTCCACTTGTTGATAACATGCACCCACTGATGAAGGCCCAATAGATGAGCGCATAATTAACTGGAAGGGAGGCTCTCACATGAATCCGGCCCAAGTACATGCTCATGGTCCCCTAAACATAAATAAGTAAATAAATAAATAAAGCTAAATGCTCATGCACCAGTTCTTTAAATTCATGATTTAACAGGAGGATATTATTACCTATGATAGTGTCGTTACATTCAGTCGATATTATTCTTAGGCAAAGATAGCGACCAGTCTTCTTTCTCCCAGCATTTTCTTCCTACAACCAGCGGACCCATGCAAATCGTAGTCAACGTTGTAAATAGTTCCGGTCCATTTTTATTTTTCAATAAGAATGTCCAACCCAGCCCATCACATTGGTGACAGCACTTTATCCTCCGCCTTGGTGGGCTCGCCCTGGCGCCGCTGTCTGGCCCTGTCAACATAGTTTTTTCCGAAATGGTCCCTGTCAACATAGTGAATCGGGAGAGAAATGTAGTTGTGAGTACGACAGTACGGACCCACCAGGTCCACTCCCGAACACAAGCAAGCGCCTCTTTTACAACTCAGATGCACCCCTCGTTTTTTAATCTAATCCACCCTGCTGATATCTGGGACCCACATCATTTTCAACGTATAGTCAATTAACGACAGAATTGCACAACTTTTTTTTGAGTAGTAATTCGGAGGAGCAGGCTATAAACTGGGTTGTGCGGTCTCTGTGGCCCGTCTAACAACATGACCAGCCCAGCAGTTTTTTCTTTCAAAAAATAGGTAGTCCAGTATTTCTTTTTGAAGAATACCCAAGCTAGGCCTATTTGTTTTCTCCGACTTACTGGACTGCAAATTTTTCAAGACGAGGAGGGATGCATTCCGGCCTGGCCAAAGAGTATGGTCAGTGTTTGTTAAAAGTAATATCAAAGGGGTTGAAAATTCCAAAAAAATATAGCAAATGGGATATTAGTTTCTTTTTTTGTTTTTGTTCTTCACTGATATTTTATAGTATTTCATTGGATTTAACATGACATAGTACTAATTTATTTTTAAATTTGTTTTAGTATGGCTACTAATTTTTGGATTAAGAATATTTTGTTCCCCAGCAAAAATTTGCGAATTTTCAAAATTTCGCACATATTTACTTAATTTTTTTAACCCTGGTACTAACCAGAAAATGGGTTACAATTCTAAAAATGGAAAACGGGCTGCAATAAATATCATATGAATTAGAAAATGAGTAAAAATTATAAAAATAATAGCAAATGGGTTGTACATGCCACAGATTTTGACGCTGACTTGTTTACACAAGGCTTTGTTAGTCAACACACGATTCTAGCAGTAGTAACTGTTGGATGTCCATCCAACGGCCGACGTGCTTCTTCAATCTCTGATCTTCCTGCTCCAGCCGCCTAAACTAGCGCCGGTGGGACTGCCTGCTCCCTCCTCTTGTGGCCCACTGTGATGCCGCGCAGGCTTCCCCGAACCACCCTACTCCATCCATTGGCCTGGCCGCATGCAATCAACTGTCTCCTTATTACGCAAAAACAAATGATTCCTCCCACTAACATCTGGGGCGCACCGGTTGGGAGACTGACCTATGGGCCTACTAAGTTGACGCGTATGCAGGGCTTGTCAACTTAGTCAACAAACAATTCTAGCAGCAGTAACCGTTGGATTTGAATCGAACGGTCCTACTGCTTCATCAATCGCTGCTCTTCTTGCACCAGCCACCCAAACCAGCGCCGGCGAGACCGCCTGCTCCTGCCTCCAGTGGCCGGCTGTGCTGCCGTTGAGGCCTCACCGCCCCCTACTACTCCCACCGCTAGCCAGGCCCTGCGGCAACGGCAGCCTCACACCGCAGTCGAAGTAGTGAACCCTCGTACTCCTCTCCGCGCGGGCTTCCACTTCCGCGTCTTCCCCGGCTCCACGTCGTCCCCTTCCTAGGCCTCGCAGTCGTCTACCACCCTGGTGCTCTCGGCGCGGCGTGGTCAACGTGGTCAAGGAACGACTTCCATCGGACGTGGACTGTACGTGGAGAGGCTGACAATTGGGTCCACGACCGCAACAAGGAAATGCTTCCTTATTACACGGAAAATAATTATTCCTCCACCTGATAGCAGGGACCCACCGGATAGGCCACCGTATTTCGCGAAAAAAACATTTCCCCCTGACTGCTGGGACCTACCAGCTACATCTTCGCACGCAAGGAAGTGCGTCCATATTACAAGAAAAAAATTGATTCGCCTCCTGACTGCCGGGACCCATCAGCTACATGTTCGCACGCAAGGAAGTGCCTGACAGTCGGGACCCACCTGGTTGAAGCGTACGTAGCATTGTCATTCTGGTCGCGAACGTGTACGTACATACTGGTCGATGTAGAGGCGCGCACATGTCGTAGTAGAGGCATGCACGTGTCGTAGTAGAGGCACGCACATAGCATGTACACGTACGTACAGCGGCTAGTGTGCAAGAAAGAAAATACGGCCACGTACGTACATATGGGCAGGGTCTCGAACGCCTACTCGCGCATACGTACAGCCAGGGCTCGTGTACATGGCTGGGTCAGAACAGAGAAAGAGCATCGTTGTCGTGTTCATGGGGAGCCAACCGGCTGGGTCGGAACGGAATGCGTTGCCGTGTTCATTGGGAGGGCTTGAACGGAACATCCGATGGAAACGAGGCCTGGCGTACCGCACAACGGAGGAAACGGCCTTGTGTTCGACCGGCCATGTTCGAAACGGGATCCTGTTCATCGGGAGGGGTCTGGCGTACCGCAAAACGGAGGAAACGGACTTGTGTTGGACCTCCTACGGTCGAAACAGGGTCATGTTGATCGGGAGGGGTGTGACGTACCACAAAACGGAGGGAACGGACTTGCGTTGGAGCGCTACGATCAAAACAAGGGTCTTGTTCATCGGGAGGGGTGTGGCGTACCGCAAAACGGGACTCCACGGGATACTGTTCATCTGCACCGTCGACCTCCTCCAGCCTCCACGGGCTACTGTTCATCCACCATCGACCTCCTCCAGCCTCCACCTGCGACTGTTCATCCACGGGCTCCTGTTCATCCAGCCTCCACCGTGCGCTACTCCACGGGATACTGTTCAACCACCCCTCTCCACGGGCTCTTATTCAACCACCCCTCCACGGGCTACTGTTCATCCACCCCTCCACTATCTACAGTTCATCTAGCCCTCAACGGGGTTGTCCTGTTCATCCAGCCCTCCACGGGGTCCTGTTCATCCAGCCCCAACC
>NC_041385.1:699719127-699742257 GCF_002162155.2 Triticum dicoccoides | reverse complement strand
CTCACTATTCATCCAGAGGCAGCATCGATCAGCTTCAGTTAGCAGCAGTAGCGAAGGAATCGCTCGATCGGGTTCAGTTAACAGCCATCGATCGATTGCTCGGGTTCAGTAACGCGTAGCCTACAGAGCAATCACTCGGGTTTAGTAGGCGAACGCCTTGCTCAGGTTCAGTTAGAGCCCAACGCCTCGCACCCACGCGCGTGCGTGTACGAGAGAAGCACGCAAACCTCCATGCATCGCTCGACCCTGACCACCCACTGTAACCGGGAACACCCTGATATTTTCCTCGCACTTGCTTCTACCACGGTTTTTTCCGTCATGGACGGCCCAAAGAATGTCATGCAGCTGCGTCTCCGTCCCGCCCAGGATGAAATGCCCATTTTCTGTCATGATTTTTTGTCATAGAAATAGGAGTCCACCACATCTATGATGATACCGGGTTTTTTCACAATTATCGTTATAGAAGTGTCATAAGTATGACAAAAAAAATTCGTTCAGCCCAAAATGTCACGGATGTGTCTTCTTTTTGTAATGAAAGGCGAGGGACTACTGCCTCCTCCGCCTATTGGCCAGCCGCCTCCGGCTCCTCAGCAACCGGCGGCCCATCCAACAGTCGAAGCCATCCAAGATGAATTCGCCGAAGAGCATGGAGCCTACATTGTCTTCACAATCCAGGCTAATGACAGACACAGCCGGCGCCAGCAGAACCAAGAGGTCAACGCTATCGCCTCCAAGGTCCTAGAGTTCATGCACCAGTCTGAAAAGCCCATCAGCTGGAGCCAAGCTGACCAGCCGGAGGTGATGCCTTCTCCGGGTTCCTATGCCCTGGTGTTGGATGCCACCTTAACAACAGAAAGGCGAGCTGCTCGTTTCTCCCAAGTCCTGATAGATGGCGCCAGCAGCATCAACATCCTTTACCACGATACCATGGAGAAGTTGAACATCAAGATGAAGCAGCTCTAGCCCAGTCGGACTGTCTTCCATGGCATTGTGCCCGGCCTTTCCTGCTCACCAATCAGCAAGATCAAGATAGATGTCCTCTTTGGAGACAAAGATTACTTATGCCGCGAAATGGTCTAGTTTGAGGTGGTGGACCTGGAGAGCCCTTATCACGCATTGCTTGGCCGACCTGCTCCTGCCAAGTTCATGGTTGTGCCTCATTACACCTACCTCAAGATGAATATGCCAGGGACCAAGGGCATCATCACCATAGTCGGAGACTACAAGAAGTCATCCACCTGTGCCACGGTGAGAAGCCAGCTGGCTGAGTCCCTTGTGATTGCTGCAGAGAAGAACCTCCTTGACCGGGTTGTGGCCATGGCCGGCAAGCAGCCGGACCTGTCGCCCAACCCCAAGGAGTCGGAGACCCAGGGATCTTTCCAGCTGGCCAAAGAAACCAAGAAGATACCCTTGGACCTGGATCACCCGGAGAGATTCGCCCTTATGGGAACCAACCTTGACACTAAATAGGAAAGCGAGCTCGTCGATTTCCTCCGTGACAATCGGGATATCTTTGCATGGTCCCCCAAGGACATGCCGGGTGTTCCGACGGATTTTGCCGAGCACAAGCTACATGTCAGAGCAGATGCAAAACCAGTCAAGCAACCCCTCCGCCGACTGTCGGAGGAGAAGAGAAGAATTGTTGGTGAAGAGATAGCCCGGCTCCTAGCAGCCAACTTCATTATGGAAGTGTTCTTTCCAGAATGGCTTGCCAATCCAGTTCTCGTACTGAAGAAGAACAACAAGTGGCGTATGTGCATTGATTATACTAGCCTCAACAAAGCCTGCCCCAAAGATCCGTTTGCTTTGCCTCGGATTGATGAAGTGATATACTCCACAGCCGGATGCGAGCTATTGAGTTTCTTGGATGCCTACTCAGGGTACCACCAGATCAAGTTGGACCCGGCCGACCGCCTGAAGACCGCCTCCATCACACCATTCGGAGCCTTCTGCTACCTGACCATGACATTCGGCTTGAGAAATGCCAGTGCCACTTTTCAGCGTTTCATGCAGAAGTGCCTCCTCAAACAGCTCGGCAGAAATGCCCACGTCTATGTACACGATATTGTGGTGAAGACAGAGAAGCGTGGCACCCTGCTGGAAGATCTCAAGGAAACATTTGACAATCTGCGTTGCATTCAGATCAAGCTCAACCCCAAGAAATGTGTCTTTGGAGTACCAGTCGGCCAGCTCCTTGGCTTCCTGGTCTCGGAACACGACATTGAGTGAAACCCTATGAAGATCAAATCCATGGAGAGGATGGAGATACCCACCCTGCTATGTGATGCCCAGAAGTTCACCGTGTGCTTGGCGTCCTTCAGCCGCTTCATCAGCCGGCTGGGAGAGAAGGCTCTTCCCGTGTACCAACTCATGAAGTAAACCACACACTTCGAGTGGAATGACCAGGAGGACGAAGCTTTTCACCAGCTAAAGAAGATGTTGACCATGTTTCCTGTCCTGGCGGCTCCGACTGACAAAGGTCCCATGCTCCTTTACATCGTCGCAACCAGCCAGGTGGTCAGCATAGTCATCGTGGTTCAGCGCCCAGAAGACGGCAAGGCACAGCCGGTCCAGAGGCCTGTGTATTATTTGAGCGAAGTACTGTTGGACTCAAAGAAGAACTACCCCCACTACTAGAAAATGTGCTATGGCGTGTATTTTGCCGCCAAGAAGCTCAAGCCTTACTTTCAAGAGCACCCCATCATGGTTGTTTGCACTGCCCCACTGGCCGAGATCATGGGCAGCCGAGATGCTTCAGGCTGGGTGGCCAAGTGGGACATTGAGCTGGATCCATACACCATCTTCTACCAGCCTCGTACCGCCATCAAGTCCCAAGTACTGGCCGACTTCCTCGTTCACTGGGTCGAGACCCAGTACCTGCCGCCAGCGCTGGACTCCACCCATTGGTGGATGCACTTTGATGGCTCCAAGATGCGCACCCGTTTGGGAGCCGACATCGCCCTCACCTCTCCCAAAGGCGACAAGCTTAGATACATGTTGCAAATCAACTTCGCCGCCTCCAACAATGTGGCCGAGTATGAGGTGCTCGTACATGGGCTCCGGCTGGCCAAAGAACTCGGCATTCACCGGATCCTGTGCTACTGGGACACCAAAGATGCAAACATGGCAAGCTACCGCTTCCTCATCCAGCAACTCAGCGGATACTTTGAAGGGTGCGAGTTCCTTCATGTGCCACGGGCTGACAATAAGCAAGCAGATGCTCTGGCACGAATCGGCTCCACCCGATAAGCCATACCAACTGGCGTCTCCCTCCAGCGCCTCCTCAAGCCATCTATCAAGCCTTTGCCAGAATCAGATTCCATCTTCATGCCGACTGACCCCGAAACAGTCGAATTTGGCTTGGGAACCTCAGCAGTCGGCTCGGGGACTTCGACAGGCGGCTCGGGGACTGCTGCAGCCGCACCCACCCCGGGAACTTTAAAGCCCATCCCGGGGACTGCAGCAGTCGGTCCGGGGACTTAAACGACACAGCAGGCAGTGGCCGACTCCAACCCACCACCTCCCAGCCCAACCGCCCTAGTTACATTGGCTGTGCTGACAGTAGAAGAAGTCGCAGCTCCATCATGGGCGCAGCCCATCCTCAACTTTCTGGTGAACAGAGAGTTGCCGGCTGATGAGATCTCAGCCCGGCAAGTTCAGCTTCGAGCAAGAACCTACACGATAGTAAACAGAGAGCTCGCCAGACGCAGCTTGACTGGAGTCTTCCAGCGTTGCGTAGAGCCGGAGAAAAGCATGGCGTTCCTCAAAGATATCCATCAAGGCGAGTGTGGCCACCACGCGGCATCAAGATCACTTGTTGCCAAAGCTTTCCGCCACAGTTTCTTCTAGCCGACTGCTTCGGAAGACGCCAAAGACTTGGTCAAGCACTGCAAGGGGTGCCAAATATTCAGCTAAAAGCAGCATATGCCGGCTTCTGCACTCAAAACCATCCCACTCACCTGGCCCTTTGCCGTCTGGGGGCTGGACATGGTGGGGCCATTCAAGACGGCACGCAGCGGCATGACCCATTTACTTGTCGCCGTGGACAAGTTCACCAAGTGGATTGAAGCGAAGCCAATCAAGAAGTTGAATGGGCCGACTACCATGACCTTCATCGCAGATATCACAGTCCGGTATGACATACTGCTACGTCTTGAGCTTGCGTTGGTTTTCCTTGGAGAGGAAAGGGTGATGCAGCATAGTAGCGTAAGTATTTCCCTCAGTTTTTGAGAACCAAGGTATCAATCCAGTAGGAGGCTCCTCAAAAGTCCCATGCACCTACACAAACAAACAAAGAACTCGCAACCAACGCGATAAAGGGGTTGTCAATCCCTTCACGGCCACTTGCAAAAGTGAGATCTGATAGAGATATTATGATAAGATAAATATATTTTTGGTATTTTATGATATAGATTGGAAAAGTAAAGATGCAAATAAAAGTAGATTGAAAGCTTATATGATAAAAGATAGACCCGAGGGCCATAGGTTTCACTAGAGGCTTCTCTCAAGATAGCATAAGTATTACGGTGGGTGAACAAATTACTGTCGAGCAATTGATAGAAAAGCGAATAATTATGGGATCATCTAGGCATGATCATGTATATAGGCATCACATCCGTGACAAGTAGACCGACTCCTGCCTGCATCTACTACTATTACTCCACACATCGACCGCTATCCAGCATGCATCTAGAGTATTAAGTTCATAAGAACAGAGTAATGCATTAAGAAAGATGACATGATGTAGAGGGATAAACTCATGCAATATGATATAAACCCCATCTTTTTATCCTCGATGGCAACAATACAATACGTGCCTTGCTTCCCCTGCTGTCACTGGGAAAGGACACCGCAAGATTGAACCCAAAGCTAAGCACTTCTCCCATGGCAAGAAAGATCAATCTAGTAGGCCAAACCAAACCGATAATTCAAAGAGACTTGCAAAGATAACTCAATCATACATAAAAGAATTCATAGGAGATTCAAATATTTATCATAGGTAAACTTGATCATAAACCCACAATTCATCGGATCTCGACAAACACACCGCAAAAAGAGTTACATCGAATAGATCTCCACAAGAGAGGGGGAGAACATGGTATTGAGATCCAAAAAGAGAGAAGAAGACATCTAGCTAATAACTATGCACCCGAAGGTCTATGGTAAAGTACTCACAACTCATCGGAAGGGCTATGGTGTTGATGTAGAAGCCCTCCATGGTCGATTCCCCCTCCAGCGGAGCGCCGACGAAGGCTCCAAGATGGGATCTCGCGGATACAGAAGGTTACGGCGTGGAAATTGTGTTTCCGTTGCTCCCTGGATGTTTTCAGGGTATGTGGGTATATATAGGAGGAAGAAGTACATCGGTGGCCGCCCGAGGGGCCCACAAGATAGGGGAACGCACCCTGTAGGGGTGGGTGCACCCTCCACCCTCGTGGCCGCCTTGGCTGCTTCTTGGCTTGCACTCTAAGTCCTCTAGATCACGTTTGTTCCAAAAATCACGCTCCCGAAGGTTTCATTCCGTTTGGACTCCGTTTGATATTCCTTTTCTTCGAAATACTGAAATAGGCAAAAAAAAGCAATACGGGCTCGGCCTCCTGTTAGTAGGTTAGTCCCAAAAATGATATAAATGTGTAAAATAAAGCCCATAAACATCCAAAATAGGTAATATATAGCATGGAACAATCAAAAATTATAGATACATTGGAGATGTATCAAGCATCCCCAAGCTTAATTCCTGCTCGTCCTCGAGTAGGTAAATGATAAAAACAGAATTTTTGATGTGGAATGCTACCTAGCATAATTATCAATGTATTTCTCTTTATTGTGGCATGAATGTTCAGATCCAAATGATTCAAAATAAAAGTTCATATTGACATAAGAAATAGTAATACTTCAAGCATACTAATAAAAGTAATCATGTCTTCTCAAAATAACATGGCTAAAGAAATTGCATCCCTACAAAATCATATAGTTTGGCTATGCTTCATTTTCGACACACAATTTTTTTCCCAAATTCTACACCCCCGACGACAAGCCAAGCAATTGTTTCGTACTTAAATAATCTCAAACTTTTCCAACCTTCACGCAATACATGAGCGTGAGCCATGGATATAGCACTATGGGTGGAATAGAATATGATAATGGGGATTGTGTGGAGAAGACAAAAAAGGAGAAAGTCTCATATTGACGAGATAATCAACGGGCTATGGAGATGCCCATCAATTGATGTCAACATGAGGAGTAGGGATTGCCATGCAACAGATGCACTAGAGCTATAAATGAATGAAAGCTCAACAAAAAACTAGTGGGTGTGCATCCAACTTGCTTGCTCACGAAGACCTAGGGCATTTGAGGAAGCCCATCGTAGGAATATACAAGCCAAGTTCTATAATGAAAAATTCCCACTAGTATATGAAAGTGACAACGTATGAGAACATGGTGCTACTTTGAAGCACAAAATATGAGACTCGCTATATGAAGAACATGGTGCTACTTTGAAGCACAAGTGTGGACAAAGAGATAGTAACATTGCCCCCCTTTTCTTTTATTCCTTTTTTCTTTTTTAATTGTTTTATTTTTTTCCTTTTTTTCTTTGGCCTTTCTTTTTTTTCTTTGGCCATTCTCAATGCTCTAATAATGATGATCATCACACTTTTATTTATTACAACACATGAATTACAACTCAAAACTAGAACAAGATATGACTCTATATGAATGCCTCCGGCGGTGTACCGGTATGGCGCAATGAATCAAGAGTGACATGTTTGAAAAATTATGCATGGTGGCTTTGCCACAAATATGATGTCAACTACATGATCATGCAATGGCAATATGACAAAGTAATGTGTGTCATAATGATAAACGGAACGGTGGAAAGTTGCATGGCAATATATCTCAGAATGGCTATGGAAATGCCATAAATAGGTAGTATGGTGGCTGTTTTGAGGAAGATATAAGGAGGTTTATGTGTGATAGTGCATATCATATCACGGGGTTTGGATGCACCGGCGAAGTTTGCATCAAATCTCAAGGTGAGAAAGGGCAATGCACGGTACCGAAGAGGCTAGCAATGATGGAAAGGTAAAAGTGTGTATAATCCATGGACTCAACATTAGTCAAAAGAACTCATATACTTATTGCAAAATTAGAAGTCATCAAAAACCAAGCACTATGCGCATGCTCCTAGAGGGATAGATGTTGGGGAACATAGCAATTTCAAAAAAATCCCTACGCACACGCAAGATCATGGTGATGCATAGCAACGAGAGGGGAGAGTGTGTCCACGTACCCTCATAGACCGAAAGCGGAAGCGTTAGCACAACCCGGTTGATGTAGTCGTACGTCTTCACGGCCCGACCGATCAAGCACCAAAACTACGGCACCTCCGAATTCTAGCACACGTTCAGCTTGATGACGTCCCTCGAACTTTGATCCAGCCGAGTGTCGAGGGAGAGTTCCGCCAGCACGACGGCGTGGTGACGATCTTGATGTTCTACCGTCGCAGGGCTTCGCCTAAGCACTGCTACAATATTATCGAGGAGGACTATGGTGGAGGGGGGCACCACACACGGCTAAGAGATCAATGATCAATTGTTGTGTCTAGAGGTGCCCGCCTGCCCCCGTATATAAAGGAGCCAGGGGGAGGGGGCGGCCGGCCAGGGAGGAGGCGCGCCATGGGGAGTCCCGCGCCCCCCTCTCCTTGTCCTATTCGGACTAGGGGGGAGGGGCGCGCGGCCCTGCCCTGGCCGCCTCTCCTCTTCTCCACTAAGGCCCACTATGGCCCATTAAGCCCCTGGGGGGTTCCGGTAACCCCTCGGTACTCCGGTAAAATCCTGATTTCACCCGGAACACTTCCGATATCCAAATATAGGCTTCCAATATATCAATCTTTATGTCTCGACCATTTCGAGACTCCTCGTCATGTCCGTAATCACATTCGGGACTTCGAACAAACTTCGGTACATCAAAACTCATAAACTCATAATATAACTTTCATCGAAACCTTAAGCGTGCGAACCCTACGGGTTCGAGAATAATGTAGACATGACCGAGAACTGTTTCCGGTCAATAACCAATAGCGGAACCTGGATGCTCATATTGGCTCCTACATATTCTACGAAGATCTTTATCGGTCAAACCGCATAACAACATACGTTGTTCCCTTTGTCATTGGTATGTTACTTGCCCGAGATTTGATTGTAGGTATCTCAATACCTAGTTCAATCTTGTTACCGGCAAGTCTCTTTAATCGTTATGTAATACATCATCTTGCAACTAACTCATTAGTCACATTGCTTGCAAGGCTTATAGTGATGTGTATTACTAAGAGGGCCCAGAGATACCTCTCTGACAATCGGAGTGACAAATCCTAATCTCGAAATACGCAGACCCAACAAGTACCTTCGGAGACACCTGTAGAGCACCTTTATAATCACCCAGTTACGTTGTGACGTTTGGTAGCACACAAAGTGTTCCTCCGGTAAATGGGAGGTGCATAATCTCATAGTCATAGGAACATGTATAAGTCATGAAGAAAGCAACAGCAACATACTAAACGATCAAGTGCTAAGCTAACGGAATGGGTCAAGTCAATCACATCATTCTCTCAATGATGTGATCCCGTTAATCAAATGACAACTCTTTTGTCCATGGTTAGGAAACATAACCATCTTTGATAAACAAGCTAGTCAAGTAGAGGCATACTAGTAACACTCAGTTTGTCTATGTATTCACACATGTATCATGTTTCCGGTTAATACAATTCTAGCATGAATAATAAACATTTATCATGAAATAAGGAAATAAATAATAACTTTATTATTGCCTCTAGGGCATATTTCCTTCAGTCTCCCACTTGCACTAGAGTCAATAATCTAGATTACACAGTAATGATTCTAACACCCATGGAGCCTTGGTGCTGATCATGTTTTGCTCGTGGAAGAGGTTTAGTCAACGGGTCTGCAACATTCAGATCCGTATGTATTTTGCAAATCTCTATATCTCCCACCTGGACTTGGTCCCGGATGGAATTAAAGTGTCTCTTGATGTGCTTGGTCTTCTTGTGAAATCTGGATTCCTTGGCTAAAGCAATTGCACCAGTATTGTCACAGAAGAGCTTCATTGGTCCCGATGCACTAGGTATGACACCTAGATCGAAATGAACTCCTTCATCTAGACTCCTTCATTTGCTGCTTCTGAAGCAGCTATGTACTCTACTTTGCATGTAGATCCCGCTACGACGCTTTGTTTAGAACTGCACCAACTTACAGCTCCACCGTTCAATATAAACACGTATCCGGTTTGCGATTTAGAATCGTCCGGAGCAGTGTCAAAGCTTGCATCGACATAACCATTTACGACTAGCTCTTTGTCACCTCCATAAACGAGAAACATATCCTTAGTCCTTTTCAGGTATTTCAGGATGTTCTTGACCGATTTCCAGTGATCCACTCCTGGATTACTTCCGTACCTCCCTGCCAAACTTATTGCTAAGCATACGTCAGGTCTGGTACACAGCATTGCATACATGATAGAGCCTATGGCTGAAGCATAGGGAACATCTTTAATTTTCTCTCTATCTTCTGCTATGGTCGGGCATTGAGTTTGACTCAACTTCACACCTTGTGATACAGGCAAGAATCCTTTCTTTGCCTGATCCATTTTGAACTTCTTCAAAACTTTATCAAGGTATGGCTTTGTGAAAGTCCAATTAAGCATCTTGATCTATCTCTATAGATCATGATGCCCAATATATAAGCAGCTTCACCGAGGTCTTTCATTGAAAAACTTTTATTCAAGTATCCATTTATGCTATCCAGAAATTCTATATCATTTCCAATTAACAATATGTCGTCTACATATAATATCAGAAATGCTACAGAGCTCCCACTCACTTTCTTGTAAATACAGGCTTATCCAAAAGTCTGTATAAAACCATGTGCTTTTATCACACTATCGAAGCGTTTATTCCAACTCTGAGAGGCTTGCACCAGTCCATAAATGGATTGCTGGAGCTTGCACACTTTGTTAGCATCTTTTGGATCAACAAAACCTTCTGGTTGCATCATATACAACTCTTCTTCCAGATATCCATTCAGGAACGCAGTTTTGACATCCATTTGCCATATTTCATAATCATAAAATGCGGCAATTGCTAACATGATTCGGACAGACTTAAGCATCGCTACGGGTGAGAAAGTCTCATCATAGTCAACCCCTTGAACTTGTCGAAAACCTTTGGCAACAAGTCGAGCTTTGTAGACAGTTACATTACCATCAGCGTCAGTCTTCTTCTTGTAGATCCATTTATTCTCGATGGCTTGCCGATCATCGGGCAAGTCAACCAAAGTCCATAATTTGTTCTCATACATGGACCCCATCTCAGATTTCATGGCCTCAAGCCATTTTGCAGAATTTGGGCTCATCATCGCTTCCTCATAGTTCGTAGGTTCGTCATGGTCAAGTAACATGACCTCCAAAATAGGATTGCCGTACCACTCTGGTGCGGATCTTATTCTGGTTGACCTACGAGGTTCGGTAGTAACTTGATCTGAAGTTTCATGATCAATATCATTAGCTTCCTCACTAATTGGTGTAGTCGTCACAGGAACTGATTACTGTGATGAATTATTTTCCAATAAGGGAGCAGGTACAGTTACCTCATCAAGTTCAACTTTCCTCCCACTCACTTCTTTCGAGAGAAACTCCTTCTCTAGAAAGGATCCATTCTTGGCAAAGAATGTCTTGCCTCCGGATCCATGATAGAAGGTGTACCCAACAGTTTCCTTTGGGTATCCTATGAAGACACATTTATACAATTTGGGTTCGATCTTATCAGGTTGAAGTTTTTTCACATAAGCATCGCAGCCCCAAACTTTAAGAAACGACAACTTTGGTTTCTTGCCAAACCATAGTTCATAAGGCGTCGTCTCAACGGATTTTGATGGTGCCCTATTTAACGTGAATGCGGCTGTCTCTAAAGCATAACCCCAAAATGATAGCGGGAAATCAGTAAAGGACATCATAGATCGCACCATATCTAGTAAAGTGCGATTATGACGTTCAGACACACCATTACATTGTGGTGTTCCGGGTGGCGTGAGTTGCGAAACTATTCCGCATTGTTTCAAATGTAAACCAAACTCGTAACTCAAATATTCTCCTCCACGATCAGATCGTAGAAACTTTATTTTCTTGTTACGATGATTTTCAATGTCACTCTGAAATTCTTTGAACTTTTCAAATGTTTCAGACTTATGTTTCATTAAGTAGA
Source organism: Triticum dicoccoides (assembly GCF_002162155.2). Lineage (NCBI taxonomy): Eukaryota > Viridiplantae > Streptophyta > Magnoliopsida > Poales > Poaceae > Triticum > Triticum dicoccoides. The sequence continues at coordinate 699,730,982 of NC_041385.1, read as the reverse complement.
TATACCCATATCTGCTTAAATCATCTGTGAAGGTGAGAAAATAACGATACCCGCCGCGAGCTTCAATATTCATTGGACCACATACATCAGTATGTATGATTTCCAACAGATCTGATGCTCGCTCCATTGTTCCGGAGAACGGCGTTTTAGTCATCTTGCCCATGAGGCATGGTTCGCAAGTACCAAGTGATTCATAGTCAAGTGATTCCAAAAGTCCATCAGTGTGTAGTTTCTTCATGCGCTTTACACCAATATGACCTAAACGGCTGTGCCACAAATAAGTTGCACTATCATTATTAACTCTGCATCTTTTGGCTTCAACATTATGAATATGTGTATCACTACTATCGAGATTCATCAAAAATAGACCACTCTTCAAGGGTGCATGACCATAAAATATACCTTTGTTCACCTTGCCATCCTTCTTATCCGCCAAATACTTGGGGCAGTTCCGCTTACAGTGACCAGTATGTTTGCAGTAGAAGCACTCAGTCTCAGGCTTAGGTCCAGACTTGGGTTTCTTCTCTTGAGCAGCAACTTGTTTGTTGTTCTTCTTGAAGTTCCCCTTCTTCTTCCCTTTACCCTTTTTCTTGAAACTGGTGGTCTTGTTGACCATCAAACCTTGATGCTCCTTTTTGATTTCTACCTCTGTAGCCTTTAGCATTGCGAAGAGCTCGGGAATAGTCTTGTTCATCCCTTGCATATTATAGTTCATCACAAAGCTCTTGTAGCTTGGTGGCAGTGATTGGAGAATTCTGTCAATGATGCAATCATCCGGAAGATTAACTCCCAGTTGAATCAAGTGATTGTTATACCCAGACATTCTGAGTATATGCTCACTCACAGAACGATTCTCCTCCATCTTGCAGCTATAGAATTTATTGGAGACTTCATATCTCTCAATCCGGGCATTTGCTTGAAATATTAACTTCAACTCCTGGAACATCTCATATGCTCCATGACATTCAAAACATCGTTGAAGTCACGGTTCTAAGCCGTAAAGCATGGCACACTGAACTATCGAGTAGTCATCAGCTTTGCTCTGCCAAACATTCACAACGTCCGTAGTTGCATCTGCAGCAGGCCTGGCACCCAGCGGTGCTTCCAAGACGTAATTCTTCTATGCAGCAATGAGGATAATCCTCAAGTTACGGACCCAGTCCGTGTAATTGCTGCCATCAGCTTTCAACTTAGCTTTCTCAAGGAACGCATTAAAATTCAACGGAACAACAACACGAGCCATCTATCTACAATCAACACAAACATGCAAAATACTATCAGCTACTAAGTTCATGATAAATTAAAGTTCAATTAATCATATTACTTAAGAACTCCCACTTAGATAGACATCCCTCTAATCATCTAAGTGATCACGTGATCCAAATCAACTAAACCATAACTGATCATCACGTGAAATGGAGTAGTTTTCAATGGTGAACATCATTATGTTGATCATATCTACTATATGATTCACGCTTGACCTTTCGGTCTCAGTGTTACGAGGCCATATCTACATATGCTAGGCTCGTCAAGTTTAACCTGAGTATTCTGCGTGTGCAAAACTGGCTTGCACCCGTTGTAGATGGACGTAGAGCTTATCACACCCGATCATCATGTGGTGTCTGGGCACGACGAACTTTGGCAACGGTGCATACTCAAGGAGAACACTTTTATCTTAAAATTTAGTGAGAGATCATCTTATAATGCTACCGTCAATCAAAGCAAGATAAGATGCATAAAGGATAAACATCACATGCAATCAATATAAGTGATATGATATGGCCATCACCATCTTGTGCTTGTGATCTCCATCTCCGAAGCACCGTCATGATCACCATCGTCACCGGCGCAACACCTTCATCTCCATCATAGCATCGTTGTCGTTTCGCCACCTATTGCTTCTACGACTATCGCTACCGCTTAGTGATAAAGTAAAGCAATTACAGGGCGATTGTATTGCATACAATAAAGCGACAACCATATGGCTCCTGCCAGTTGCCGATAACTAGGTTACAAAACATGATCATCTCATACAATAAAATATAGCATCACGTCTTGACCATATCACATCACAACATGCCCTGCAAAAACAAGTTAGACGTCCTCTACTTTGTTGTTGCAAGTTTTACATGGCTGCTACGGGCTGAGCAAGAACCGTTCTTACCTATGCATCAAAACCACAACGATAGTTCGTCAAGTTAGTGTTGTTTTAACCTTCTCAAGGACTGGGCGTAGCCATACTCGGTTCAACTAAAGTTGGAGAAACTAACAACCGCTAGCCACCTGTGTGCAAAGCACGTTGGTAGAACCAGTCTCGCGTAAGCGTATGCGTAATGTCGGTCCGGGCCGCTTCATCCAACAATACCGCCGAACCAAAGTATGACATGTTGGTAAGCAGTATGACTTGTATCACCCACAACTCACTTGTGTTCTACTCGTGCACATAAGATCAATGCATAAAACCTAGGCTCGGATGCCACCGCTGGGGAACGTAGTAATTTCAACAAAATTCCTACGCACACGCAAGATCATGGTGATGCATAGCAACGAGAGGGGAGAGTGTGTCCACGTACCCTCGTAGACCGAAAGCGGAAGCGTTAGCACAACGCGGTTGATGTACTCGTACGTCTTCATGGCCCGACCGATCAAGCACCAAAACTACGACACTTCCGAATTCTAGCACACGTTCAGCTTGATGACGTCCCTCGAGCTTTGATCCAGCCGAGTGTCAAGGGAGAGTTCCGTCAGCACGACAGCGTGGTGACGATCTTGATGTTCTACCATCGCAGGGCTTCGCCTAAGCAGCACTACAATATTATCGAGGAGGACTATGGTGGAGGGGGGCACCGCACACGGCTAAGAGATCAATGATCAATTGTTGTGTCGAGAGGTGCCCCCTGCCCCCGTATATAAAGAAGCCAGGGGGGAGGGGCGTCCGGCCAGGGAGGAGTCATGCCATGGGGAGTCCTACTCCACCGGGAGTAGTACTCCCTCCTTCCTTGTTGGACTTGGAGAAGGGGGAAAGAGGAGTGAGGGAGTTCCGGACTAGGGGGTGTCCGGATAGCCGAATTATCATCATCGACCGGACTCCAAGACTATGAAGATACAAGATTGAAGACTTCGTCCCATGTCCGGATGGGACTTTCCTTGGCGTGGAAGGCAAGCTTGGCGATACGGATATGTAGATTTCCTACCATTGTAACCGACTCTGTGTAACCCTAGCCCTCTCCGGTGTCTATATAAACCGGATGGCTTTAGTCCCTAGGACAAACAACAATAATACCATAGGCTAGCTTCTAGGATTTAGCCTCCTTGATCTCGTGGTAGATCCACTCTTGTAACACACATCATCAATATTAATCAAGCAGGATGTAGGGTTTTACCTCCATCAAGAGGGCCCGAACCTGGGTAAAACATCGTGTCCCTTGTCTCCTGTTACCATCCGCCTAGACGCACAGTTCGGGACCCCCTACCCGAGATCCGCCGGTTTTGACACCGACATTGGTGCTTTCATTGAGAGTTCCTCTGTGTCGTCACCGATAGGCTCGATGGCTTCTTCGACCATCATCAAAGACGCAGTCCAGGTTGAGACCTTTCTCCCCGGACAGATCTTCGTAGTCGGCGGCTTTGCACTGCGGGCCAATTCGCTTGGCCATCTGGAGCAGATCGAAAGCTACGCCCCTGGCCGTCAGGTCAGATTTGGAAGTTTGAACTTCACGGCTGACATCTGCGGGGACTTGATCCTCGATGGATTCGAGCCACAGCCGAGCGTGCCGCACTGTCACGACGAGCATGATTTAGCTCTGCTGTCGGACAGTACCCTAGAGGCCGCACTCGAACCCGCTCCGATCTTCAATTTGGAGCCGGCTGCGCAGATCGAGGGCGGATGGCTAGACACCGCCTCGGGAGCTGCAACCTCTACGGTGATAGAGCCGAACAATGACCTTGTCCCTCATGAAGCTCATGACTCCAAGGTGCCGGACTCCTTGCCGGACTCCGAACCTCCCGCGCCCCCTCCGATCGAATCCGATTGGGCGCCGATCATGGAGTTCACCACAGCGGACATCTTTCAACACTCACCTTTTGGCGACATCTTAAGTTTGCTAAAGTATCTCTTGTTATTAGGAGAGCCCTGGCCGGACTGCGGTCAGGACGGTTGGGATGCGGATGACGAAGAAATTCAAAGCCCACCCACCACCCACTTGGTAGCCACTGTTGACGATCTAACCGACATGCTAGACTATGACTCCGAAGACATCGACGGTATGGACGAAGATGCCGGAGACGACCAAGAACCAGCGCCTACTGGGCACTGGAAAGCCACCTCATCATATGACATATACATCGTGGATATCCCAAAGGACGGGAATGGCGAAGAAACAGCGGAGGATGACCCCTCCAAGAAGCAGCCCAAGCGCCAGCGTCAGCGGCGCCGCTCTAAATCCCGCCACAGCAAGAATGAAGACTCCGGCACTGGAGATAATAATACACCGGACAGTGCCGAAGATAACCCACTCCAGCAAGATGCAGCGCAGGAGGACGGAGACGCCAGCCCTCATGAGAGAGCGGCAGAAGAAGAGGTAGAGGATTATAGGCCTCCCTCCGGAGACGAGGAAAGCCTCGACGATGATGAATTCGTCGTGCCTGAGGATCCCGTCGAACAAGAGCGTTTAAAACGCAGGCTTATGGCCACAGCGAACAGCCTCAAGAAAAATTAGCAACAACTTAGAGCTGATCAAGATCTGCTAGCCAACAGATGGACTGAAGTCCTCGCGGCTGAAGAGCATGAGCTCGAACGCCCCTCCAGAAGCTACCCTAAATGCAAGCTGCTCCCCCGATTAGAGGAGGAAGCGTATGAACCCGCATCACCAGGAGACAATACGGCTGACCGACCACCCCGTGGTCACGACAGAGAGGCCTCTAGGCCCTTCACTAGACCCGTACCCCGGCATCACTCGAAAAGCACAAGGCCACAGGGGAATGCTCCAGACTTGCGAGATATATTGGAGGATAAGGCAAGACAATCAAGATCGATCTATGGATCGCGTGGGCGCCCCACGGTACGTGACGACAGCCGTCGCGCCGGACACAGTAAGTCCGGCCGGGTCGAACAAAACAGACAAAGTTCTTCTGAGCTCCGTCGTGATATCGCCCAGTACAGAGGCACCGCACACCCACTATGCTTCACAGATGAAGTAATGGATCATCAAATCCCTGAAGGGTTTAAACCCGTGAATATTGAATCTTAGATGGCACAACAGACCCCGCGGTTTGGATCGAAGACTATCTTCTTCACATCCACATGGCCTGCGTTGACGATCTTCACGCCATGAAATATCTCCCCCTCAAGCTTAAAGGACCAGCCCGACATTGGCTTAACAGCTTGCCAGCATAGTCAATTGGGAGTTGGGAAGACCTGGAAGCCGCATTCCTCGATAACTTCCAAGGCACGTATGTCCGACCACCAGACGCTGATGACCTAAGCCACATAATTCAGCATCCAGACGAATCGGCCAGACAATTCTGGACACGGTTCTTAACCAAGAAAAACCAAATCGTCGACTGTCCGGATGCGGAGGCCCTCGCAGCCTTCAAGCATAACATCCACGACGAGTGGCTTGCCCGGCACCTGGGACGGGAAAAGCCGAAATCCATGGCAGCCCTCACATCACTCATGACCCGCTTCTGCGCGGGTGAGGATAGCTGGCTAGCACGCAGCAACAACCTCAGCAAACATTCTGGCAGTCCGGATTTCAAGGACAGAAATGGCAGGTCGCGTCGTAACAAAAACAAGCGCCGTATCAACGGCGACAATAGTGAGGATATGGCAGTCAATGCCGGATTCAGAGGCTCTAAACCCGATCAGCGGAAAAAAGGCATTCAAAAGAACTGCTCCGGGTCCGTCCAATTTGGACCGAATACTCGATCGCTTGTGCCAGATACACGGCACCCCCAAAAAGCCAGCTAACCACACCAATAGGGACTGTTGGGTATTCAAGCAGGCGAGCAAGTTAATTGCCGAAAACAATGACAAGGGGCTGCATAGCAACGACGAGGAAGAGACCCGACCGCCGAACAATAGAGGACAGAAGGGTTTCCCCCCACAGGTGCAGACGGTGAACATGATATACGCAACGCACATACCTAAAAGGGAGCGGAAGCGTGCACTCAGGGATGTATACGCGATGGAGCTAGTCGCCCCGAAGTTCAATCCATGGTCCTCCTGCCCGATCACTTTTGACCGAAGGGACCACCCCACCAGCATCCGCCACGGCAGATTCGCCACATTGGTCTTAGACCCAATCGTCGATGGATTTCACCTCACCAGAGTCCTGATGGACGGCGGCAGCAGCTTGAACCTGCTCTATCAGGATACAGTGCGCAAAATGGGCATAGACCCCTAAAGGATTAAACCTACCAAGACGACCTTTAAAGGCGTCATACCAGGTGTAGAAGCCATTTGTACAGGCTCAGTTACACTGGAAGTGGTCTTCGGATCCCCGGATAACTTCCGAAGCGAGGAGTTAATCTTCGACATAGTCCCGTTCCGCAGCGGCTATCATGCCTTGCTCGGACGTACCGCGTTTGCAAAATTCAACGTGGTGCCGCACTATGCATACTTCAAGCTCAAGATGCCAGGCCCTCGAGGAGTCATCACGGTCAACGGAAACACTGAACGTTCTCTCTGAACGGAGGAACACAAAGCGGCTCTCGCAGCAGAAGTACAATGCAGCCTCTTAAGGCAATTCTCGAGTCCGGCCGTTAAGCGGCCGGACATAGCTAAGCGCGCCCGGAGTAACCTGCAACAAGACCACCTGGCACGTTCTGAGCACACGTAGCAGTGCGGCCCCAACCCCAGCCCCTGCAAAATGTCAAAGCAGGTCCTTCGCGTACACCATTACGCTCTGAAGATACCATGGGCATGGGGAGAGGGGCACGACCACGATAAGCCCAGACTGCGGCTCAACCACACCAGGGGCTCTCAAGTGTGTCGTTCTTTTTTCTTTTTACCTTTTATTTTTTACCCACAGGACTCCGTTCGTCAGAGGCCTTGTCCGGCAGTAGACCCGCCGAACTCACGATGCAACAGCCAGGGAAGGATAAAGGCTACAATGAATATACAGGTGGTCTCCATTACGAGCATTTTTATACACATATCCGCAGCCTACCCCTGGAGGGGGACATGTTTAACAGTCCCATCCCTTGCTTATCGCACTATTTGTATCGTTCTGCATTCATAGCAGCACTTATTGAATAAAACAATGCAGCACCTTTTTGCTTATAATTGCATTTCTTTTTCATACATATGTTCATTTACGACATGTTGCATCCGTACACTTTGGTACGGTTAAAACACACCAGGGGCTTATGTTTCCCGCATCATGGTGTGATAAGTCCGAACACTTTCACAAGTGCGGCACCCCGAACTTATAGCATTATATGCATCGGCTCTGAATCATGTCTTGGGTTAATAGTTGGGTTTGCCCAGCTCCCATGTTTTGGTACCTTACATTCCGTTATATCGGCTAAGGTAGCACTGGGATAACCACTGCGATTGTGCCCCAGTTGAGCTGGGTTAACGCCTCAGTGGAGAAAGCTAAAACTGACCGTCATGATGAGGCAAGAGTCGGTCGCTGTTCGAGAGGTTTTTGCGAGTCCTTAAAGACTTATGCCGCTTAGAGCGAGGAGCCGGATCTTGTCCGGCCCAGGCATGGATAGCGCCCCAAATTCGGCCTTCCGAAGACTTGGGGCTTCGCCGAAATTTAAAATTATAGAATTCTATGGCTAAGTGAGAGTGTTCAAGCATTATAAGTCCGGTTGCCTTGTTCGCTGTGTTGAGCACTGTCACGCCCAATATGCGACCCTATCCAAAAGGAACTCGAAGGTCCCACCAAGGATAGACCCGCATATTGAAACACTTTTGCAAGGTGGATATCATTACATCAACATTACATAATAGATGGGGATACATACAAGAGGCATACAATGCCACACGAATACAACATCACAATACATAAGAGCATCATCCGACTACGGATGAAAACACAAACAAAAACTCAAACGACATCCACCCTGCTAGCCCAGGCTGCCGACCTGGAACCTATCCCCTGATCGAAGAAGCAGAAGAAGAACTCAACACAAGCAAGCATCGCTCTCGCGTCATGATCATCGCATAACCTGTACCTGCAACTGATGTTGTAGTAATCTGTGAGCCACGAGGACTCAGCAATCCCATTACCATGGGTATCAATACTAGCAAAGCTTAAAGGGAAAGGAAGGGGTAAAGTGGTGAGGCTGCAGCAGCGACTAAGCATGATATGGTGGCTAACATACGCAAATAAGAGCGAGAAGAGAGCAAAAGGAACGGTCATCACTAGTAATGATCAAGAAGTGATCCTGAACTCCTACTTACGTCAAACATAACCCAGAAACCGTGTTCACTTCCTGGACTCCGCCGAGAAGAGACCATCACGGCTACACACATGGTTGATGCGTTTTAATTCGGATCTGGTGTCAAGTTATCTACAACCGGACACTAACAAATTCCCATCTGCCTATAACCGCAGGCACGGCTTTCGAAAGATTATACCCTGCAGGGGTGTCCCAACTTAGCCCATGACAAGCTCTCGCGATCAACAAAGGAGTAGACCTTCTCCCAGGAAGACCCGATCAAACTCGGAATCCCGGTTTACAAGACATTTCGACAATGGTAAAACAAGACCAGCAAAGCCGCCCGATGCGCCGACAACCCCGATAGGAGCTGCACATATCTCGTTCTCAGGGCAACATCGGATAAGTCAAGCTACGAGTAAAACCAGCCCTCGAGTTTCCCCGAGGTGGCCCCGTAGGTTGCTCGGTTCGGACCAACACTTAGACAAGCACTGGCCCGGGGGGGCTAAAATAAAGATGACCCTCGGGTTGGCCGACCCAAGGGAAAGGGATAGTGGGTGGTGAGGCAAATGGTTAAACCAAGGTTGGGCCTTGCTGGAGGAGTTTTATTCAAAGCGAACTGTCAAGGGGGTCCCATAAATCACCCGACCGCGTAAGGAACGCAAAATCCAGGAACATAACACCGGTATGACAGAAACTAGGGCGGCAAGAATGGAACAAAACACCAGGCATAAGGCCGAGTCTTCCACCCTTTACCAAGTATATAGATGCATTAATAATATAAGAGATATTGTGATATCCCAACCAAAATCCTGTCCACCATGGAGAAATCTTCAACTTCACCTGCAACTAACAACGCTATAAGAGGGGCTGAGCAAAAGCGGTAACATAGCCAAACAATGGTTTGCATAGGAAAGGTGTCAAAGGTTAGAGGTTCATGGCAATTTGGGATAGCTTGATAAACAGGTGATAGGTAGCGCAGCATAGCGATAGAATGAAACAACTAGCATAGCAATGATAGTAGTGAGATCCAGGGTAGCGGTCATCTTGCCTGAAATCCCGCAAGGAAGAAGAATGAGTCCATGAAGAAGACGAACGGATAAAGTCGAACCAAGCGTAGACAAACGAATCCTCACGATCGCAACGAAATAGGAACTATCGAAAAGAAGCACACAACAAGATAAACACACCACACATGAACAAGGCATGATGCACAATAAGCATGATGCATGACAAAGCTACATGAAGCTACTCATGGCAAGAGATGATGCAAACAAGAGCAACACATCAAGGCAAGTTTAAATGAGGCCGGGAGCAACATATAACAATTCTGGTAAGTCCTCATATGCATATTTAGAAATTGGTCCAGATCTGAATAAACCTTATGTTCAAGTTGTTAAACAGCAAGTTAAGATACACCAAGATGATCTACACGAGATTCTAGTCAAGTTACATATAAAGTTCATTTAATTCGGAGCTACGGCTTAGAAGATATGAGCAAAACAAGTTAAACATGGCATTGATGCAAAATGCACCCAAACATCAAGAAAACACCTCAAAACAAGGATGCAACATGATAATATGAAACTACATGCAATTCTAAGCAAGTTTCATATAGAGCACACTCAAAACGGAGCAACGGTTCAACACATACACATGAAACAAGTTTAAAGGACAAGCTGTCCAAAACAGCAACTAGGCATATTGCAAGCATCAAAACAATATACTACAACACCTCAGCAAGAAAACAAAAGGCATGGGCATGATGTACAGGTAACGCATAACAAAACATGAACACTGAGCTATCTCTAGAAATCACTAGAACATGCTCAAACACACATGGTAAGATTGCAAGTTATAACAATTCCAGACTTTGCAGAAAATAACATCACGATGCAATGTTTAGAGCTATCAAACAACATGTTACAGGAACTTATCATGGCAAACAAAGGCATGGCATGAATCTACTCAAAGCATAGATCAAAAGTCCCTTACTGACCATAAGCCAAAAAGGATCAGAAAATATGATGGCACCCACGTAAACATGGCAAGTTATATTACAGATTCAAACATGGCAGAAACAGAATTATGAAGGCATGTAGATGAGCTTGTGCAACTCACTACAGAGAAACAGATGGCATGGCAAGGCAACAAACAGTAAGAAGACATATTTGTGAAGCTAATCATGGCAATAGCAAGTTCATAGGGTGCATGGAACACTAGCAAAACACATGGGAACAAGTGAACTTAATGTTAACAGGCTGACAACAACATTATGAAGCAACTTTGGAGCAAGATATGAACAAGCTACAAGAACCTATAAATGCCACCAGGGGCATGGATGGATAGAGGATGACATGTAGATCAAAACATGTTTATAGAACATCTCCAGATTATGCATAGAATGATTAGTAGAAGCATGTTTATATAGCATCACGAAATAACAGATTCAGCCTAGCAAAACAGCAACATCATGAACACTACTTAACAAGATCGATACACTCACCAAAAGTCATTGCATGACAAGATAAACATAGCATCATCAAGAAGACATGTTTGTGGAACAAACCAAGTCAAGAACAAGTCCATAGCATGCAAGGATCAACTATAGCAACCTTGGCCAAATTGAATAACACGCAAACAATCTGCCAGGAAACATTTTGAAGCAAAAGTAGAGCACGAAAATGACATGCTAGACTACTACATAATTGCAACAGAGGGTATGAATGGATAGACAATAATGACATGTTCAAAACACCCTTACTGAAGTATCTCAAAATATGCATGGATCTCTCTGTAGCATCAAGTTTACATGGCATGAAAATAACAGCAGAACAGGGACTAAAATCAGCAACATCACGATGCCTAGTTTGCATGCTTGTGCTAGTCACCACATTGATCACAAAAATACATGGTAAGCACCTCTGTAAATAAGACATAGCATAGATCAAAACACATGTAGACATCAACCTCATAGGATGCACACATCAATCGTGGCAAAAATGACAAAAGAGCTCGTTCTGTTAACAGATAGCAGAAAACATTATGAAGCACTCTTACAACGATGATTCAGGCATCAAGATGACCTCAAATGAATATGATGCAATGTAATGCAATGATGTACTCGTTGAGACGAACAATTTGACATATTACACGCGCAAAACGGAGCTACGGATGCAAAGTTAGGGCATGACGAACATGGCATGAAAATGTTAAAAACAAGGGACTTAGTGGAAACGGGGGCAACCTCGGGTTCGCACGGAAATCGATGCAGGGCCGGAGTTCTCGCCGGAGCTTCACCGGAGAAGGAGGGGGACGACCGGAGAGGCTCGGGGTGGACGGATCCGCCCGGCTCCGACCGGATCCGGCGCCGGCGGGGGCGGAGCAGGGCCGGACGACGAGGGCGGCCGGGCAGAGGCGATGCGGGGCGGCGCAGCTCCGGCGGAGCTCGCCGGAGTCGCGGG
>NC_041385.1:699706674-699718819 GCF_002162155.2 Triticum dicoccoides | reverse complement strand
GCGGGGCGCGGACGGGCCGCGGCTGCGGAGGACGGGCCCCCCGGGGGCCGGCGGCGGGCCTGGCGGGCCGCGGGCGGCGCGCGGGCGCGGGCGAGACACGTGTCAGCGTGGGAGTGGAGGAGAGGGGCGGCAGGGTGACGTGGCGGCCTGTGGTTGGTCCGGGCGACGTGGCCGGCGGACGTGTCCGGCGCGGGCGGACGCGTGCGGCGGCGCGAGGAGGAAAACTGCTAGGGTTTGGAGGGTTTCATCCGCGAATTTCGGGGGAGGAGACTTATTTATAGATAGAGGGAGCTAGGAGAGTCCAAATGGAGCATGGTTTTCGCCCACACGATTGCGATCGAACGGCCGAGAGCATGGAGGGGAGTTAGGTGGGTTTTGGGCCACTTTGGTAGGTGTGTTGGGCTGCAAAGAGAAAGAGGGGTATCGGGCTACGCGGTTAACCGTTGGAGTACCAAACGACCTTCAAATGGCACGAAACTTGACAGGCGGTCTACCGGCGCTATACCAAGGCCGCTTGGAAAGACTCGGTCCATTCCGAGAAAGTTTAACACCCACTCACAACGAGAGACGAAAGGGGAACGCCGGAGGACATAGGAGCGCCGGACTACAAAACGGACAACGGGGAAAAGGGTCGGATGCGTGAGACGAACACGTATGCAAAATGAAATGCACATGATGACATGACAGAATGCAACACGCAAGAAAATGACATGGCAACGACAGCGAATAACTGGCAGACAACTGGCACATCGGATCCGGGGCGTTACAAGCGCCTCTCTAGATGGACCCAAAAATGGGAACAAGAGTGCTCAAGTTTATCCCGAACACCCCAGCACTCGTGGCATGGGGGCTGAAGCCGACGACTTGCCATCTCTCGGATTTGATAAACAGCCGCACAGAAGGTAATATTTTAAATTAACAAGCGTTGCGTAGCGCATATGAACTAAGTTTTCAGCGCACAGGATAACAAAATGCGAGTCTACTCAAAAATTACATCTTTGGAGGACTCCCCCGCAATAGTGCGGGCACCCTTCAGCACACTCTTATAATACATCTCGGGCGTGCGATGCTCCTTGCCCTCTGGTGGCGGGTCCGTCACAAGCTTCTAGGCATCCATCTTGCCCCAGTGCACCTTTGCGCGGGCAAGGGCCCGACGGGCACCCTCAATATAGGCGGAGTGCTTGATGACTTCAACCCACGGGCACGCATCCACCAGCCGCCGCACCAGGCCGAAGTAGCTCCCAGGCATGGCCTCCTTAGGCCACAGCCGAACTATGAGGCCCCTCATGGCCTGTTCGGCCGCCTTGTGGAGCTCGACCAGCTGCTTCAGCCGGTCGCTAAGGGGCACCGGATGTCCGGCCTCAGCATACTGAGACCAGAAGACCTTCTCCGTTGAGCTCCCCTCCTCGGCCCGGTAGAATGCGGCAGCATCAGACACGCTGCAAGGAAGATCTGCGAACGCTCCTGGAGAGCTCTGAATACGGGTAAGCAACAGGTAATTAACACTCACATGCTTACTTTGCATGAAAAATGCCTTACCCGCTGCTATTTTCTTCACTGCCTCAATCTCCTGGAGGGCCTTGTAGGCTTCGGCCTTAGTGGCTTTGGCACTCTCAAGAGCCGTTGCAAGCTCAGACTCTTGAGTCTTCGAGTCACGCTCCAGGCTCTCATGTTTTTTCACGAGATCCTGGAGCTCTTGCTGTACCTCTGCCACCCGCGCCTCCTGCTTCTCTCGCTCGGTGCGCTCCGCGGCTGCATTGTGTTCGGCTGCGGCCACCGCCTCTTTAAAGGTCGCCACCTCGTTAGTGGCCCCTGCAATACCCATGTTATCCTTGTCATTCTTTTTGCAACCAAAATCCTTTTCTGTAAGGTACAATTTTACTCAGGTGTTACTCACCTTCCCTGTCCTCGAGCTGCTTCTTGGCACGGCCAAGCTCGTTCTCGGACCGCTCGAGGTTTTCCTTCAAAGTATCGACCTCCGCAGTCAGTGCGGCAGAGGTCAGTAGTGCAGCCTGCAATCCCATATTGACATATTTATTATGACTCCTGAGTATATATTTTTAGATCCTCAGTCCGGCTTTTCTTTCCGAACACCGAACCGAGCATCAGGGGCTACTGTCTATGCGGTACCATTTTGTACATATTGAAATTCTTACCTCAAAACCTGTTAGAAGACTGCTGCAGGCTTCGGTCAGCCCGCTCTTGGCGAGCTGCACCTTCTGAATCACCGCACTCATAACAGTGTGGTGTTCCTCTTCGATGGTGGCGCCGTTGAGCGCCTCCAGCAAATTATTCGGCGCCTCCGGTTGGACGGAGGCTGCCGGCGTCACGGTCTTGCCCTTCTTACGAAGGGGTCACCCGCTGGACTCCGGAGCCACTGTGGGTTCCGGGGCCGAGTCCGATGCCAAGTCCGGAAGGTTGTCCTGCGACACCTCCGGGGCCCTCTCCTCCTGGTGGGTCCCTTCCTGGGATCCCACCTCGGCATCGTCCGCGTCACGGGGGGTGGAGGCAGTCGGAAGAGAATCCATATCCGACGCACCTAAGGACCCGCTCGATGAAGCGGGAAGATCATCCTTAGGCGGACTGCAAGGTTGTATGCGGCATTAGAAACACATTATGTGGCGAGAAATAAAAAACCTTGAAGTTATTCGGGAGTTCGGATACTTATGATCTCGCCAGGGGCTTGGCCCTTGGAGGCCAGTCCTCGTCGTCGTCACTGGCATTGGTGGAGCAGTCCGGGGGGAGAGTTTTTCCCTTCTTGGACCCTTCGGCCTCCCCTGTTGGGGAGGCCTTCCTTTTCTTCCCTCCCCCCGCTGGGGGATAGGCTTTCTTCTTCTCCTCCTCGCCTTGGTGGGAGGAGTCGTCCTCGAATTCATCATCCGATAGCACCTGAAAACGGGAACTCTTTCGAGTCCCCGTGGCCTTTTTCTTTGGCCTTCTTCTCCGGCACCACGTGGGGTGCCGGAGCCAGCAGCCCCGTTAGGCGGGCGTCCGCTGGGTCATCTGGCAATGGGGCCGGACAGATAGTCCGTTCGGCCTTCGCCAGCCAGTCCTGTCAAAGGTAAAGGGAGTTTAGATCCCGCATAGAGTCAAACTATGGAAAACAAGTGACAAAATCACTTAACTCGTCAGCTGGACGCTACGAGCAGAATCCGCGATCTTCGGTAGCGGATGCGGGAGCCTTGGCGCCCTTGAACAGCACCTTCCAGACATCTTCGTACGTAGTGTCGAAGAGCCCGCTCAGAGACTGGTGCTGCGCCGGATCAAACTCCCACATGTTGAAGCCCCGTCGTTGGCACGGGAGAATCCAGCGGATGAGCATGACCTGGAGTACGTTGACAAGCTTGAGCTTCTTGTCCACCAGCTTCTGGATACATGCTTGGAGTCCGGTCAGCTCCTTCGAATCCCCCCAGATCCGGCCACTCTCTTTCTAGGAGGTGAGCCGTGTAGGGATGCCGGATCTGAATTCGGGGGCCGCTGCCCAATCAGGGTCACGCGGCTCGGTGATGTAGAACCACCCCGATTGCCACCCCTTAATGGTTTCCACGAAAGTGCCCTCCAGTCACGTAACGTGGGACATCCTGCCCACCATGGCGCCTCCGCACTCCGCTTGGCTGCCCTTCACAACCTTCGGCTTGACACTGAAGGTCTTGAGCCACAAGCCAAAGTGGGGCTAGATGCAGAGGAAGGCCTCGCACACGACGATAAACGCCGAGATGTTGAGGATAAAATTCGGGGCTAGATCATGGAAATCTAGGCCATAGTAGAACATGAGCCCTCGGACAAAGGGATGAAGTGGGAAGCCCAGTCCAAGAGGAAATGGGGAAGAAATACTACCCTCTCATGGGGCCTGGGGGTGGGGATGAGCTCTCCCTCATCGGGGAGCCGGTGCGTGATGTCGCTGGACAAATATCCATCATCGCGCAGCTTTTGGATCTGCCCGTCCGTGATGGAGGAGGCCATCCACTTGCCTCCCACTCCGGACATAGTTGGAGAAGGTTGAGGTGAGAAGTGCGGACTTGGGCGCTGGAGCTCGAGTTTGCGGAGATGGATAAGCCAAGGAGGAAGAAGGCGCAGGTAAAAGGGTTGGATCTTTATCCCCTTATATGGGCGGACGAAAACATGTGTCCCCACCGGCCTGGTAAAACTCGCTTATCTCCCAAGCGTCACAATCAATGGCGCGGTTGGGTTACCCACGTCCATATTGATGGGAATCCCGGAATAAGTTGAACACGATCTCTGCTTCGACAAGACGTGCCAAGGAAACCGCTTCGCTAAACGCGCGGAGATGGAACAATAAAAACAATTTGAGTAAAGGCTTGGTAGTGGTGTGACGTCACGCCACAAAATACGTCAGCATGCTTGAGCTTGTGTAATGTTATTCTCTCTACAGTGGTACGTGGAATTTATTTTGCAGAGCCGGACACTATCCTGATGTTCACAATCTTCTATAAATTATTCGGAAGAAGAACCCGACTTGCAATGCCGAAGACAACATGCGCACCGGACTCGTCGTCATTGAAGCCTGGTTCAGGGGCTACAGAGGGAGTTTCAGACTAGGGGGTGTCCGGATAGCCGAACTATCATCATCGGCCTCCAAGACTATGAAGATACAAGATTGAAGACTTTGTCCCGTGTCCGGATGGGACTTTCCTTGGCGTGGAAGGCAAGCTTGGCGATACAGATATGTAGATTTCCTACCATTGTAACCGACTCTGTGTAACCCTAGCCCTCTCCGGTGTCTATATAAACCGGATGGCTTTAGTCCCTAGGACAAACAACAATCATATCATAGGCTAGCTTCTAGGGTTTAGCCTCCTTGATCTCGTGGTAGATCCACTCTTGTAACACACATCATCAATATTAATCAAGCAGGACGTAGGGTTTTACCTCCATCAAGAGGGCCCGAACCTGGGTAAAACATCGTGTCCCTTGTCTCCTGTTACCATCCGCCTACACGCACAGTTCAGGACCCCCTACCCGAGATCCGCCGGTTTTGACACCGACAAGGAGGGAGAGAGAGGAAGGAAAGGGGGGCGCCGCCCCCTCTCCTTGTCCTATTCGGACTAGGGGGGAAGGGCGCGCGGCCTTGCCCTGGCCGCCTCTCCTCTTCTCCACTAAGGCCCACTATGGCCCATTAAGCCCCCGGGGGGTTCCGGTAACTATAGGACCGGAAGTATGTCTAGAGGGGGGGTGATTAGACTACTTGACCAATTAAAAACTTAACCTTTTCCCAATTTTAGTCTCTGGCAGATTTTAGCTATCTTAGCAAAAGTCAAGCAATCTGCAAAGAGTATATGAGCAACGGAAAGTAAAGCATGCAACTTGCAAGAATGTAAAGGGGAAGGATTTGGAGAATTCAAATGCAATTGGAGACACGGATGTTTTTGTCGTGGTTCCGATAGGTGGTGCTATCGTACATCCACGTTGATGGAGACTTCAACCCACGAAGGGTAACGGTTGCGTGAGTCCACGGAGGGCTCCACCCACGAAGGGTCCACGAAGAAGCAACCTTGTCTATCCCACCATGGTCGTCGCCCACGAAGGACTTGCCTCACTAGCGGTAGATCTTCACGAAGTAGGTGATCTCCTTGCCCTTACAAACTCCTTGGTTCAACTCCACAATCTTGTCGGAGGCTCCCAAGTGACACCTAGCCAATCTAGGAGACACCACTCTCCAAGAAGTAACAAATGGTGTGTTGATGATGAACTCCTTGCTCTTGTGCTTCAAATGATAGTCTCCCCAACACTCAACTCTCTCTCATAGGATTTGGATCTGGTGGAAAGAAGCTTTGAGTGTAAAGCAACTTGGGGAAGGCTAGAGATCAAGATTCATATGGTAGGAATGGAATACCTTGGCCTCAACACATGAGTAGGTGGTTCTCTCTCAGAAATGGTAAGTTGGAAGTGTAGGTTCTTTCTGATGTCTCTCTCCATGAATGAAGAGGAGGTGGAGGGGTATATATAGCCTCCACACAAAATCTAACCATTACATGCAATTTACCAATCTCGGTGGGACCGAATCAACAAACTCGGTCAGACCGATTTAGTAAACCTAGTGACTGTTAGGATTTTCGGTGGGACCGACATGCAACTCGGTAGGACCGATATGGTTAGGGTTAGGGCATAACATAATCTCGGTGAGACCGATTACACAAACTCGGTGAGACCGATTTTGGTAATAAGCTAACCAGAGAGTTGGTCAGGTAAACTCGGTGGGACCGATTCACTCATTTCGGTGGGACCGGAATGTTACAAAAAGGAAACAGAGAGTTTACATTGCAATCTCGGTGGGACCGATCGCTCACTTCGGTTAGACCGAAACGTTATGAAGGGAAACAGAGAGATTACAATCCCATCTCGGTGAGACCGAGATCCCTATCGGTGAGACCGATTTGCCTAGGGTTTGTGGCAGTGGCTATGACATCTGAACTCGGTGGCGCCGGATAGAAAGAATCGGTGGGGCTGAGTTTGACTTCTGGTTTAGGTCATATGTGGATATGAGAAAGTAGTTGAGGATTTTTGGAGCATATCACTAAGCACTTTGAATCAAGAAACTCATCAAGCAACACCTCATCCCTCCTTGATAGTATTGGCTTTTCCTATAGACTCAATGTGATCTTGGATCACTGAAATATAAAATGTAGAGTCTTGAGCTTTTGAGCTTGAGCCAATCCTTTTATCCTTAGTATTATGAGGGATCCACTTTCCTCAGCCATGCCATGCCAGTCATTGAGCTTTTCCTGAAATGTTTATCTTGGAATGATGTTATCTCAATGAGCTATATGTTGTTAGGAATTACCAAAACCACCTAGGGATAGTTGCACTTTCAATCTCCCCCTTTTTGGTAATTGATGATAACATATAGATCAAAGCTTCGACAAATAATAATAAGATTGAAAAACATCGTCGCTTTGAGAAGTATGTGATAAGCAAGAGCTCCCCCTAAATTTGTGCATAGTTTAAGATTTGCTTTGGACTGCAAATGCACAAGGAGTTAGGCTCATGGGTTACTCTTCCATGTCACATACATCTTGGTGGAGCGCTCAAAATAATAAAGATTGAATACATGCACTCATCACCAAGCAAAATGAATGATCATATAAAGATAAATGGAATAATGTCATCCAACAAGCATTAAGGTAGCATATGAGCAAACACATGATCATCATTGTATCACACATACAATGAAGTAGTATCTCAAGCAAGCAAAAGCAAATAAAGTTCAACCACAAAGACAAGAGAGAACAAAAGCAAACACTCTCTCTCGAAGCCTATGATCTATACATTTTTCTTCCCCTTTGGCAACAAGTTACCAAAAAGTTCATAGAAAATACATAGTGATATGTCATCTCTCAGGCTTGGTCTTGATGTGGTGGTGTAGATATGACTCCAAGGACGAAGGCTTCAGTTGATGTGGATGGAGCTAGAGGAGTAGGTGCTGGAGCTGGTTGCACTAGAGCTATAGCTGGTGCAGATGAAGTGGCTCTGGTGTCTGTCACTGGTACTGCAACTGATCTCTGAGCTCGAGGCACTCTGGTAAATCCATCAGTGGTTGTCTTGCCCTTCCTCTCCTGCATATCATCCTGAAGCTACTCCACAACAGACTGGATCTCAGTTACTTTCACATCTAAGTCATAGAATTTTTGTTCCATGATTATCTCCAAGCTCTCCTGGTTTTGAGTTAGGGTGGCCAGCCCCTTCTCAATCCTCAGTGTGGATGCTATCAAGTAACCAAGTTGGTCCTGCTTGCTCTTCAGAAAGTACTCAGATGCCTCATCAATTGTTGGTATCTTGGCAGCCTTCTCCTTCTTTGCCTTCTCCTTCTTCTCTTGTGCTTGCACTGAAGATGGTTCATTTTCATTCATGACTACCTGGTTGTCCTCAAAGTCTGGAAAGATAGGCATGTGTTCCTTGTCCAACAAGTATGTGCCTGTGCCCATCTTGGAGTTGATCAGCTCCTGGATCTGTGGGGCATACCCACAACTTCTCTTTTGGTCAGCTGCTGTCCTCTTGATAGTCTCAACTATGAGGCTCATGACCTTGAACTTCTGAGGCACATCAAATATGTGTAGCAAGTTTATTGCATGGCCTCTGATCATGTTGTGGTCACCTGACTTGGGCAAGAGTGTGTGCCTAAGGATCCAGTTGATCGTTGGCAGTCCTGACAGAAGGAAATGGACAAACCCAAACTTGTGAGTCTCAAGAGCATCATCTGGTATCTCCTTGTACATGTGTGCCATTGAGTTGTGATCCATTCTCTTCTTGGAATAGACATCCAAGTCATCAACTTTCTCCTCTGGTGCATTGATCAGTTTGGCCCATTCTTCAATTGTGGATTGGTACCTTGTACCTTCAGACATCCAGAATATTCTGCCATCAGGATAAAAGTGAGCTATGGAGTAGAATTGCATTATGAGCTCATCGTTCCACTTTGTGAACTTTTGTCCAACACAGTCATCAACTCCACAACCCTTGAAGCTGTCAAACACACCTGGGTAGTGTTCCTCATTCTCCTTCATGTATTTCCAGTCCACCCACCTCATGTCACAAACTATAGGTTTCTTGTCCAGTAGCACAGTCTCATAGAAATCCTGTTGTTCCTTTGTGTGGAACCTGTAGTCAACAGCAGTCCTTCTCCTAATTGCATAAGGATCAGACATCCTCCACTGTTTGAGTCCAGCATCCTTCCTCAGCTTCATATTCTCAGCCACTGGATGAGCATCATTGTGGTCTGGAATCTTAGGTTTCAGCTTTCTCAAGATTTGCTCTTCCTCATCTTCCTTTTTAGCAACAACTTCAGGCATTGGGGCCTTGTTCTTCTCAGCAGCTGGTATGTTCCTGGTATTCCTCTTAGGTGCAGTCTTGCGCTTGGAGGCAGCTTTGGGTGCTTCTTTGGGCTTTGATGATGCAGCCCCTGACCTAATAGCATCACCCATAAGCTTTTGTGCCTTGGGTGCTGGAGCAGCAGCCTCTTCTTCATCTTCCTCTTCCATCATGGAAGGCTGTCCAGCAACTCTGGCCACGGTCTTCTTGACCCTTTCCTTCCTCTTCTTCCCTTCTGCAGCAGCCTCTTTGGGATCAGATTTCTCAGATTCTTGAGTTGATGCTCTTACTTTCAGCATAAGTGTCCTCTTGGCAGGCACCTTCCTTTTTAGACCTGGTTTGTGGCTGCAGCTGAGCCATATTCCTTCTTGAGCACTATCTTCTTGGAAGTGGCCTCATCCTCAGCTGCCACGTAGTCTTCATCCTCAGAGTCTGAAGTTCTCTTCCTTCTGGCCCTGGTAGCAGCTTTGGGCAAGTTGCTTGGGGTGCTCCTGCTGCCTTCATCTGAGGTGCTAGAAGGACTAGTGCCCTCACTCATGTGAACCTGCTCCTCTTCCCTGTTCTAGCTATCACTTTGGTCTGACATGCTGCAAACACTAACTGCTGACCCTGTGAATAGATGTAGTTGAGATAGAATGGATGAGCATCACAAAATACAGAGGTTTTTGCAAAAGAATGATTCAAAAACTTAGTTTTAGTTTTCCACAAAAAGCATTTCGGATCAACCGATTTGCAAACTCGGTGATACCGAAGCAGCTTTTGGAACCTAAACTAGTGAACTTGGTCAAACCGAGTCACAGTTCGGTGGCACCAAGACTGCTAGGGTTTCACAAAGTTCTGATCTCGGTCACACCGATTCACAATTCTTGGTCAGACCAAGAATCACTTGTGCAATGGCCTTAGCCGAATCGGTGGAACCGAGTTTTACAACTCGGTGGGTCCGAGATGGTTTCGGCGGAAACCTAACCCTAAATTTTCAATTCACTTCTAATTTATGGATTGTTTTGACTGGATAGAATCATTTCAATCGTGGCAAGAATCATGATGAACACAATGTGCTAGGAATTGGACGGGGATAGCACTGTGATCGAGTCCATACCCTAGCTTGGCGATGAACTCGCTACGACGGCAACGGCGGGGTTGAATTCCATTGACGGTGGCGGAGACCAGCGACAGGAGGCGGCTGGCAATGACGACGACGATCTGGAGACCCTGGAGGCAGAGCGAGCTATGCGCGGGTGAAGGGGTTTGGAGAAAGTTTCCAAATTTTTGCCCGTGAGTATATATAGCCCGACCCAGTCGGTGTGACCGAATGGAACAACTCGGTGGCACCGAGAAGCATAACTGTTGACAGTTATAGCAACTCAGTGAGACCGAAAAGTTCAAATCGGTTGCACCGAGATTGAAAACCTAGATCGACTTAGTAATCTCGGTATGACCGAAATGGAAGAACCAGTCAGACCAAAATGCACAAAGAAGTTTTGGAAGTTTAAGTCTATGACGAATCGGGGACTCTGAGTGCTCCTCACACAGAGTGGTTCGAATCTGACTTGATCAAATTTTGTGATGTAGCATGAATAGAGTTTGAGATAAGAAAAGCATAGATAGCTAGAGAAGGTTCTTAGGCATTCTTGTTCATCCACTTGGCAAAAGAAAAAGAAGCCAATCAATCAAAGCAACAAGTGGATGTCCACAAATGAGTTAAATATGCAACCAACATGCTCACACAATAAAATGGCAAATGAAATATGTGGCAAAGCGTGCACAACAAAATCTAGCATCTATCAAACAATTGGCGATGACTAGGTCATCTATATATGAGTATATTGACTTAGGAGTCAAATGAGAACATTTGATCATAGGTCATACTCATCGTTTAAGCTCAAGTGGGGTTACCACTTTTACATAATGCATGGATGTGTTCACACCATTAGAGTTGCTTTGACTCAATTCTTAGAGTTAAGCTCCCCCTAGATGTGAGATCCCCCCTTAGAGGGATGAACTAACCTTGGGTTTTGTCGATGATGACTTCATGTAGGTGTTGAAGATGTGGATGCTCAATGTTGATGAAGATCATTTGGAGCAATCCTTTGGAGTGAGTTGCACTTTCAATACCAACACGGGTTAGTCCGACAAGGAACAAACAAGTATATCCACAGACATAGAGTGATGCACACACAAGATGATGTCCATGAAAACATTAGGTTACCTCGTCCCTTGCCTTACCAACATGAGGGTTTGTGACTCCTTGAACTTGTGCAAGATGTGGAAGTTGATTGCACTTGTCATTGCCAAAAAGATATGAGTGAAGTATGTTGGCGGAGTCAACCTCAGGAACTCTCTAGTTCTTCTTCTTCGGGATACACATCATCTTGATGGTAATCCTTGGAGTTGTAGTCGTACTTGATGAAGTAGAACTTGATGTAGTCTTGCACTACAAAAAAAGACACATCCGTGACATTTTGGGCCGAATGAATTTTTTTTCTGTCATACATATGACACTTCTATGACGATAATTGTGACAAAACCCGGTATCATCATAGATGTGGTTGGCTCCTACTTCTATGACAAAAAATCATGACAGAAAATGGGCTTTTCGTCCTGGGCAGGCCGGAGACGCAGCTGCATGACATTCTTTGGGCCGTCCATGACGGAAAAAACCGTGGTAGAAGCGAGGGGGAGGAAAATTTCGGGGAGTTGCCAGTTACAGTGGGAGATCGAGGGCGGAGCGATGCGCGTTTCTCTCGTACGTACGCGCGTGTGTGCGAGGCGTTGGCTCTAACAGAAGCCGAGCGAGGCGTTGGGCTCTAACTAAACCTGAGCGATTGCACTGCAGGCTACGCGTTACTAAACCCGAGGGATCGATCGATGGCTGTTAACTGAACCCGATGGAGCGATTCCTTCGCTACTGCTGCTAACTGAAGCCGGTCGATGCTGCCTCTGGGATGAACAGTGAGCCTTGCGGGTGGGGTTTGGATGAACAGTGAGCGGTGGCGTTGCCTCTGGATGAACATGAACCCATGGTGTGGAAGTCTGGATGAACAGTAGACGGTGGAGGGGTGGCCGTGGAGGGGTGGTTGAACAGGACCTCGTGGTGTGGAGGGCTGGATGAACAGTAGACGGTTGAGGGGTGCCCATGGAGAGGTGGTTGAACAGTAGCCGGTGGAGTAGCGCGCGGTGGAGGCTGGATGAACAGGAGCCCGTGGAGGCTGGAGGAGGTCGACGGTAGCCCGTGGAGGCTGGAGGAGGTCGACAGTGGAGATGAACAGTATCCCGTGGAGTCCCGTTTTGCGGTACGCCACACCGCTCCCCCCCCCCC
>NC_041385.1:699704839-699706314 GCF_002162155.2 Triticum dicoccoides | reverse complement strand
GTCCGTTTTGCGGTACGCCACACCCCTCCCGATCAACAGGACCCCCGTTTCGACCATAGCGCTCCAACACAAGTCCGTTTCATCCGTTTTGCGGTACGCCGCACCCCTCCCGATCAATAGGACTCCCGTTTCGACCGTAGGAGGTCTGTTTCCTCCGTTTTGCGGTACGCGAGGCTCCTCCCGATCAACAGGACCCCATTTCAAACGTGGCTGGTCGAACACAAGGCCGTTTCCTCCGTTGTGCGGTACGCCAGGCCTCGTTTCCATCGCCTGTTCCGTCCAAGCCCTCTCGATGAACACGACCACGCATTTCGTTCCGACCCAGCCGGTTAGCTCCCGATGAACACGACGACGATGTTGTTTCTCCGTTCCGACCCAGCCATGTACGTATGCACGATAGGCATTAGAGACCCTGCCCGTATGTACGTATGTGGCCGTATTTTCTTTCTTGCACCCTCGCCGTTGTACATGCTACGTGCACGCCTCTACTACGACACGTGCACGCCTCTACATCTACGACACGTGCGCGCCTCTACATCGACCAGTATGTACGTACATGTTCGCGACCAGAATGACAACACTATGTACGCTTCGACCAGGTGGGTCCCGACTGTCAGGCACTTCCTTGCATGTGAAGATGTAGCTGGTGGGTCCCAGCAGTCAGGGGGGTGAATCGTATTTTTTGCCCGGACGCACTTCCTTGCGTGCGATGACGTAGCTGGTGGGTCCCAGCAGTCAGGGGGGCGAATCGTTTTTTTTCGGACGCACTTCCTTGCGTGCGAAGATGTAATTGGTGGGTCCCAGCAGACAGGGGGAAATGTTTTTTCGCTAAATACGATGGCCCGTCCGGTGGGTCCCCGCTATCAGGTGGAGGAATAATTATTTTGCGCGTAATAAGGAGGCACTTCCTTGCTGCGGTTGTGGACCCGGCTGTCAGCCTCTCCACGTACAGTCCATGTCCGATGGAAGCCATTCCTTGACCACCTTGACCACGCCGCGTCGAGAGCACCAGGGCGGTGGACGACAGCGAGGCCTAGGAAGGGGGCGACACGGAGCCGGGGAAGACGCAGCAGTGGATGCCCATGCGTAGAAGAGTATGAGGGTTCACTCGTTCGGCTGCGGTGTGAGGCTGCCGTCGCGGCAGAATAACAGGGGGTGTGGGTGCGTAGAGGGATGGCCTGGCCAGCGACGGGAGTAGTAGGGGGCGGTGAGGCCTCCACGGCATCACAGCCGGCCATGGGCGGCAGGAGCAGGCGACACGACCGGCGCTGCTTTGGGCGGCTGGAGCAAGAAGACCAGAGGTTGAAGAAGCACTACGGCCGTTGGATGGACATCGTACGGTCACTGGAGCTAGAATCGTTCATATATTGACTAAAGTTGACAAAGGCCTCCATCCCAGTCAACTTAGTAGGCCCACAAGTCAGCCTCCCACCAAGGTTGGTCCCAGCTAGCAGGGGGGTATTCATTTTTTTGTG
>NC_041385.1:699646793-699704596 GCF_002162155.2 Triticum dicoccoides | reverse complement strand
ATACGGTGGTCCGTCCTGTGGGTCCCAACAGTTAGGGGGAAACGTTTTTTTCGCGAAATACTGGTGACCCATCCGGTGGGTCCCTGCTGTCAGGTGGAGGAATAATTATTTTCCGCGTAATAAGGAGGCACTTCCTTGCGGCCTCCTAGACCCAGCTGTCAGCCTCTCCACGTACAGTACTCTTCCGATGGAAGTCGGTCGTTGACCATGCCGCGCCGAGAGCACCAGTGCGGTGGTCTGGACGACGACGAGGCCTAGGAAGGGGACGATGCGGAGCCGGGGAAGACGCAGCAGTGGTAGCCCGCGCGGAGAGGAGTATGAGGGTTCACTGGTTCGGCTGCCGTCACCGCAGAATAACAGGGGGTGTGGGTGAGTAGAGGGATGGCCTGGCTAGCGGTGGGAGTACTAGGGGGCGGTGAGGCCTCCGCGGCATCACAGCCGGCCATGGGAGGCAGGAGCACGCGACACGACCGGCGCTACTTTGGGCGGCTGGAGCAAGAAGACCAGAGGTTAAAGAAGCACTACGGCCGTTGGATGGACATCGTACGATCACTGTAGCTAGAATCATTTATATTGACTAAGTTGAGAAAGCCCTTGGTACACGTCAACTTAGTAGGCCCACAGCTCGGATTTGGCAGAGAACATATAGCCCATTTGCTATTTGTAAGAATGTACAACCCATTTTTCAATTTTAATGGAATTTACTACAACCCATTTACGGGTTTGTTAAAAGTACAGCCCAACTTCTAGGTAGGACAACAATTAATAATTTCAAACAACCGCTCAAAATAGAATTCAAAAAAAAAAATTCCCACATTTTTATGGGATCCGAAATATTTTTATCCGAAATTTCTAGTCAGGTTAAATATAATTTCAAAATAAAGTTGTATCACGTTAAAATCCAACGAAATATTGCACGCGCAACAAGTAATGAAATTAAAATTTCTAAATTCCAAAAATAATATATTTTTCAAACTAATTACGTGTTTGGTGCATAGTAATTGCCCGGTTATTATAATTACATCCCATTTATTATTTCTTAAAGTCCATTTCTTGTTAAGCCTAATGCATACCTCCTAGGAAAATTTGCAGCCCCAGCGGGGCGGATAACAAGTTGACCCGGATATTGTGTACAACTGTCGGCCCAGTTGCATTGCTGATGTTGAAAAAAAAGGCCTATGTAGTACAGTACAACCTAACATGGTTACTCAGCCCACATTCAGGGACGCCGGAAAGGCCCAAACAAGGCTTTTGTACAACTTTTTGAAGTCACTGAGCTCAATTAATAACTTAAGAAAAAAGTTAGATTACAGTGGAACCTAATTAAAAGCTGTCACGAGCAAATAAATAATTCAACGGGTCCCACTTGTGCGTGTGCGCGCGTGTGTGTGCGTGTGTGTGTGTGTGTGTGTGTGTGAGAGAGAGAGAGAGAGAGAGACCCATCGGTCGATGCTCGTAAATACATCTTTTAGCCATATGCATTGTTGATGCTCAGTAAAAACTTATATAGTTGACACAATCATATAGAACATCATAGCACACTGAACTTGCATACAAGAATTTCACGCAGGCGGCACAATCAGGATGGAAGCAGTGGATCGCTACGGGAAGGGCTATGTTGAAACCAACAAAGTCATACATAACGGTTCATCGTCTTTATAAATGACGTGGAAATATCTTGAATGTTGTGCAAAGAAAACAGACAGACAACACAATAAGTTCTGCTAGCACATTAAGTTGACGTACAACCCTTTCTAAAAAAAGTTCAGGTACAAAATTAGAACAGGCCACAATCAAATGTACTGGCATATTAGTGCTTCAGACCCATAGCTCGGATTTAACTAGTACTATCTGACAAGGTTTAGTTGTTACCTCAAATTAGAGCACATCCAGGCAGCCAGCCCTGCCTCTTCTCCCAAAGAATCAGTGGCCTCCGCCGTGCGATGGAGTAGGCCCTGTGCCATCCATCGTTCCGAACAACACGGGGAAAGTCTGATGTTGACTCCTGTAATGGACGTCATTGACGGACCCTGGCACCAGCGGGGGCGGCAGGACTTCGATTGATGGATTGACCACTTCTTCGACATGCATGAACACTCGATGCAGGTACATCCCTAACGTGGTCCGCGGTGGCCTTGGTGGCGACGAATAGTACAACCCCGGTTCCTGCACCGGTATCTCAACACCAATCTCCTTCAGTATAGTGGACGGCTTCTTCATCCATGCCATAACCGTCAGAGCCCAGCTGTCCGGAGGAACAAACATACTTACGAGCTCACCTCCAAGGTTGTTGATAAGCTCGTTCATGGACTCGCTGTTCCAAGCACGTCGAGGCATGCCGTGGAAGGTAAGCTTTGTTAAATACTCAAGCTCAGAGGGCACCGAGCCCCATCCTGGGTGCCACCGATCAAAGCTCACCAGTGTGCCATCGCAGAACAAACGGTGGGAAGATTTGAACACACGACTGCAATCGAAAGTTGTTCGGAACCTGACGAAGAAATCAGCCGGTGGCGGACAGACTTCGACGATCAAGTCACTTATTTGGATGTCATGCGCAATGCCAAGAGCTTTGACAAGGTCGTCCGGCGAGACGGGAGGCCGGTCGCCGTTGATGGTTACCATCAGCACTTTGCCAACAAACTGGTTGTCAAGCGCCGCCATGCCACTGTTGAGCGATATCACGCAGCGACCGAAGGCAGGACGGACCTCAGGATCTCCAGCTCGGAGATCCGCGTTGACCGGTGACATTATAGTGCTCTTGAGTACAGGGAGTACAGGAGGGGGATTTGGGGAACTGGAGTAGGAATCAAGATTCCAGAGGTGGGGGAGGGGCGGGAGACTGGGGATGAAAAGGTAGCATGAATTTCGAGCATGCGCCAATATGCTCTCGGCGCGCAAGCGCACGAAAACACCGGTGGTGCCCACATGTCGGCCTAAGAGTCCTTATTATTTCTTTTTTGGAGAGCCCGGCCTTTTTTAGGATCTTTTTGGAGCCCGGCCCGAGAGTCATAATTGACCTGTTTGGGCATTGCGTTACTACTCGGCCCATATTCAACGACACCTCACTGGCCCAAACAAGTGTACACCATCGAAAAGACAGTGAGCTCAAATTATATAACTTGAGAAAAGGAGATATACTCTGAACACTGGAGAATGGTGATGCCCTCATTTAGCCCACCAATAGTTCGAGACAATAAACAGTTCGAAACACGATATATACAACATTCAAACACTGACTAGTGACTACTACTGACATAAACAGCAAGACATGATAGTTCATAAGAAGGCTTGCTACACCACCAAAACATACCCATCTACAGCACTCAGACTCTCGTGATCCAGACGAGAATGACATTCTAAACAGAAGCAACTATTACATAGAAAGAGTGACATAGACGAGGATGACCAAATGACAAGGAATATGCATAACAAAAGAAAGAACTACCCATCCAGAACCACCAGCAAAGACAACAAAGTCATTCGAAGAGATGATCCAACACCATCATAATTTGCAGCCCCACTTCATCACCAGTGATCCGGAGACACCAGTACTCCACCCTTTCGATGCAACGGCCCAATTACCTATCAACCTGAAGGCTTGAACCACATCACTGCATGTCGTAATTGAGACATCCAAGGATCAAAGTTAATCCAGATGCCCTTTTCATTCTCACCTTCTTTTGGCTGCAGGATGTATCGATGACAATCAGGGGAGTATGCTCCCGAACTCCTAGGGCTCGCCGTGTAGACACAGTTTTCCATAGCAAACAGAGCCTCTCTGCCATCAAGGTCCTTGCCAACGGTGATCTCCTGGTTAATCGGATAATTGAGTCCGAGAAACAGAGAGTGTGAACCAAGGTTGTTTACCCGCCTCCAACTACAAAATCCTAAAGGCCCCAACAAGCTGGTATCCTGCTCATAGATGTAACAGCCACTGTCCGGATACTCACTTACTACAGGGTGCTTGTATACAGTGGGGTTTTTGCAATATAACTTTTCCGGCTCATGTGTCCGAATGATCATCAGTCTTTTGCCATCGTCTGATCGAGCGAGGAACCAGTTGTGCTTCCCTATTTTTGGCAAAGGTGGTGTAATTATAAAGGGCAGTAACTGTAGGGACACTACGTCATATCAAAAAGGACATGCATTGTTAATGTAAGATCAGCATTGTTCAGAGTATGAGTAGGATAATGCAAGAAACAACATTGACATGTCCCTACTGGAACTGGGAGGAAAATACAGGGAAATGTATACTGGGTTTGAAAATATAGAAGTGCCATGCATGGTTATACTCATGTTATCTCGCAATTGATTCTTCACAGGAAACTACCATGTCATGCATGTTATGTAATCATGTTCTGTCCTCACAAACAAATTCTTCAAGGTAACTAACAGACCATGCATTGTTATATACTCGTGTTCTATGGGCAAAAATTTTGTGAGGATATTATTCTAGTCATTTATTGTTGAAGGGCGAATATAGGTATGTACACATGGTAAGCATTGCAGGATTTCACTACTTCCAAATATAGAGTTCTCCATATGCACATTTACTTCCCTAATGTATGGTTAGATGAAATCAACAGTGTGGTGCATGTTTCTACATCATGAAAATGAGGAAACTAACATGGCCATTGATACACACTCATATTTAGTAGTAGTATATAGATTACTGTAAAATAAGGATAATATCCATATATTCCTAAACGTTTGATTATTCAGGGTACAAATTGGTTGTAATGACATGGTCACAATTGCATGAATTAACTCATTCCAAATATAGCTGATATATGGCGTCTCTAATATATTGCCATAGTTCTACTCAAATTCTGCTCAAACAGGGATATGCCAATCATCACAAAAAGTTCAAACAGTGTCATGGCGTCATCATTAACATGAGACGGAAACAATTTACACGCGCCGTCCCAGCAATACGTGGTGCCATCTGCTTTGTCGATCGCGTAGATGATGCCATTGTGTTCAATAGCATCACAAAAGTGTGTATCAGCTTTGACGATGATCCACTGCGAGTTGGGTTCTCTCCAGCTAAAGAAGGCACCGGCGCAAAGATAGGCGAGTCCGCGGTCGAACAAGGCAATCAGCTTGAAGTCTGCATAATTCGCATGTCATGTGGGCACTTGGCAGATTACAATCTTCTGCAAAACAAGGTCCGTCCAACTGACGTGGTAATCTAGATGAGTTGGACCGCGATGGTAATACTCTATATAATCCAACGGAGGAAGGATAATCTCATGGGAGGTCTGGAAGTTCACGAGCACCAACTTTTTACCGTCTTCTCTGAAGGCAGCCATCCAGTGGAAGTTCATGCTGACCCAGTACATACCTGCCAAGAAGTTTCGGGTGATGGTGATCGGATCGATGTCGAGGGAAATGATGTACGGCGACACACTACATACCTGCAAAGAAGTTTCGGCTAATGGAGATCGGATTGAAGTCGAGGGGCATCATGCACACCTCCGTATCATGGTGAGCCGATCTCGCAAGACCAGATAGCAGCAAGCAGGGTGTCTTGAAAAGCTTAGGCCTCGCTTCGACGATGGTCGTGTGCATGTCCCTCGAGCATGCAGCCAACCGCAGGGCGGTCAACATATCCATACACGAACAACAGAGGTCGATTATGTCACTGGGGAGATTGCTCCTATCGCGGCTCATATGGATGATGCGCGGTTCGCGTTCGGCCATGGTGGAGTTTGGAAGGGGGCTTGATTTACGGGGGAGAAGGATGTCAGTGCTGGAGCGGCTAGCGAGGGAATAGTGGTACTGGGGGAGGCGAGTGAGGCGACGGTACACGGGGGCACAGTGAGATGGAGACGGAGACGGAGACGGAGAAGGAGATGGAGATGGAGTGGTGCTATGGGAGCGGAGAGGGAGACGAGGCGAGGTGCCAATGTGCTGTACAGCGGTGGTGACAGACTGCACAGTGCACAGGGTGAGGCTGACTTTGGTAACCCAAACACGCTGCCTCGCCTGGACTAGTGTCAGGCGCAGGGTGTTGTCACTTCACTGTGAGTATCGGATGAATAGTATTTTGACCATCAAGTGTACCACAGTTGTACTACTACTAGTAGTAGTAGGAACATGAGTACTCCAGTATTGTATAGCGGAAATAGGTCTCCCGTGCTAGCATGCCTGTTCACTTCATCGTTCGGGTATCATCCATATTGCGAGTAGAACCAAATTCTCGTGCATGCCCAATCAACGCCCTGCCGCGATGCATGCAGTGGTCGTTCTGGTGCATCAAGGACGGCATGCAGATCGTTCCACACTTGAGAAGAGGAAAAATGGAAAGTTAGAACGCGATAGCAGAGGAAGAGAATGCTGGCTAACGAGGCTGGAAGGGGATCGAGCAGGAAGTTAATGCTCCACGCCTAAAGGTTTTGGGAAAACCTGATTTTCATAAGGTGACTTATACTCACCTAAACGGAGGGAGTATTCCTTAACCAGAGAATGTTGTGTCTCCCACTCATGGGCTCAAAAAAAAGCTACCACACATTTTTTTATCTGTTTGCATAGGTCCCACCTATCAGGAAGGATGGGCACGTACACGAACATGTACGACTCCTCAGTCTACCCGCATAGCCTTTTCGTTTAGTCTACCTAGCCGTCTAATCAATTGCCTGCACGCCACTTCTCCCATTTACTTCTCCATCGGGAACCGATTCGCCTCAGCTTCTTCACCTCCCCTTCGTCTTCATTTGCATCCAAACCCTGCTGCGTTCACATTGTTTTAACCTCTTCAAATAATCATCTACTACTTCAGTTAGACTAGCCATCTAATCCTAATTCTCCAAACCATAGCGCTCCATTCCAGCGGTTCCAAATGGCGAAAGAGATCGAGATGCAGGTTTTTAGCGTCCAACATGTCCTCGTCGAAGGCTCGATGCACATAGTTGCCACCATCACCGTCCACCCAAGGGTTGTTCGGCAGTGGATTAACAATGTATCCAACTCCCTCAAAAAGGTAGAGACGAGGGTCATCGATCTCGACGCAAAGTACACAGAGCATGCCCTTGGGAAGATCCAGCGCGCCGTCATCCTTCAACTGTGCCTCGAAGATGATGTTTTGGTGTACCACATCATACACTCACCCTCCATACCAGGTGAGCCATCGAACGGGACAAACATCGAAGGGGACAACCATCGAAGGGGACAAAGAGAAGCTGGAGCCGTACAACCTTGATTTGAAAAGCATCACTAACCTACAAACCAGAATCAAAATTCCTGTAGAAGATTGTGCTAAACAGACACCATCCCTATTCGACGTAGCAAATTTTGTGCTCGGTACAAATCTTCAGAAGGGTGACGAGACGGTGGCACTAAGGTCGTCTGGATGGGAGAATTATCCCTTGATGTACGAGCGGATAAAATATGCTGTCCTCGATGCCCGTGTGAGTTTCGAGATAGCTGCAAGGTCCAAAGAGCTTGTTGTGAAGACGTCTCCCACAGAGAATGAGAACAAGAACAACAAGAAGAAGAAGAATAAGAAGAAGAAAACGCTGCACCAGCAGGAGGGCATTATGGATGGATGAACTATTTCCTCTCTTGTAAAAAAATTATTCCCTCTCGGTGTATATTGATATAGATGGACTATTTTGATGGTGTGCATGTCTTTGGAACAGAGTAGTAGCGTGGGTCCGCTTGACTATAAGGAATTATGTATCCGCATATATAGCTTTCTCTGCTACTCCTTCTAGTGATCGGTATACAGTGCATGTGTCCGTAGACATGACAGCTTGTCCATGGAAGTTCAACTACGGCGACCATCACGTTTCATCTCGCGATTCCCACGACTCCTCTCCAACCCATGACACCACGCCCCCCGACGTGTGCCTCACCCCTCTCGGCTGCACCGCCCCTCTGCCTTTGTGTGCATGACATGTGGGCCACCTAAAATGCGGCGAGCATCAAGTTTCTACCACAGCCACCCGTGATTCCCACGACGTCGCTCGAATCCATGAAACACACGCCCCCCGACCTGCGGCTCACCCCTCTTAGCCCCACTGCCCCTCTGCCTTTGGGAGCATTACATGTGGACGAGTCACCTATCGGGTCCACATGTTATTGACTCAAAGGTAGGTGTAGTAAGGCGCTGAAGCTCAGTCCCGACGGCCCTGAGAGGGAAATGTAACTCCTGCGCCAGGGCTTGTGGTACTCCCGCAGCACGAACTCATGCCAAACTCGAGATTTGTTTCTTTACTATACATGCACGCAACGATTTAATAGACATTGTAATCTCAACATGTGATGGGGAGCTCTAAATTTGAATTGGAAACTTATAAAACGAAAAGATTCAAAACAAATAAACTGGGAGAGAGGGAGTATATCGTAGGATGTGTCCCATACAAAATAAGTCCCCTGGTTTGTCACCGCGAAGATGCGGTTAGAAAGGAGCACAACGTCTTCCTACTCGTACGGCAACAAATCGGCCGCAGACAGCATGGTCCGCCTTTGACCGCCATGTGCAAGGTTCGTGCTATCTTTTATTCAATCTCACCGTGGTTCCATCGTAACAATTCATGTGGTGGCCCGTTGCATGGCTGATCCCAATGTTGGACAAAGGTTCTACGGGAACGGTGTCACCGTTGTAAATGTTGTGCAAATTGATGTTGGTACCCTTCCGTACATATGCAAGTCAATCTCCACTCGCACCGAGCCTAGCCTGTGAAACAGTGGGCAGGGGGAGAGTTAGGAAATGGACACGGAAGTAGTCTTTAGAATGCATTTACTACGTGATCAAACTCATCTTACCTGCTCATCGGAGGAAATCCGAGTGCCCCTCGACGTCGGCATCTCAAGGGGCGTCAACTTGCAACTACAGCCACGCCGCACTGGAGAGACCCCCAAGGAAACATCCTCGTGCGTTCCATGGAACATCAAGATGCATTTGTATGAGTAGTTTATCTTGTGAGAGAAAAGGATGAACGAGGGAAGGCCTCTAGAGATAGAGATGGACACTACTACTACCAATGTGCTGGCCCGTGCGTTGCAATGGATCCAAACTAGTAGAATAATACTTGTTCACGTGCTTGAAATATAAACACTCTAGTTTTGATATACATGTGTCAGCAAACACGACAGCTTGTCCATGGAAGTTGAACCACGGCGACCATCACGTTTCTTGTTTCTACCACTACCACACCCACACGCGATTCCCACGACGCCGCTCCAACCCACGGCACGACGTCCCCCGACGTGGACATGGATCCTCTAACGTGGCTATCACTGCCTTGCCCTGCCTTTCCTTCGCTGATAGGTGGGACCCACGCTTATGGGTCCCACATGTTAGTGACAGAATGGTAGGATTGTTCGTGCCCCTCATCCCTCTCGGCCCCACCGCTCCTCTGCCTTTGTGTGCATGACATGCGGGCCGGCTGAACTGCGGCAACCATCAACTTTCTACCACAGAAACACCAGATTGGACACGGTTTGCCTGCTCCGCTACTGTGCTCCGATCCGTACTACCGCACCATTGAATTTTCATCCAGCGGCTGTGACACATTTCGTCCCGTGCATCAATCCTCAGTTGGAGTACTTATGTACTACAGGTAGTACCCGCTGCTGTGGCCATCTACGCCTCGTAACGCCCCGACGCCCAGCTGTGGTACCCTTGCCACGGACACGCCACCATCGGTCGGTTCATCTCGAACGAGTGAGTCGCGAACCACGCCACCACCATAAGAATAACATGTGGGCCAGCCGCATTTAAGGCCCACATGTCATTGACTCATAGGCCGGGCACTAAGCCACTGAAGTTCGGTCCCGTGGGCCCCGAGAGGAAAATGTAACTCCTGCGGCATGCCTTGTGGTGCTCCCGCAGTACGAGCTCGTGCCAAAACTAGAATTTGTTTTTTACTACTACTAGTACTAGTAGGAAGGTACATGTGCATTGCACGCATGAGATTCTGGTGGTTTGTGCATTATGCTTCTACATGTGGAGTTTTCTGGATTCTAACATGTGGCAAAATTTGGTGGAATGTAAGGTTAGGCAAGTTTGATTAACTTAGGTGAGTGTTTGGTTCAAGCCACACCTTAGGCAAGCCACACTGGCCCCACATGACATACACACAAAAAATGTGGCAAGATTCCCTTAGGCTTGCCAACTTGTGGAAAAATTGGGTGAAATGTAAGGCTAGGCAAGTTTGATTAACTTAGGTGAGTGTTTGGTTCAAGCCACACGTTAGGCAAGCCACACTGGCCCCACATGACATACACACAAAAAATGTGGCAAGATTCCCTTAGGCTTGCCAACTTGTGGCAAAATTTGGTGGAATGTAAGGTTAGGCAAGTTTGATTAACTTAGGTGAGTGTTTGGTTCAAGCCACACCTTAGGCAAGCCACACTGGGCCCACATGACATACACACAAAAAATGTGGCAAGATTCTCTTAGGCTTGCCAACTTGTAGCTCTCATTTTGAAGAACTTATTAATAACTTTGCCTGAGCTTAGTTGTGGCAAAGTTAGTCATGAATTAAGTTCAACCATGGAGTCTTCTAGATTATACATGTGGCAGAATCTGGTGGATGATATCCAATGGCCAGTAGTGCTCGGATTTGCCATCTTTGTACCATCGAATTGGCTTCATCCAACGACCAACTTTCAAAGTTTTTCACACACTATATAGGGGGTATAGATATAGATGTGCCGGTCCGTTGCAATGGATCCAAAGTATATCTATTTAGTGGAGTGCACTCTAAACACATTATCTATTTATTTTTCTCTAACCTTCCGTAGCCATGCAACCAAGCCACATAAGCTTCATGGGTGCCCCCCACATCATATTATTCATACTACGTTGATTGAAAAAAAGATAAATCACCCAAAACAAGATCTTCCCGTTTTTTGTTCCTACGATGTTGTGCCTTGCACGTATCTACTAGTTGTATAGTGGTAGTACTAGTAATATAATAGTATTAGGAGTACAAACTTGGTAGGAGTGGTACTAATACGGAATGCTCCTACTCTATCAACGAGCCCCGTCTGACACAAAACTTCTTGGCTTCCGTGCTACAGCTAGATCTTCCCCTTGTTTTTGTTTTCCAACCCGGCGGCGGGCGGGGTGTCGGTTTGCTCAACGGGTGGTCCCACATGAAAGTGAAAATGCTAGGCAGGCAACACGCCTTCCCTAAGCTATGTGTCGTGCCGGACGGGCCGTGTTGTACTCCCGATTCCCGGGCGTGTGGGGGTGCGACGCGAACATGGCAGGCCTTTTCCTTTTACTAGCAATGTGACCATGCGTTGCGACGGATCCAAAGTAGTAGAATAGTAGTATTTGTTCACAAACTTGAAAGAAATCACTATTGTTTTGATATACTCCTAATATATTACTCCCTCCATACCTAAATATTTGTCTTTTTTGAGATTTCAAATGGACTATCACATATGGATTATATAGACATATTCTAGTGTTTCTAGCAAGATGCCCGTGCGTTGCACGAAGTTGATGGAAAAGGTAAGCACAACTTACAAATTGACGGATGGAGTACTAGTTACAGTGATGCATATAATTAAGCGAAGGGATCACACATGTCGGTATTGACTGGAACGAGAATGCAACAGCACAATAAGAATTAAGACCACGATGATGCGATCGCAGTGGTGGTTACAGAAGGCAAGAAGAAAGATGGATCCACGAACGTACGACCTCCTCCTCCTTCCGTACGGTGACTAAGGAGCGGTGGATTTTATGGCGAGGTCGAGGTGCTTCTCAACAAAGGCATCCAAGGCTTCCAGCCGGTTGAGGAAGGCCAACGTCGTAGCGTCCTCACTGGCCTTGTAGATACCTATCTACACGATTTGCTCATACGCGTGGATGTGTAGGTCAACGAATTCTTGCAGGGCAAGGCGCCTCGCGGCGAGCGCGAGCTCCAGGTGGACATTCTTCATGGCGTCGGCGGGCAGTCGCAGGGCCACCAGTGCTTGAAAGAGGTTCCGGCCATGGAGGCCGATTAGGGTGGCAGGCAATGAGGAGCCCGGGCGCGCGGGCTGGAGGAGTACGGCGATGTCGTCCGCAAGCTTCTTGAGGACGGTGAACTTGTTGCTGGTGGCAACGATCATCTGGTCCAACTGAGAGTCGTAGTTGGTGTCGACGGCGGCTATCCACCAGCCGGTCTCCAACACCGTCTGGAGACGATCCTCGGCGCCATGCCGTAGGCCGGCGTCGTGGACCATCTGGCGCAGCCGCTGGCCGCTCACGCGCATCGCTGCCATGGGTCTGGAGCGAGCTCTTTTGCACTTAGTGTAGGTGCTTAGGCAAGTGCTTAGGTGTGTACGATGTAGTAGATGCATTGGAATGGAGGAGGGGAGCCTTTATATGAGGGCAATGAGGGCAAACTGCATTGCATTCACATCGTGCAGCCTCTTTTCCCGGACCTCCTCCCATTACTTCCCTCATGCATTAATTGAAGGAGGATGCATTGGCCGTTCAACATATCGGGAACCGCTACTCCCTCCCTCGTCTGCATTAAAGGCGTATCAGGAACTGCGCCGCCCGCTGTCAAATCGAATACTCCCTTCGTCTAGGTGAGTATTATAAGTCATCTTACAAAACCAAATACTAGTAAGACTAGCCATCGTGAGAGTAACTTCAGCAGAAACATCGAGTCCAACTCAGCAAATTTGCTTATGTGGCAGTGAGTTAATGAGGAGAGAGGTAGTTATAAGGCTGGTCGTAATAGTAGTATCATGCATGCCAACTAGGCAAATTTGATGAGGTGGCATAGAATTGAATGAAGAAAGAGAGAGTTGAATATCATATCATGATACCGTATTATATTAAATGGTGTGCTACTATGTGTCATGCATGGCAATAAATGAAGTTAGCTATGATACTAATTTATGATACCATGCACTACGGATGTAGTATCATACACTAGTATCATATGCATGATACTAGTATATGATACTCGCCATTACGACTAGCCTAATAACTTAGCTAGTTACTGTAACATCACATGTCCCAATGCAATATGAGTCTATAACCTAATAAATGAAGCTTTGCATGTTACTCCCTCCTTTCCGGTTTATAAGGCTCAATTCAAAAATCTCACCAACCAAGATAGATGGTGAGTGGTGGAATACATTTTGTAGTTTGCAAAAGCACCCAATTAATGTTGTGTTTTCCTCAAAAAAGTATGTTTACCAATGCATTAATTGCAATGCATGCATGCATAAATTACATGCATTGGTCAATTTTCTCTTAATACTTGCATGCAATGATTTAATGCACCTTGGAATCTGAACATGTGATGGGGAACAACCAAATTGAGCCTTATAAAGTGGAAAAACTAAAATTTTGAGATAAGCCCTATAAACCGAAAAGGAGGGAGTACCACACTTATGTTACTACTATGAAGGTAGTAACATAGTCTAGGGATATGTGTATGTTACTAGTGTATGTTACTCACCATTGTGGCTAGTCTAACACATAGGCGTGGTGCATTAACTCTCATGTTGTTTCTTATTTTTTGACATAAATAGAGGAATCAACCAAGAAGAGATGTGGGGCTTGTATGCTTTTAATGACTTGAGACTATCAAACATGACATGTAGTGGTCAGTTCGTTGCACAAGAACAAATACAACCCACGTCAGCACACCCGCATCTTATAGCATCACATCCAATGGCTATAAAAGATGAATGAGACCAAATTATATCTCATCTAGATGAGTTCTAGCAAAACTGTATTAATAATACCTAGTACTCCTGCGCCATGTATCATATAAGTATCATGTCGTACTTTATTTATTGCCATGTATGACACATAGTTCACGAGCGCTCTCTATATGTACCACCTTTTTTAATTTCAAGTTTTGCTCCATGGCGCAATCCATCGATACTACTACTGTACAAAAGTGGAGTATATACATTTTTTAAAAGGCTAGAGGGCGGGGCAGTCTAGCTCGGTCGGTTTCACGAGAGGCGAGGGCCTTTGTGATTTGATGGTTCATTAATGTTGTCAAATCGAATAGTACCGCGCCGCCCGCTGCACGCCCGGCGCCTCCATTAAACCCGCATGCAAACCGAGAATCCTACTCCGGCCACACGTCCGTTCATGAGCGAGCCGGAATTAAACGCAACACCGGCCGAGCTCCTCCCGTCCGCCCTCAGTTTAAACGAGGCCAGACGCCGGCCAAGCTCCTACCGTCTGCCCTCTATTTACACGAGGCCAGACAGACAGCGGGCAAGAATCGCACCCCTCCGCCACTTCCCCATCTCCTCCTTCACCATTTTCTCCACCCTTCCGATGGCTTCCGATGAGCCATTCTCCGACATATTACCCGGCTGGGTGGCCCGCCGAGCCCTCCGGATACGGGCGAGGCCGCTCGATGCTTCACCAACCTCGCTTGGCCCGACGAAGCTAGTTGCCGCCCCAAGCAGGCGCGTGGTTCAGCAACTCATCGCTCTAGTTCAGCTCGATGAGGAGTGGCGAGTTGCTCCATGCCGGCACGGCGGCGAGCATGCTGATAAGGGCGCCATCGCTGCCGCGTCGTACCGCGCCACTAGTGTCTGCGGTGGTCGCGCCTCCTGTATCTATGGGCGTGCCTCCCGTGCCTGTGGCAGCGCCATGCAGGCAGAGACAGAAGCCGGGTGTGTGGTGAACGACCAGTCGGTGGCCAGCTTCTCCCTGTCCGCCGCCATCATCGAGGAGAAGTGGAACACGGGAGGCCGCCGCCACTTGGGACCCATGAAGGCCACCGCCAAGGCGACGACCGCGGATTCAGGTGGTTTCTTTGCTGCTTCGTCTCTTCCGAGGACCTTCGTCGACCCCGCAAGTGTCTGACGGACATGAGGAAGACAAAGGGATCCGCGGGCGGCCATTTAGAACTAAAATAAGTCTAGATATATCCATTTCTAGGACAAGTATTTCCAAACGGAGGGAGTATTAATTATACAAGAGAGCCGGATTGGCACCTCTTAGTTCATGTAAATGTAATGAAATCCATCATGTTTATATGAAGGTCCAGCTTTTTTATATGAAATCCTTCATGCTTATATGAAATCAGTCCGTGTTTGCACGAATTTCATCTGGTTGGTTAGAGTTGTAAAAATGTATGCCGTTGGCGTTTAATGTCGTCCTCCGCGGAAGGAAGCGGGAGGAAATTTGCCGGCTGCCGTTGGAGATGCTCTTTATGCTGGACATAATAGAGTGACATCCAATCCATTTGAGTTAATTGCCTGTATGATTGTCCCTCTATAAAAAGTTAATTGCATGTATAGTGTACACGTGACTTGCAGGGTGGCTACAGCTTCGTACGGAAAGTTAAAAAGAAACAAGTCCATCCTTAATATTCTAAGTACTCTGTGGGTTCCACTGTCAGTACAGTAGAGAAAGAAGTATATATTACTCCCTCCGTTCCTAAATATTTGTCTATTTAGAGATTTCAAATGGACTACTACATACAGATGTATATAGACATATTTTAGAGTGTAGATTCACTCATTTTGTTCTGTATGTAGTCACGTGTTGAAACTTTTAGAAAGACAAATATTTAGGAACGGGGGGATTAAATAAGTAGAGTAATATATAATATACAAATCTAAAGTTAAAAGACAGAATTCGAACTCATGTCATCGCGTTGCGAGCATCCGGCGCTAACCAGCCCAGCACATTTTTGTTGTAGACCATGCTATAGATATATCTCCATGTCTACTCTTATATATACTCCATTCGTTCCTAAATATTTGTCTTTTTCAGATTTCAAATGGACTACCACATACGGATGTGTACGTAGACATATTTTAGAGTGTAGATTCACTCATTTTGCTACGTATGTCTTTTCAGGAAGGGGTCGGATTTGTCCTTGATTTATTTATGAGGTATCCAGATGGCACTTCACCGCCAAAAAAAGAGGGTAACATCAAAATTATGGACTACTTTTTTGAGTATGTTGGTAAGGTCCGGTCATAGTCACTTGTTGAAATCTCTAAAAAGACAAATACTCCCTCCGTCCGGAAATACTTGTCATCAAAATGGATAAAAGGAAATGTATCTAGATGTATTTTAGTTTTAGATACATCTATTTTTATCCATTTTGATGAAAAGTATTTTCAGACGGAGGGAGTAGAAAACAGAGTTGGTGATGATGGTGTGCGTGCCATCCTGCAATATAGGCCGTCGGATTTATATCTAACGGATAGGAAAGAAACTATGGCAATTTTGAAAAAATATACCCACACGTCTCTCCACGTTCGCAAATAAGGCCTTCCCTCGTTCAACCTTTTCTCTCACAAGATAAACTACTCATACAAATGCATCTTGATGTTCCGTGCAATGCA
Organism: Triticum dicoccoides; assembly: GCF_002162155.2. Classification (NCBI taxonomy): domain Eukaryota; kingdom Viridiplantae; phylum Streptophyta; class Magnoliopsida; order Poales; family Poaceae; genus Triticum; species Triticum dicoccoides. The sequence continues at coordinate 699,688,300 of NC_041385.1, read as the reverse complement.
CAGGCAGCTAGCTAATTTCTTTTAAAGTAGTTGCTGCGATAATTGGGTTGAAGTGATATCTTTTATGTCTGTCCTGAATGATTTCAGATTCACTAATACTCCCTCCATTCCAAAATAGATGACCCAACTTTATACTAAAGTTAGTACAAAGTTGAGTCATCCATTTTGGAACGGAGGGAGTAGTAACAAAGAAAAGGTTGCCTTGTTAATTAACAAAAAACAGGGTGAAAACTATCACATGAGGCCGGTAAAAACAAGGCACACTGGGTTCAGCATCATCGTCACTACAGTTGTGCACGCGCGAGAAGTCTACATATCGAGGGGGCTACCGAGCGAGGCACCGAGACACAATGTTTGAGAGAGAAACCAATTGACAGATTATGATCAGATCGAGTTGTCACCCTTCTGCTGTCATTGTTGGGGGGTGGGGGAGGGAGAGAAAGACGTATCAAGAGTGTGCGTGGTAGGTACAGAGGCACAACTAGCGAGTGTGTGTGTGTGTGTGTGTGTTTGAAAGAGGAGTCGATAGATTATTATCAAGATCGATGTGCCACCCTACTCCTTCAGTGCCGGTTAGTGTGTGTGTGTGTGTGTATGTTTGAGAGAGAATCCAGTCGATAGATTAGTATCAAGATCGAGGTGTCACCCTACTCCTTCGGTGCCGGGTAGTGTGTATGTGTGTGTGTGTTTGAGAGAGAAGCCAGTCGATAGATTAGTATCAAGATCGAGGTGTCACCCTACTCCTTCGGTGTTGGGAAGTGTGGGGGGGAGGGGGCAGTGACACTCACATATCTCTACTCTTATAAAAAAACAGAGTTGGTGATGATGGTGTTCCTGCCATCCTGCAATATAGGCCATCCGATTTATATCTGACGGACATGAAGGAAAATATGGCAATTTTGCAAAAAGATACCCACACCCCTCTCCGCATTTGCAAATAAGGCATTCCATCGTTCATCCTTTTCCCCCACAAGATAAACTTCTCATACAAATGCATCTTGATGTTCCGTGCAATGCACATGGCCATCTTGCTAGTAGGGAGAAGGAGTTTGTGTGACACATATCTAGCTATATTAAGGGATAGGTAGATAGCATATGTGTGAGAGACATTATTATACTTTGAAACATTAGTGGCTGTGGGTGGGCGGAATTAAAGGGGTGGGCGTGTTAGACATAGAGAGCGTGTGTGTTTCTATGTGAGAGACTTGTAGGACGTGGTAGAAAGACGAATTTAACCCTGATGGAGGGAGAGAAATACACGAAGTGCGCGTGTGTGATTCCGATGCCCACGGGGAAATGAGATATGTATGCGTGTGAGAGAGATTGCACAATTCATTCACGTAGCACTATCTAGCGACCGTGGACGTGCATCGCTTGAACATAAGTCAATATCTACTTCGTATCGTGGCCAAAGGTACAATATTGATTCAACGCTATAAAGATTGGACACTCACATATCACATTTTTTTTCTATTTAAATAAACCTTTTTCAGTTGTGCATGCCAAAGTTACAGTGATGTTTCTTCAAACAACCAATGTAGCTATCATGCACATGCACCATTGTTACTCTTGCATTCAAATTCATTAGTATTGGATGATTTAAGTTTCTATTTTGAAGTAATATATATGTAATATTCATATATGAATTCAACGGTTACGCAATTTATGAAATGGAGGCTATGTAATCATATGAGGTAACACTTTTAAGTAGCTAACTACAATATCCATTTCTTTTTGTGCGCCTCTACACTAACACGTCAATGCATTATGTTTAAAGTAAATAACCAATGGCACTAAATTATCTATTTACACGAGAAATACATAGGCTGAGCGTTTGATCCCTTTTTTGTGAACACGCCACTACACCCGTACGATTGGCCACGCCCGTGTGAACATCCAAGTTATTGGTGCATCATCCTGAGTTATTGTCTTTTTTTCTGGGGTGGACTTCACACCAGTTATTAACTGCTGACGCGTGCCCTGTGTACACAGTCTAGCATGACCTTCCTGCTAGCACGGTCCAAAAATAGTTGAAACTGGATACGAACGATCCCGCGGGCGGCAAAATCTCCCGCCTCCTTCTAAAATTTCCACCACCTTAGTCTTTAGCATGCGAAATCCCCCTTTTGTCCTTGGTGCACGGAGACCAACAGTTACAATACCGCCCTCATCTACATGGTAGGTTGGGGCTGCTTTGGTAACTTCCGGTTTCCCCCACTACACGCCACCCCCATTTCCTCTCCCCTCCTCCCGCAAAAACGACTAACTCCACAGCACCAGAGCATCTTACAACACGCCATCCGTACTTCATCGCGCTTTCTCCCCTCCCCTCTCGAAACCCTAGACTGCTCATCCACCGGCGTACCATAGCCCATTCACTGCCAGCGGCGTCCACCTCGCCAGATCTGCTTCTGCGGCCGCATCTACCCCTCCTACCTCCCTTAGAAACAAGTAGACTACTCATCCACCACTGTACCACAGCCCATTCAGTGTCAGCCTTGTCCACGGCGCCGGATCTGCTTCGCTGGTACTCTCGTCAACCTCGCGCGTCTGCAGCGGCTCATTCGTACTCCCCACCGGAGACGCTTCATCCACACACCCCAGAGCCGCCCCATCGACGCCCCCGTCGACGGCCTCTGATCCCCTTCGCCGACACCTTCCTCAACCCTACCGGAGGCGCTTCACCGACACCTTCCTCAACCCTACCAGAGCCGCTTCACCGACACCAGCGTCAACCCTACCAGAGTAGCTTCGCCTATACCATTCTCAACCCTACCGGGGCCGCTTTGCCAAATCACAAGTCCACGGCCTCAGATCCGCTTCCTCGCACCCTCATCCAACCTACCGGAGCAGCTTCTGACGCTCCGTCCATGGCCGCAGATCCGCATCGTCGACACCACCCTTAACCCAACCACCGGAGCAGCTTCTGACGCCCCGTCCACGGCCGCAGATCCGCATCGTCGACACCATCCTTAACCCAACCACCGGAGTAGCTTCTGACACCCCGTCAACGCCCGCAAATCCGCGTCGTCGACACTATCCTTAACCCAACCACCAGAGCAGCTTCACCTATGCCCTCGTCCACGGCCACAGATCCGCTTCGCCCACACCATAGTCCACCCTACCGGAGCCGCTCCACAAACACCCTACTCGACGGTTCTAGATCTCCTTACCGGACCCCGACAGCCAGCACAGCATCATCACCCTCGACGTTTCTAACCTGATTCCCACCGTATGGAGATAATGCCAAGCACCCGCCACGGCCTAGGTACTTGTCACCTTTAAACCCGTCCAGCATCACCTGCCCGATGTACTTCAAATATACTAACCGGTTGCTGTTACCTGTTATGCAGCTGGCAAAAACTACAAGGACGATGTTTCTTCTGGATCTAACAGCTTGGCCAACCAAGATCCTGGACTGAGGCATTGATATGATCTTGTAAGCGCGTCTCTCTCTCTTGTATTGTTCTGTGCCTGCCAGCGTGCTTTGCTAGGATTTTCGACCAGTAATCCCTTTGTGCAGACAATGATTTCTACTACTGGCTGCTAAATTAGATATGTAGATGTCATACATGATACTACCTCGTACCTCCGTTCCTAAATATAAGTCTTTCTCGAGATTCCACTATAGGCTACATACGGAGCAAAATGAGTGAATCTACACTCGAAAATGCATCTATATACATCTGTATGTGGTCCATACTGGAATCTCTACAAAGACATATATTTAGGAACAGGGGCAGTACATTACACAAAATCGTAGGTGGCATGTAGGAATTCCAGTGCACTACATTAGGCTCCCTTAGAGTGCCTGCCAGTCCAGCATACAGAGTCATGGCTAGTTTATGGTACGCACACAATCGTTAATTGGTGGTTTAAATATGCGCAAGGGATATGCAATGTAGTATCATGTAGAGATGTCTGAAATTAGCCGTGCCAACTTGCAGATAGGGTTACACAATGAAAAAGTACAAGATGTATGTGGCAATTTCATGGAACATCACAAAAAAAGGAGAGGCAGCGGTGAGCCTATACATTGTGCTATGGTACGTCACTCCTCCATTGCAATCATCGTGACATGTTATTTGTATGCCAGTTCTATTAGCCAAGTTTCTAAGGGACAATTATTACGAGTTATCCTAAGAAAATAAGCACCTGTGAATATAAGCTCCATGTAATACGCCAACCAGTTCTTTTCATTGCATTTTCAGCTTATCTTTGGTATGATCAGTGGAAAGTCTAGATTTTATTATATATATATTTCATTTTGCTGCACATATGGAGATTAATTTGACTTGCAAACATCACAAATTGAACCCAGTGCAGTAATTAATATGATAGGAAAACAGACCATCACTATTTGATCAAAATGCAAATACAAAGATACCATCTACTTGGCACAATCTACTTTGGTCAATGTTTTCCATAGAGATCCCATTGCCTAATTTAAACAAAGAACGCATGATCCACATTTAAATGAAGAACAATTATTTGTTGAAATTTGATGGTCCAAGTGGCTGGTTATTATCATATAGCAGCACCACCTGAAAGCATCATATAGCAGCAGCAGCTTATAGCAACTCATCATACAGCAGCAGCAGTCTGCAATTCATCATATACCAGCAGCTACTCATAGCAATTCATCATATAGCAGCAGCAGGAGCAGCTCATAACAATTCATCATATAGCAGCAGTAGGAGCAGCTTGTAGCAACTCATCATATAGCAGCAGCAACAGCTCATAGCAACTCATCATACAGCAGCAGCAGTCTGCAATTCATCATATACCAGCAGCAGCTCATAGCAATTCATCATATAGCAGCAGCAGGAGCAGCTTGTAGCAAGTCATCATTCCCTTTCCCTTCAATTTTTAGTGAGGTTCTACCCGAAACACCCCCCTCTAAAGCGAAATTAGTTAAGCCCAAGCCCATAACTCAAAAATGACTTCTTTACATCTTTTATGGCTTATTTTGACTATATACCCTGAAAAGGCGGAATCGAACTGGCCTTAACCTGCAATTCAATTGTGCGTGCAATGATGAATCACTCCTGCTTGCTATCTGTACATTTAGGCATCATCATACATGGCATAACCTAATACATGTGCATTCCATTGTAGAATATGGAATATGCAATGTTTATGTTAGTTCATACGTTGCACATGATGTTTAAATGCCCCTTAAATCTAGTCAGTCAAGTGATGGTCTTTAAGGCTCCTTCTTTGCTTCTTTTCTTGATATGTAAGATTTGCTCACACATCTGTTCAATTGCTTGTTTGCATCAGCCAGCCATACTAGGACTGTTTGCTTTGATTACTTGATGTTCTTAACCTAACACTCTAACAGAGCTTGTCAATGATTTAAACACTAAGGGCTGCTGTAGTGGGGCCTTGTCTAACTCATAGGTGAATAAAGGTTTGGCTGTACACTACAGTAGGCTCTCCAAGAGTACCTGGAGATCCAGTTCAAAGGTATGCGTAGTTTTTACATAGTGCAGACATAGTAAATGCTCATTTCATTGTGTGCAAGTGCAAGAGATGCGGCATGTTTCATTATGTGGTGTTGTTTTGTTATAATCTCATCCTTTTGTGTTCACAGACTGGAAAGTATGCATATTTATCTTCCAAGGAGACGAGTAACTAGTTTGTGTCACCTTGCAGAGGGGGTGCAATGAAGATAATATTGAGGATTTCCAAGTACAAGATGTTAGGAAGGAGCCTTTCAAGAGAAGTAGGAGCTGCGCTGAGCCTCTTCAACCTGCTAAGGTAAGTCACTGTATGCAACTCAACAGTTCAATTCCTTGTTTGTTTCAGGCATAGTTAATTTTCTCTTTTCAATTGCTTTATTTATCCTCACTTAATGAGATGCCCAAATAATTATGCCTGATGTTTGGTACTTGTATCACTATTAGTTGACATAATTAAAGGCCTTACCATTTAATTACTCTGCCGAAGTGTGCCTGAAGCTTTGAAGTCTATTAACCAACTATTATTGCATGAGGCTCACAATCTAGTTTATACTATGCTAATGATTGCATAGTTTTGTCTGCTGTAGTATGTTTGTATGAAACCCTCTGCTGTTCATTATGCTCCCTAAGACTTTAATTGAGGTACAGAATGGCCAACTGCTTGCTTACTTATACGCAATGTGCTGTCTAAATTTGTAACTTGTCTCTGTTTTCGATTGGGCCCCAACATCATGCTCCTTTGGTGAGCTAAGAGTGATTTCTGTATGCAGGCTGCATAGACTATCTTTTTTATAATTGTTAAAATATCACCTGCTTATGCTTCATAACGTGTAACATTTTTTTTGTGAAAGTGACGTGTAACATTATTATTAGTCATGTTTTGCCATGTAGTACAAAATAGTGTCTTGTTCGCTTCACTGTTGTAACTATATTTTTGCCCTAGTCATGTGTACTTACAGAAACATTTCAGGATGAAGTGACATCAACACAAAAATCTGCGAGCAGTGCGGCATGGCCGTTACCGAATGATTATGGATTGGAATTGGAATGTGCTGATGTTCTCGAGCATCAACTAGAGGTGGCAAGACAATGTGTACATGATTGTCAACGTATAATCAACAAGTTGAGACTGGACATGCAGGTATTAGATGCAGGAGTCAAAAAATGAAACAAGACACCGAGGTAACCATGAAGGAATTGGAGATTTTGCAGACTGAAATTTGTGCTATCTGAATCCGGCCAATCCTATTTTCTGAAGAGACTATAGTTCAAATGGAGTTAAGTTGATGCGCGTCCATGATGTATGAGCCGTATTTGCCCAGTGTATGTAATTTGCTGTTTGTGTATGCTTTATTATCACCTGTGCCGTACCATAATGCCCAGTGGGTATAATCGGCTGTAATTTATTTATTGTATAGTGTAGGATTATTCTACCTTTCTATGCCTTGATCTCTTTGTTGTATAGTGTATGCTTTTTAGAGGTGATAGTATTGAGTAGGATAATTCTTTGAATATGTTATATCGTTCAAACGGGGGCCAACTCGCCCGACCATGGGCCTTCTACGTCTCGTAGGATCCATGGGCCTTCTATATCTCGCAGGATCCATGGGCATTCTACGTCTCGCAGTGTCCATGGGCCTTCTACGTCTCGCAGGATCCATGGGACTTCTACGCCACGTAGGATCCATGGGTCGCCGACTCATTTATGGGTGTTGTACTGGCCTTTAATGGGCCGTAGACGGGCCTATAATGGAAATCGTACGTTTTATTGGCTGACCATAACGGGCCGTTAATAGGCCGTATTTGGTGATGCTATGAAAATGGCCCAACAGACTAACGGACCACAAATGGGCCGACTGTAATGACGGGCTGAATTTGGCCCACAAGCAAAAAATGACAGTAACGGGCCATAAGTAACCGAATGCTGCAAATAAGCCCAAGAATAAATGGGCTCTGAGAAGGCCGAAAGATAACATGGGCTGTAAATGGCCCAACTGAATAACGGGCCCTCAATGGGTATAAAGCGATACACTGTTCATTACGGGTCAGTTTCTCCACGGGCCATTAATGGGTCTAAAGTAATACGCTGTTCATCGCGGACCAGTTTCACCACAGGCCGTTAATAGGCCAAGAGTTACATAGGGCCTCATATGGGCTAAAAGACGTCATGGGCCATACATGGGCCAGAAGTGAAAACGGGCTGGAATCATATTGGATGGCCCAGATGATGCTACTGGGCCTAATTCGGATAGGGCGTAACATGCTTTGGGTTAGCGGGCTGTAAATGGGCTATATGCGAACAAGCCATTAACAGGCTTTCCATGGGCCGGCCCGTCACCTTTTGACCAAGTCAAACGGGCCGGTCTTTTCATAGGAATGGGCCTCTGTTGGGCCATGCCACGTGTCGACGTATCATAGGTGCCTTCTGTCCAATGAGTGGATGACATCTGTCCCAACAATGAGCCGGCACGTGTTTCCTCCAGCCAATGATGATTTTACACGTGGAAAATCCCCATTGGTCGGGGTTGTTAACGGGTTATCGAATCCAAAACCTGACCTAATAGCTTAACAGCATTCCGCTACTGTGGATGTCATGTGTCGGTCACCCTTGACGAAAGCACTTCTCTGAAGCACGATTTATCATCATGGAAGTGGACACTTCCATGATGATAATTTTGGTAATGTCATCGAACACTTCTACAACAGCACAGGTATGACTATCTCGATTCTGTCATAAATTTGTCATGGATGTACATGCATGACAAAAAAACGCGACCTACTGTGACAAACACATATCATCACGGAAGTGTATTTTTTTGTAGTGTTGGGAATCCACTTAACCAAGGTCTTAGGAGCTTCTTCAAATGCATCAATCTCCTCTTGAAGCTTGTCCTTGCCTTTTTGCTTGTGGTCTTGTGGTGGAATATCATCTTGAGCTTGTGTCCCCTTGAAGGAAGTAGGATCATACTTCTCTTGTTGAGGAAAAAACTTCGTCTTAGGGTATTGATCTTCTTCCCACTCAACTCCATTGGCATTGAACTTTCGTTCAAAACCAACACCTTGGTTCTTCCGGTGCCTTCCTTGCTTGCGTACAATTTCCTCGAATTGCTTACTCCCGGCAAGGCTCTTGTAGACACATTTCTCTATAATTCCCTTCAATAAGCTATTTTCTTGCTCAAGTGTAACTTGGCTAAGAGAATCATTAGTGGAATCAAGAGAACTACTAGAAGCAACAATATTGGATTTAGCATGATTATTGTTACTACTAGAGGAAGAATCCTTCTTGTTTTTGTTACTAGACTTGACTTGAGGCATGTAAGTAGATAAGAGTAAACGCTTGGCAATGTAAGAAGAAATTTTCTTGCGAAGATCATCATTGATTGCCTTTAAGAACTCATGCTCTTGCTCAAGATTGAGCTTTTCAAAGCGTAACTTCTCATGAGTCCTTAAAAGTTCTCGATGATCTTCTAAGATACTTTCATGAGCTAACTTAAGAGTGTTTAGTTCTTTAGTAAGAAGCTCAATCTTCTCGTTATCATTGTCATTCGTTTTATCTTGATTAGCATGATTAATTGACGTTTCATCATAGTATTCATCACTAGAGTTGTCAACAAGTAAATCATCATCACCTAACAAGTCATCTTCATCACTATTGAAATCAACATACTCGGGGTGTGTCACCTTAGGGCCTTTAGCCATGAAGCATCTTCCAATTCCTTCATTTGGTGAATCAAATATGTCATAGGAGTTGGTTGACACGAGTGCTAGACCGGCAACACCTTCATCTTGAGTATGTCTGGAGTCGGAGTGATAGCTTCTCTCGGAGTGATTGTCGGAGTCGGAGCCGGATACCCATTCACCAACATGAGCTTGATGTCTTAGCTTTGTGTGGCTCCTTGATGACTTGTCCTTCCTTTCCGAATCCTTGCTTCTCCGGGATGTTCTTTGTTCATAACGATCATCTCTACTCCACCTCTCTCTTGGTGGTGATTCTTCTCTTCTACTTCTCCTCTTGGGCGATTCTTCTCTTCTTTTGTGGGGTGCCGTACACTCATTGGAATAGTGTCCGGGTCTCCCACAATTGTAGCAATTGCGCTCTCGACTGGAAGATCTTTTGTCATTGTAGGACCTTGACTTGGAGCTTCTCTCTTTGCTTCTACTCTTGTAGAATTTGTTGAAGTTCTTCACCATTAAGCTCAATTCTTCATTGAAGGTTTGTTTCTCACTTGATGATGTAGGGGCTTCACATGAGGCTTTGTAAGCACCACTTGACTTGTTGTGAAGTTCCTCCTTATCCTTGAGTGACATCTCATGAGCAATAATTCTTCCAATGACCTCCGTTGGCTTGAGATTCTTGTAAATGGGCATCATTTGGATCAATGTGCACATGGTATCATATTTTCCATCCAATGCTCTTAGGATCTTCTTGATGATGAATTTGTCGGTCATCTCTTCACTTCCTAAGCCCGCAATCTCATTTGTGATAAGAGCAAGCCTAGAGTACATTTCAGCAACTCCTTCACCATCCTTCATTTTGAACTTGTCAAGTTGACTTTGGAGCACATCCAACTTGGATTCCTTGACGGAGTCGGTGTTTGACACGAGAAAAACATCGGCTAAGGACACCGGGGAGAAGGGAAGAAGGGAGTGTGTTTCTCTCAGACGCCGGGGAAAGAAAACTGTGTATGCGGGCGTGCCAGTGTACTATAGTACACAAAAGAAAAAGAGATACGGGAACATGTATTTCATTAATCTCACTGGATAAATAAAATTACAATATCCCAAAAAAAAAGGGTGCGCTCCGTGGCCTACTAGCACGGCCAAGATGGCTGTGGCGATTGTGTGATCTCCTGGTTCCCGGGGCCTCGAAAAGCTCCCGGTTAATTACTCCCGCGGGTTGCTCCGCGGGATACCTCCGATTGAGCTGTGTGGTCGTCTTCGTCGTCTTCGCTTCGCGTTCTCCATGCATGATGATGGTGATGTGTGTGTGGGCGGCGGCAGAGCCCATGTCCTCGTCGGTACACGCGCCGCAAGTAGCGTGGCCTTTGCGGTGGCCGCGCTTGCCCTCGCCGTCGTGCCTCGTCGGTCTTGACGGCGTTGGAGGAGTTGTTGTTGGGGTAGCATGGATCGCGCTCGGCTCGGACTTCTCGACGACCAGTAGCTTCTCAGGGTGTGCAAGGGGCTACGCCTTGCGGGAGTAATTGTAGGTGGGGACCATCATCGGTGTATGACCGTAGCGTTGCTCGCGCCAGCATGGCCTGAGTGGTCGACACCTCGTCCCGGTCAGACGCCGAGTCCACGGCAGTCGGCGTAGTCAAGGCATCGTCTCACGAGATCGTAGAGGAACGGTGTTGTTGTTGAAGTCACGTCGCCCTGCGGCCGCACCTTGTCCTCGGGCGGCGCCGACTTTCTCGGCTTCGGCCTCCGAATGAGTGTGGCGCCGGTAGCAGCGACACGGGGGTAGGAGGCTATCTGAATCATGGCATCATGGTGTAGGACCTCAGCCTTCACTTCGCGTCCGGGCGCGGAGTGGACGTCGCCGTGCTCACATGTTGATCTTCAGAGCTCTACAGTAAGACGGGGTGGACAAGCAGGAGGTGGGGTGCTGCGCGTCTCCATCTTTGGCGACACCGAGCATGACGAAGTAGATGGTGTCGAACAGCTTCATTGGCTTCGTCTTCGGGTGATAGCTCATGTGTAGCTTCTTCCATGCATTTCTTTTTGTGAATCTAATGAACGCGTACGTTGCCATCCAGCCAACATCCACGTACATGCATGGCCCATGTACGTGCACATGAGGCATAGTGTGCATACTAATTCGCCTATTTAGCGATAGTTTAGAGGCACTTTGTGGCACAAGGTGGTCTCTCGGTGATGGGAAGCCGGCCGTCGAACCGGATGCTCCTGCTGTGACGAGGGAAAGGCGGACCCGGCAAGGCGTCGGCTCAGAGGTAGGGCATCGTTTGCTTCCGTCACAACATTGGCTGCACCGTTGCTCGATGTTGCTGGTAGGTGCCGACGAAGAACCGCCGGCGAGTGCTTCGGCGATGTTACAGGTTGCACGATGTCTTCAACGCGTCCACCTCAAGGAGCCGCCAGCAAGTGCTCCGTCTTCACGGAAGAACGCACGGCTTGATAGGCGTGCTTCTTCTTGAATGATGTTTCTCTTGTGCGATGAAGCGGACACGGGCTCCGTAGAACGGTGATGGCGACTTCAGTGCCATCGACCTCCACGCCATGGTGGCGGCTTGATAACATCGACAACGGGCAACGTCGTGGCATGCTCCACTTCGTCGTCTTCCGCTGCCTCATCATGATGAAGTAGATGTGAGGAGTGATGAGGCCCTCGGTGCCGTCGAGCTACATGGAGTCACCGTGACGAAGGGGATGACATCTCGGCGACCTCCGTGTCGTCGGCTTCCATGGGGCCGGCTTGACAACATCGATGACAGGCTCTTCGTGGCGTGCTCCATATCATCGTCCTCCGCGGCACCCTCGTGATAAAGCGGTCGCGAGTGATGATGACGATCTCCGTGGCGTCCACCATCTAGCGGTGATGAGCAGGGGGCGGCCTTCGTGGCGTCGACCTCCGGGGCATCGGCCTCCGTGGCGTCAGCGTCCATAGCGCGGGCTTGGTGAAGATGAGCTCCAGAGACACGTCGCCCTCGTCGAGCGGTGATGAGTGGGGGGCGGCCACCGTGGCGTCGACCTCTGTGACACCGACCTCGGTGACCTCGACGGTGGGCGGCGTCGTGGCGTGCTCGGTGCCATCGTCTTGGCCGAACCGTCCTGACGAGGTGAACAACAGGCGGTGATGACGACCTCTTCGTCGTTCTTTGCGGTGCTGGCTTGGTGAAGATGAGATCCGGGGACGCGTCGTCCTCATCGCGCGGTGATGACTGGGGTGGCCACAGTGGCGTCGACCTCTGTGACACCGACCTCGGTGGCATCAGCATCCATAGCGCGGGCTTGGTGAAGATGAGCTCCGGCGACGTGTCGTCCTCGTCGCGCGGTGATGACTGGGGTGGCCACCGTGGCGTCGACCTCCGGGGCATCGACCTGGCGACCTCGACGGTGGGCGGCGTCGTGGCGTGCTCCGTGTCGTCGTCTTGGCCTAACCGTCGTGACGAGGCGAACAACATGTGGTGATGACGACCTCTTTGTCCTTCCTTGTGGCGCTGGCTTGGTGAAGACCATCTCCGGCGACGTCACTTCACCTTCCGGTCCGGCGGCTCCATCTCCGACGGGGGTCCGGTCATGCGAACATTGCTTTCGGCAACGCTCCCGACCTGTGTGTGTGCATGCTATATGCAAAGAAGGAACAAGGAAAGGGATGGGTTAGATCAAAGTTTTACTTTCGGGGAAGGTGAGCTTCGCGTCCATGTCGCAGCCGCCGAGCTCCTTGTACGCCGGCTCGGGTGCCTGCGTCTTTCCTCCTGCCGGGTAGATGCGAGCCGATGCGTGAGGGAGTTCCTCTGCAGACTTGCGTGATGAATGAATGGAGTGCTGCGTGGTGGATGGATGGGTGCTGGAGGTGTTATGCGATGGATGTGTGCGTGCGTGAGTTGCCTCTCCGGCCGTGCCTCCGTGAGCGCTGCGAATGGCCTTGTGCCTCTGTATTTATAGGGAAGGGAGATAGGCAGAGCGCGAGCGTTTGTTCCGATATTCGTGGGAAGATAGAGATCAAATCCCGTCTACGAGCTCCGTTGGTGCTTATCTTCTCCCTTTCTTAGCGCGTACGCCTGCACAAGGAAAACAAAACCAAACTCGCACGTACCTGAGCTACACAGCTGACCGGTGGGCCTGGTTCATTCGATCGCCATCTTCATCTTATCTCCGGGGTTTGCTGGTTGAAACAACCTCAGGTATTCAAGTACGTATACACGTGCTCGCCGACCGGTATATACGGGTATTAAAGAAATATGCATACGGTATGTTATCTTGTGGGCGTGTCGTAGATGTGGACTCAGCCTTCTGATTGTAACCTGCATGTGTGTATAAGTCTATGCCACGGAGCATCAAGTGCAAGTATAAATTGGTTAGTACGTGAGCAAACCCAAAATGCATGCATGCACGTACCATTGCATCATCGAGGATCGCCTAATGCGTGTGTGTACGTATACACCCAATATAAAACATAGATGTGTATAACTTGCAATTAAAAAAAATACATTTATACTTATATCTTCTGATAATGGTAATCACAAAAATACGTCGAACAAATGCCCCCTCACCGAAGAAAGTTCGAGCGCGTAGCAGATCGGACTTAATTTGGTGATATTCTGGCCATCCGTTGGGTTGCACCTGCAAAAGACAAACAAAGCAACTCACTGATGGATGTATGAAGTGTTAGATGAAGTGTGCATGGCCATGCATCCATATTCGTGGATTTTTGAGACTTCAGCAATCCACTCATTCTCTTGGTGCCGATTCTAGACCGAGATTGTTTCTGCCCCCAGCAACGAGTGCCGGCCACGCGTCCCGCTACTCCGTACACTGGGATAGCTCAACTGTGTTGGCACCGATCGAGGCTTCAAGCGGCCAGCTCCACCGTTGCCGTGTTAATGACGGTAGACTCGTGGGCTTCACGCCATCGCAGCACACCGTCACCGCCGAGGTGGGAGACTTCTCGTTGTGTGAACAGCATGTTGTGGACGCCGTGTACACCATCTCCAGAAACGATTGTTTGATCTCCATGTAGCCACGTGGTTGCAGGTATGTTCTTCTGCACGCGCATTCTTTAGGGAGCTCGTTGCGATTGCCCAATGGACAATGCTAGCCGACGAGACAGCCCTACTTCGTCTTCATTTCGTGGCGAAACATCATGCCTTGTCCTAAAAACAAAATAGATTTTACCGAACTTGTCATGACCACTTAACTGCTACGGTGCCAGACGACTAGATCGGAGGGTTTCACAGATTCATGCTGGCCGCACTGGCGCATTGCACTGCTCCCATTATCTTCATATGATGATGTAGGTGAAGCGCTGGTAGACCATCGACAACTCCCTTTCGCCATGGAGAGTGTACCGCCAGGTGGTATGCCGGGACACCATCGGCCTTATGGATGATCGAGGGATGATATTGCCCCCAAACTTCATTGTTGTTGGAGACAGGGAACCGGAGTGACATAGGCACCACCCTTATGAGCTCAGGTGCCTCCTTCCTACACCCATTGTTCATGTTGGTGCAGATGATTGGTTACCGGGATGCCGTCAGCATAGCAGGTTGACGTCGGGATATCATCGACGTCCACAGGCGTACGGGGTTGCCCCCGATGCCTGTGTTGTTGGTTGGTATAGAGACTCGATGTCGTGTTGGCGTCAGCAACGCCGAGAAGTACCTATTCTTGCCTGCAAAAAATGTTGGGGAAGCGCAACAACTAGAAATACCCAACAAAACAAAGCGAACAAAGAGGAAGAAAACAAAAAAAGGAAAGGTTTGGTTGGGCTTTAAAATGTTGGCCTTCCCTTTATACACCAGCTATGGGTGTGACATCCGAGAAGGCTACCAAAGGACTTGTCATCGGGAGTCGTCGAAGTACCATGACGATTACAAATCCACAACTGTTTAAGCCTCCGTGTATGTGTATGAAGACGCCGTGTTTCGGGATGCTTCCGGGAGGCAACAGAAATTCATATTCTAGCCCATCATCATGCAGAGGGGCCCCACAGCCCGCGATGCCCCCTGTGCATGCCTCATGAACCCGGAGACTTGGGTATGGTAGGTTCCGGGTGGATGGTTTTGGGAGAACAACTTGGTGATTTTTCTTCGTGCCTTATTGAGGGGTGGTGAACATCTACCTTCCGCCTTCTTTCCAGTGAGTCTCGTACTGCTTGGGACAACTTGACTGCTTCTTGGATTCTTGGGGTTTTTTTTTTACTGCTCCATGGAGATTTTGGATTTTTTTTTGTGCGGATTGATTGATTGGCCGCAGGCTTCATGAACTTGCTTGAACTTTTTTTTTTGCTTGCACTGCTTGGGGATTGCTCTTTCATGACTTCTCGAAGACCCCCCTTGAGAACTTGGAAGGCACCTGTTCACCTCTGTGGACTAAGAAAACCCTCAGGCACTTTATCTGGAGCTTTTTGGTGGCGTACCCCAGGGTTGTCAGGTGGCTACGTACAGAACCAACTTGCATTGGGCCAGGTAGCCACCATGAATCTTTTCCTATAGTCTCCCCTGGGATGCGAGTCTCTGCGAACATGAAGTATGACAGGAAACATGAAGGGCGCGGGGTCTCGGCACTCAGAAGTGCCCAAGTAATCGTCCCCGCTGCCTCCGGAAGCATACACCTGATAAGTGTCGTGCATTGTGGGTGTAGGAGCTGCTCTGCCTGCAACTTGACACATTGTGCCACCCTTTGACAAGTTCTAGGGTAGCCAAAACTTCAATCAACAGCATGATGTGGTAGAGAAAAGCCAGTTTTTTTTTGTTGGACTGAGTCCGTTAAAATTGGGGAGACCAAGAAACTATCCACGACATGCAACGAAGAGTGCATTATGGATCCGAAAGCCCACTGAAAAGGGGTCTCCCCGAGCAAAAGGCAATGAAAGAGGCAACATTTTAAGAAAAATATTTTTTAAGGAACCTTCCATTGATTGGGGGCATAGGCCGGGTTCCCTGGGAATCAACAAGCTGGTATGCACCCCCGTCGTAGACTTGCTCAACAACATACGGTCCTTCCCACTTTGGCTCGAACTTTCCCTTCGTCTTGTGCGTGATGACGATGGGTCGACGGAGCACGAGGACCAACTCGCCCTTCCGGAATACGCGTTGCTTGACGAGCTTGTCATAGGCTCTCACCATGTTCTGGCGATAGAGCTCTAAGTTTTGCAGGGCATGGAGTCGTTCCTCTTCAAGTGCGTCAAGCTCTTGGAAACGAAGTTGTACCTGTTCATCTTGGGTGAGCCCTTCCTGGATAGCCACCCGTAAAGAAGGTAGCTGGACTTCCAATGGCAGGACTGCTTCGCTCCCATAAACGAGAGAGAATGGAGTAGCTTGCGTCGGGGTACGGACTGTAACGCGGTACGCCCATAAGGACTCGAAGAGGCGATCGTGCCAGTCTCTCTTGTGTCTTGTCACCGTCTTCTTGAGTATCTTGCCGAGCGTCTTGTTGAAGGCTTCGATCGCCCCATTGGCTTGAGGGTAGTAGCTGGTGGAGTAGTTCCACTTGATCTTGTACTTCTCCATGAACCTGTACATCTTGTTGGACTTGAATGCCTTGGCATTGTCGGAGGTGATGCGGTGTGGAATCCCAAAGCGATATATGATATTTCGCTCTAGGAACTTGATGACATTGTCGCTCTTCACCTCCCGTAGTGGAACGGCTTCCACCCATTTGGAGAAGTAGTCCGTCGCGGCGAGGATGAAACGATGCCCCCCGGATGACGGAGGGTCAATGAGGCCGATGACGTCGATTCCCCAGGCGTCAAATGGCCAAGAGGGAACTGTAGGGTGAAGCGGGACCGGCGGCTGGTGCTTGAAGTCGCCATGTACTTGACAGTTGTGGCATGACCTGGCCACCCGAAGGCAGTCCGCCATGACGCCGGGCCAGTAGTATCCTGCAAGACGTATGCTATGATACATCTTAGCTCCTCCTTGGTGCCCGCCGCAGACTCCATGGTGCATCTCCTGGAGGATCTTCTCGGCTTCACCTCGATTGACGCACCGAAGTAGGACCTCCTGTCCATGAGACCGCCTGTACAGGACACCTGCTTCATAAAGATAAAAGGGGAGTCGTCGTTGTAGTTGGCGCCTCGCGACGGGGTCGTCGGGGAGACTGCCATGCTTGAAGTAGTCGAGGAAGGGTTGCAGCCACTCGTCTTCCTCCACCGTGTTTGTCATGATGGAGTTGACTTCGTACTCCGCCGGGATAAGCTCCAGAACAGCTGGGAGGAGCCACCTTTCTTCAACATTTATCTGCATGGTTTTATTATCCGGGAGCACCAATGCTGCCGCTAGTTTTGCCAAGGCATCAGCAGGCGCATTTCTGCTTCGTGGGACATGGAGCACTTCAACATGTTGAAATTTTTCCATCAGGTTCCGGGCCGCAGTGTAGTACGGCACCAGTTCAGGCTTGCGAACCTCATAGATGTCATTGACTTGACGAACAATGAGTTGGGAGTCACCGAAGGCCCGTAAAGAGCGGACATCCATGGAGAGCGCCAAGAGAAGGCCGAAGATGAGCGCCTCGTACTCCGCCTCATTATTTGAGCATTCTTCTTTGAGGAGGGAAAATGAATGATACATCACCCCTCCTTGCTGCGTCTTGAACACCAAACCTGCGCCTGCCCTTCGTCTTGGGGCTCCATCAGCATCGGTCTCCATACGAGAGGCGCCATCAAAGTAGAGCTCCCACGGTGCGTCGAGGTCGACGGTGAAGACCTCCTCATCAGGAAGATCGGTGATCAGAGGGGAATCATCTGGCACCGGGTGCGCCGCGAGGAACTCCGCCAAGGCTTGCCCTTTGATCGCCTTCTGAGGGACAAAGGTGATATCGAACTCCATCATGAGAAGCGCCCATTTTCCTAGTCGCCCCATGAGCGCGGGCTGACTTAGCACGTACCTTACGGGGTCCGCTCTTGTGACAAGCTGGATTTGGTGCTTCAGTGTGTAGTGCCTCAACTTCTTTAACGCAAAGATTAGGGCCAGGCATAATTTCTCTATTGCAGAGTAATTTCGCTCGGCTCCCACCATGGTGCGGCTCAAGTAGTAGCAGGCCACTTCCTTCCCTTCGTCATTGTTTTGGGCGAACAAAGCACCTACCGAAGTAGGCTGCGCTGCAATGTATAGAATGAGTGGGCGCCCCTTGACAGGAGCTGCCAAGACAGGTGGATTAAGGAGGTACCTTTTGATATCATCAAAGCCGCGTTGGCATCCCTCATCCCACACGAACGGAGCTCCTTTCTTCATGAGGCTCGAGAAAGGTTGGATGCGTCCGGAGAGGTTGGAGATGAAGCGTCGGATGTACGCTAGCTTCCCCTGCAATGACCTCAACTCCTTGAGATCTTGGGGTGGTGGCATGTCGATGATGGCCTTGATCTTCTTAGGCTCGATCTCTATGCCTCGATGACGAACGACAAAGCCGAGGAAGAGGCCCGACTGAACACCGAAGGCACACTTCAACGGGTTCATCTTGAGTTGATGTTGTCGTAGCCGCTCAAAGACCACTCGAAGATCTTCTAGATGATGCTCGCGTTCTTTGGTCTTGACCACCATGTCGTCGACGTAGCACTCCACCGAATGGTGGATTAAATCACCAAGAATACACGTCATGGCACGCTGGTATGTTGCGCCGGCGTTCTTCAATCCGAACGGCATGACGATGTAGTAGAAGTTGCCCTTCGGGGTCCTGAAAGCGGTGTCAATGGCATCATCTGGATCCATCTTGATCTGGTTGTAGCCCGATGAACCATCCATGAAGGATAGTGCGCCGTGTCCGGTGGTGGAGTCGACGACTATCTCCGGGATCGGCATGGGAAAGTCATCTTTGGGGCAGGCTCGATTCAAGTCGCGGAAGTCCTGGCAGATTCGTATCTGCCCATTCTTCTTCTCCACCGGGACGATGTTGGCGAGCCACCGTGGATACTTGATCTCCTTGATGAAACCTGCAGCGATTAGTTTGTCTACCTCAGCGATGACATCACCTTCGAGTTCCGGACGCAAGCGTCGCGGTTGCTGCTTGACAGGACGGAATTGTGGGTCAATCGCCAGCTTGTGGGTGGCGACACGAGGGTCCAACCCCGGCATCTCCTTGTAGTTCCAGGCAAAGCAATCTCGGTACTCCATCAAGAAGCTTTGGTACTCTTCTCGCTCCTCTTCCGTCAGCGTGGCGCTAACAAAAGTGGGGCGCGGATTGTCTTCAGTCCCAAGGTTGATCTGGACAAGCTCGTCGATGGTTGGCTGCCCCCCATCTTCGAGTTCTTGGGGTGCTGGTGTGGAGATTAAATCCTCACCATCACTTGGCTCGCCGTTGTCGGGGAGTTGTTGATGAGGAACGATGGGCGAAGTGTCGGAGTCGTCGTTCGATGAGACCGACGTGGCATGGCAGTTGACTCGTGCTCCACCGTCGGGCTCCTCCCCTTCATCTGCAGAGGCATCGTAGGGGTATCATTTCGTCGTAGGGTGGGTCAGATCGCCAAGGACACATGTCATGGCATGCTGATATGTCGCACCAGCATTCTTCAACCCGAAAGGCATGCCGGTGTTGTAGGAGTCTTCTTCTAGCATCGGTCGCCCTTCGTCTTCTGGTTTTCGTGGCGTTGGCATGGGGCCAAGCTTCCCTTCAACACTAGGGGCGTCAAGATCGATGTAGCCAAGCCCAAACTTTGGTTGGGCCTTGCCTTTTTGCTTGACGAGGGCCTCCGCTTGTCTCCACCATTCCTCACATATAGCCGGTGGTGGAGGCATCCTGTTGTTTCGCCAAAGAGTAATTCCGGCCTTCTCCAGCAAGCGAACCATCTTGGGCTCTGCCTTCATCGTGTGTAGCACCTCCTCTGGGTCACTGCAAGGTTTGGGAAACTCACATATAGAATCACATTGTTTTACCTGGGGAACCTTGTAGAAAATGGTACGGACTCCACATCCGGATAAGTTGGGAATCGCCCAAACCTCCAACGGAGAAGCCACTGAGATGTAGAGTGACGGGGGCTGTATGCCTTGAGCTCCCCTTGCGACCTCCTCCATCTCTTTTATTCTTGTTCTAACCACTCCTTGTGCGGGCGCGGGTTTCTCCTTCGGAGTCCTGCGTGCTCGCAACGTGATGGTTGGTGGCGCATCATTGCTGCCCATCAGCATCTTCCGACCTTCCTGGGCACCTGCAGAGCTTCCAAGTGTTAAGCATCCAGGATCTTGGTGTGCCGAGGTCGATGAAGAAGCGGTAGCCTCCGGACGCGGCGTCGTAGCCGACCTCAGGGTGGCTGACGTTGATGTCGGGAATCTTGCCTTCAATAGTAACGGGGCTGCTGGAATAGGCTCAAAAGATCCTGTCCCACGCGAGGTCGAAGTAGAGCTCCCGATCTCTGCAGGGGAAGAGCGATTGGAGTCGTGGCGCCCTGTTGAGGATGATCGCCTACGCCCTTGGCTCCTATGGCTTCGCGGGAAGGAGTCCTTTGCCCCGGAGGGTGAGTACGGCGTGAGGAGGCGCTTTATCTCGGCCGTCGGTGCCACACCTGGCTTGATCAAGACATCAGCCGAAGGTGTCGTCCGTCCTAATTGATGATCGCTGCCTTCCACAGGGAAGTAATACTTTGCATCTGCATGGTGAGATTCCTGCATAGTGTAAGGAGAGATGTTGCCGATGATGCGCTGCTGCGTGCCTTGGGTGTCGAGGAACTTCAGGCACTGGTGAAGAGTGGATGGCACAACCCGGTACTTGTGAATCCACGGCCTCCCCAGGAGGGCCGAGTATGAGGTATTTGCTTCAATGACGAAGAACCGCACCTTGAAGCTGAATGTAGACATCTGGATTTTCACCGTGATGGCACCGAGCGTTGGCTTTCCCTGGTTGTCGAAGCCGCAGATCATTACATCCGTGGACTCCAAGTCATCCACCGTGAAACCAGCCCGCGTCAAGCTCCGAAGGGGCAGGATATTCACGGCTGACCCTGGGTCAATGAGGATCCTGCGAAGGTGTGCTGTGCCAATATTACCTTCCATGTAGAGTGGTCGGTTGTGGTCACTATCATCTATGAGCTTGTCTTCCTCGTCGAATGTTATTTCATTGACGAATAGGGGGTTGGAGAAGAGGCGATGCTTCGCCATGGACACCTCATAGAGTTCCGGAGCTTGAAGCGCCTTGATAAGGGCTTCACGCAGGTCGGGCACCATCATGAGGGCATCATGCACACTCAAAAGGGCGGGGATTCGCTTGAGATGGGCAATGATGTTGTAATCGACGTCATGCTGCTTCGTCTTCCCTTGGCCTTGTTCTTCACGCACTTCCTCCCGCAAGGGCGCCTCTTTTGAGGCAGCCGGCTTGGGCACCCTTGTTGGCTTGATCTTCAATGGCTCAGGAAGAACCTTGCCTCCGCGCAAGTTCATGTTCACCTCTTCTGCTTGCACGCCCTTCTTCGTGTCTTCAGTGTGGAACACCTCTTGCTCTTCGGGTGTGAACACGTCTTCTGAATCAGAACTTGGCGTGTCGCTATAGCTGAGGATGACGTTGCAGCTTTCGTTATTTGATGATTGGGACGATCTAGCTCCTTGATCTTCCTCACTCCCCTTTGCCGGTACCTGCACTCGAGCGCATGGCATGAACTGCTCCAAGGTAGGTAACATGCGCCCTGGCCGTGGGAACGACTCGTTTCCCTCTGACATAGGGACGAATCTTGGTGGAGGGCGGCGTTGACTCGGATCGACTCGTCTTAGGATCCTCGGGGCGGCTTGCACCAGGGGGGCTGGGCAAGGAGGCCGAGGTGGAAGGTTCCTCGGGTACGGCCTTCGGCGCACCATTCTCCAAGGCTCCTCCTTGTGGATGGTCGGGGTTTCCTCCCGATGGAGTGAAAGTGCCTGCGTCGTGGATAGAACCAGGCTGGATAGCTGGTCTTCCACCTGTGCGAGTGGCACCCACTTTTCTTCGTGCTCCTTCTCTTGACCTGGTGAAGGGGATGAGGTCACACTCACCATGTTCACCGTGTGGTAGTCCGGGTTGATGGCTTCTGGGTCCAAGTTGATCCTCTTCTCATTAACAGCTCTTTGGAGCCATTCTTTGAAGGCGACACAATCCTCGATGACGTGACCCACATACCTGTGGTATGGGCAAAACAATGGATTATCAGTCATCCTTACCTGATCGGGCCTCCGAGGTTCTGGAAGGTTCAATGCTCGATGCTCCATTAGCTGACTGAACATGTCCTTGACAAGTTCACGACGGAAGACGTACTGCTTCTTGAGGAGCTCCTGGATCGACGGGCGTTGTCTTCCTGCTGCGTTTTCGCCTCTTGCGCCCAAGACGGGCACCTGGCCTTGGGGTGCAGATGAGAAGATCTTGGTGGTGTTTGCTTCCGCCGGCGCCTTCAGCTTGCCCCCATTGTTAGCTTGCTTGGATGTCGCGGCGAAGCGCTTGGCAGGGTCGAATGCGCTGGCATTCTTGTAGAGCTCCATTATCTGCGGTGATTTCTCGAACTCAAGCTTCGTGGCTGCTACCGCCGTGCTTAGGGCACTAAAGGTTCTAGGCTCGCGCCGAGAGACCTCAAGTGACCAATGTTGTTGCATCCCATGGACGCACATCTCGATGGCGTCCTCGAGGTGCATCTCTCTAGCGAGGCGCACATAGCTGTTGCGGAATCTGATGATGTAGTCATCAATGGACTCGTCTCGTCGTTGTCGAACTTGCGCCAGCTCGACGATAGAGAAGTCCTTCTTCATGGCGACGAAGTGTTTCTTGAAGACCTCCTTCATGCCCGCCCAACTTCCAATGGATCCAACCGGTAAGCGACTATACCAATGGAATGCAGGTCCTGTTAACGACCCTGAAAATTGACGCAAGAGGAGTGACGAGCTGTTTGTCGTGTCGCCGCATGCCGCCTCAAAGTACGCCAAGTGCTCCCTTGCATCACCGGTTCCATCAAATTGGCGGAACTTTGGTGGGTGCCATCCTGAGGGGTATGCGACCATGTCGTGCCATGCCTCATAAGGCTTCTCCAGCTCACTCTCTGAGGTGCGAGGGGCTTGATCTATCGTCATTTGCTTGAACTTTTTGGCCACCATATCTTCAACGATGTCATGGCAGTCCTTCAACATGCTCGCATTAGGCGCCACATTGGCGGAACCAAGGGGGCTAACCAATGGTCGAGCGTGCAGGCTAGGGTCTTGGCGTTGACGCACATCATTATGTGGCGGCACTGCATGAGTGTCCCCAAGTAGCTCTTCTTCTTGTGGATCCACCACCCGTTGCGGCGCGCCTCGTGATGGAGCGCCTTGGTTGTTCATCATGAGCTCAATGAACTGGTCAACCTTCGACGACAACTGATTGATTGTCTGACGCTGGTCCCTGACCTGTTCTTCTAAGGAAGCTTGACGCGCCGCTACCGCATTTGCGGCACCTGGCTCCTGGACAACGGCATCGGCATCTTCAGGGGCACCGCCACTGTTCACCATGCGAACTGGCGCAGTGTGGAGATCTCCAATACCATCTTCAGAATCTGATAAGTCAGATGGAACAAGGTCTTGGTAAGGAGGGGAGTTCGGGTGCATCTCCAACGAAGGCGAAGAAGATGAGTCGGAGAAGCTCTCTTCGTCGTCGAGGTTGTCCTGGTGCTCTCCATCTCCAACAGGCTCATCTGTTACGCTCTGACGTGCGATGGACCTTAGTCGTGTGTTAGCTCCGGGCCGACTCGCAACCTGGTGAAGTTCGTTAGGGTCTTCAGGAAGATGAGCCTTGATGTTGGTGTAGCGGCGTGGCGATATGTCTCGATGTCGCGAAGTACTTCCATCCACTAGCGATCCTTTGCCTGCAGTTACAGGAAGACATGGGGCCTTGGATCTTGCACCTTCTTGTGATGACGAAGAGCTTGTCTTGGCCCCCCCCTCTGCTCCTTTGAACCATGCACACACATGGCCAAGGCGGGGTAAGAAAGTCTTCCGGAAGTCCGCCTTAGGGTTTGGCACGATCTCTTCATCTGAAGGATAGCCAAACTCTTGGGTGATGCGAGGAGGTCGCCATCCATTACTTGACTCTTGACTGGGTTGCACTCCTAGTGTGCCACATAAAGCAAGGTTCTTCTCAACTGGTTCTTTTGCTTTGCCCGCCTCGTGCTGAAGCTTATTAGCCTCCCCATCTTGGTCCAACCTATCAAAGGGAACAAGTGGAGGATTCATGGGAAGTGTTGCATCTGGTTGGGGAGTGGCCTTGGATGTAGTCTCAAGAGCCGCTTCGTTGCCTGTGGAGGTCGTAGGCTTGGTTACTTCAATGCCATCCATTGGCGTGGCCGACGGGGGTGGTGTCTTCCGGTCCTCCAATGGGGGTGGTGTCGTGGCCGCCTTCACATGTTCACCATCTTTTGGGGGAAGGGATGAAGAAGGCATCTCCTTGCTCCTTTGCTCAGCGCTGCTTGTGGAGGGCTTGCGCGGTTTCGGCGCCAAACGACTGAGCAGGTAATTATACCGCTCGTGCCGCTCTAACTCGGGGGAGATGCGGAGCCTGATTCTGTCATTTTCTTGAATGACCGCGCCATCTGGTCGTAGGCGTACCTGGGTGTGTCGAAGGACTAAGTCTTCGAGTTCTTTATATAGAACTTGGCGGTTTCTCCGACGCCTCTCGCGCTTGCGTTGGTTATCCGTCGGAATGGCGCCAGCTCTTCGTGGCACTGGTGGCGTGGGGAGAAGTGGTGGTCCAGGTCGTCGCGCAGATGAGGAAGTCCTGTCCATCGTTGCCTGTAGTTGTGGACGATCTCCCCGTCTGGGAGGGGAAGATGGCCGTGGGGGAAGCGTTGGTCGCGGAGGGTCTCGCGGGCGCCATTGCTGAGTGGGCCGTGTGTTCCTTTCTTCCTCTTGGTGTCTTGACCATCGGTTCCAATGTGGGGGCATGTTGGGATGCCTCCATTGTTGAAAGTGTCGGGTTGGTGACGGTGGTCGTCGAGGTGCCAACGTGTGGCGCTCATGTTGAGGGCGATGACTCGGGGTTTGACGTCGAGTCCCTCCTGCACCTTGTGTTGATGATGTACTTGGTGCAGCTAGATCGATTAGCCGCCTCTGGATGTTGTTCATCTGCTCTTGGAGTTGGCAGAATTCTCGCCGTAGGTCTTCGTCACGTGGTGCTGGTGCTTCATGGCGAAGGACAGAAAACCTGTTGTCGTTGGTGAGAGATCCTCCATCAACCGCTGAAGTGTGGAGGCATGGCGCCCATGCCCCCCGTCGAGTATCTTCAAGGTTGATGGAGACTGTAGGGCCCGGTAGAATAGGCTCCTTGCGTGAACGCCGCTTCCAGAACTCCTTCATAATGGCCCGCCTCACTAGCTGCTTGACCTTGGTTGGCTCATACGCCCAGTCGTCAGGGAACAAGTCGTACGGAGGGGCCCGGGTGCTCTGGTAAGTGAACACCTTGTCCGCCAAGTCCCTTGCTCCGAGGGACCAATCCTCCTCCGGCACCGTGCTCTGAGCAAGGCGTGAGGTAATTTGCTGGTGGAGTCGTTGTACCTTGCGATACTTCCTCCTATAGTTCCGCAGAGGGTGTGGGCTTTCCGACAAACGTGCGTTTGCCATGAGTTTCCGCAAGTTCTGGGCGATGGCCTCCAAACCTTCGAGCAGCTCAACCTCGGTGCGTCGAGGTGCTGGTCGTGAAGGCTTCATGTGTGGAAATGGGGTAGGGGCATGATGGGATGCCGCTCTTGCCCGCCTGTTGGCGGCCTTGGCGCGAAGGCGTTGAGACGCCTCCATGTCTCCTTTCATATCCGCCCTTGTCGATTCCTTCAACAGGGCACGTGCCTCGAGCATTAGCTCCCGACGCTCCTTCTTCGCCTTGGCGGCCTCCCGCCTTTGCGCCTTCCTTGATTGCACAGTTTGGAACTGCGCAGGATCTTGAGCTTCGTGCACGTAGACCTTGTCATCGAGCTCGATGACGATCATTGCTGGCATCGATCCAAACTGTAGCACCGATGGCTCCGAGTTGCTTCCGTGTGAGAGTCCACCTGCAGAAAAAGGGATCTCGATCAACGGAAATCCTCGCCGATGCCTTGTCATGCAGCATGCTGTGTGGATTGGGAGACGGGCGAAGACGATTCAGACGACCACAGCGAAGCAGAGATGGGAGGAGAACCAGGTCCCACCGGGCGTGCCAATTTGTTTGACACGAGAAAAACATCGGCTAAGGACACCGGGGAGAAGGGAAGAAGGGAGTGTGTTTCTCTCAGACGCCGGGGAAAGAAAACTGTGTATGCGGGCGTGCCAGTGTACTATAGTACACAAAAGAAAAAGAGATACGGGAACATGTATTTCATTAATCTCACTGGATAAATAAAATTACAATATCCCAAAAAAAAAGGGTGCGCTCCGTGGCCTACTAGCACGGCCAAGATGGCTGTGGCGATTGTGTGATCTCCTGGTTCCCGGGGCCTCGAAAAGCTCCCGGTTAATTACTCCCGCGGGTTGCTCCGCGGGATACCTCCGATTGAGCTGTGTGGTCGTCTTCGTCGTCTTCGCTTCGCGTTCTCCATGCATGATGATGGTGATGTGTGTGTGGGCGGCGGCAGAGCCCATGTCCTCGTCGGTACACGCGCCGCAAGTAGCGTGGCCTTTGCGGTGGCCGCGCTTGCCCTCGCCGTCGTGCCTCGTCGGTCTTGACGGCGTTGGAGGAGTTGTTGTTGGGGTAGCATGGATCGCGCTCGGCTCGGACTTCTCGACGACCAGTAGCTTCTCAGGGTGTGCAAGGGGCTACGCCTTGCGGGAGTAATTGTCGGTGGGGACCATCATCGGTGTATGACCGTAGCGTTGCTCGCGCCAGCATGGCCTGAGTGGTCGACACCTCGTCCCGGTCAGACGCCGAGTCCACGGCAGTCGGCGTAGTCAAGGCATCGTCTCACGAGATCGTAGAGGAACGGTGTTGTTGTTGAAGTCACGTCGCCCTGCGGCCGCACCTTGTCCTCGGGCGGCGCCGACTTTCTCGGCTTCGGCCTCCGAATGAGTGTGGCGCCGGTAGCAGCGACACGGGGGTAGGAGGCTATCTGAATCATGGCATCGTGGTGTAGGACCTCAGCCTTCACTTCGCGTCCGGGCGCGGAGTGGACGTCGCCGTGCTCACATGTTCATCTTCAGAGCTCTACAGTAAGACGGGGTGGACAAGCAGGAGGTGGGGTGCTGCGCGTCTCCATCTTTGGCGACACCGAGCATGACGAAGTAGATGGTGTCGAACAGCTTCATTGGCTTCGTCTTCGGGTGATAGCTCATGTGTAGCTTCTTCCATGCATTTCTTTTTGTGAATCTAATGAACGCGTACGTTGCCATCCAGCCAACATCCACGTACATGCATGGCCCATGTACGTGCACATGAGGCATAGTGTGCATACTAATTCGCCTATTTAGCGATAGTTTAGAGGCACTTTGTGGCACAAGGTGGTCTCTCGGTGATGGGAAGCCGGCCGTCGAACCGGATGCTCCTGCTGTGACGAGGGAAAGGCGGACCCGGCAAGGCGTCGGCTCAGAGGTAGGGCATCGTTTGCTTCCGTCACAACATTGGCTGCACCGTTGCTCGATGTTGCTGGTAGGTGCCGACGAAGAACCGCCGGCGAGTGCTTCGGCGATGTTACAGGTTGCACGATGTCTTCAACGCGTCCACCTCAAGGAGCCGCCAGCAAGTGATCCGTCTTCACGGAAGAACGCACGGCTTGATAGGCGTGCTTCTTCTTGAATGATGTTTCTCTTGTGCGATGAAGCGGACACGGGCTCCGTAGAACGGTGATGGCGACTTCAGTGCCATCGACCTCCACGCCATGGTGGCGGCTTGATAACATCGACAACGGGCAACGTCGTGGCATGCTCCACTTCGTCGTCTTCCGCTGCCTCATCATGATGAAGTAGATGTGAGGAGTGATGAGGCCCTCGGTGCCGTCGAGCTACATGGAGTCACCGTGACGAAGGGGATGACATCTCGGCGACCTCCGTGTCGTCGGCTTCCATGGGGCCGGCTTGACGACATCGACGACAGGCTCTTCGTGGCGTGCTCCATATCATCGTCCTCCGCGGCACCCTCGTGATAAAGCGGTCGCGAGTGATGATGACGATCTCCGTGGCGTCCACCATCTAGCGGTGATGAGCAGGGGGCGGCCTTCGTGGCGTCGACCTCCGGGGCATCGGCCTCCGTGGCGTCAGCGTCCATAGCGCGGGCTTGGTGAAGATGAGCTCCAGAGACGCGTCGCCCTCGTCGAGCGGTGATGAGTGGGGGGCGGCCACCGTGGCGTCGACCTCTGTGACACCGACCTCGGTGACCTCGACGGTGGGCGGCGTCGTGGCGTGCTCGGTGCCATCGTCTTGGCCGAACCGTCCTGACGAGGTGAACAACAGGCGGTGATGACGACCTCTTCGTCGTTCTTTGCGGTGCTGGCTTGGTGAAGATGAGATCCGGGGACGCGTCGTCCTCATCGCGCGGTGATGACTGGGGTGGCCACAGTGGCGTCGACCTCTGTGACACCGACCTCGGTGGCATCAGCATCCATAGCGCGGGCTTGGTGAAGATGAGCTCCGGCGACGTGTCGTCCTCGTCGCGCGGTGATGACTGGGGTGGCCACCGTGGCGTCGACCTCCGGGGCATCGACCTGGCGACCTCGACGGTGGGCGGCGTCGTGGCGTGCTCCGTGTCGTCGTCTTGGCCTAACCGTCGTGACGAGGCGAACAACATGTGGTGATGACGACCTCTTTGTCGTTCCTTGTGGCGCTGGCTTGGTGAAGACCATCTTCGGCGACGTCCACTTCACCTTCCGGTCCGGCGGCTCCATCTCCGACGGGGGTCCGGTCATGCGAACATTGCTTTCGGCAACGCTCCCGACCTGTGTGTGTGCATGCTATATGCAAAGAAGGAACAAGGAAAGGGATGGGTTAGATCAAAGTTTTACTTTCGGGGAAGGTGAGCTTCGCGTCCATGTCGCAGCCGCCGAGCTCCTTGTACGCCGGCTCGGGTGCCTGCGTCTTTCCTCCTGCCGGGTAGATGCGAGCCGATGCGTGAGGGAGTTCCTCTGCAGACTTGCGTGATGAATGAATGGAGTGCTGCGTGGTGGATGGATGGGTGCTGGAGGTGTTATGCGATGGATGTGTGCGTGCGTGAGTTGCCTCTCCGGCCGTGCCTCCGTGAGCGCTGCGAATGGCCTTGTGCCTCTGTATTTATAGGGAAGGGAGATAGGCAGAGCGCGAGCGTTTGTTCCGATATTCGTGGGAAGATAGAGATCAAATCCCGTCTACAAGCTCCGTTGGTGCTTATCTTCTCCCTTTCTTAGCGCGTACGCCTGCACAAGGAAAACAAAACCAAACTCGCACGTACCTGAGCTACACAGCTGACCGGTGGGCCTGGTTCATTCAATCGCCATCTTCATCTTATCTCCGGGGTTTGCTGGTTGAAACAACCTCAGGTATTCAAGTACGTATACACGTGCTCGCCGACCGGTATATACGGGTATTAAAGAAATACGCATACGGTATGTTATCTTGTGGGCGTGTCGTAGATGTGGACTCAGCCTTCTGATTGTAACCTGCATGTGTGTATAAGTCTATGCCACGGAGCATCAAGTGCAAGTATAAATTGGTTAGTACGTGAGCAAACCCAAAATGCATGCATGCACGTACCATTGCATCATCGAGGATCGCCTAATGCGTGTGTGTACGTATACACCCAATATAAAACATAGATGTGTATAACTTGCAATTAAAAAAATACATTTATACTTATATCTTCTGAAAATGGTAATCACAAAAATACGTCGAACAGTCGGTACCTTCATGCATATCAATCAAAGTACCCCCAATTTTCCTTTGCATTCTCAAGGCAGCTGATTTTGTTGAATTCTTCGGGGCACAATCCATTGAAGAGGATATCACAAGCTTGAGCGTTGTATTGCAGCATCTTCAACTCTTCAGCGCTAGCTTCACGGTTTGGTTCCCTCCCATCAAAGAATTCACCTTGCAAGCCAATACACACAATAGCCCAAACGGCGGGGGTATGTCCGAGAATATGCATTTTCATCTTATGCTTCCAACTAGCAAAATTCGTACCATCAAAGTAAGGACCTCTATGGTGATAATTTCCCTCGCCATACTCTCCTAGGTTGTGAAACCAAGGCTATGACCACAAAAAGCTATGGAAATCAAAGCAAATGGAGACCAAAGCTCTGATACCACTTGTAGGATCAGAAGTATGTCTAGAGGGGGGTGATTAGACTACTTGACCAATTAAAAACTTAACCTTTTCCCAATTTTAGTCTTTGGCAGATTTTAGCTATCTTAGCACAAGTCAAGCAATCTTCACACAATTCAATCAAGCATGCAAAGATTATATGAGCAACGGAAAGTAAAGCATGCAACTTGCAAGAATGTAAAGGGGAAGGGTTTGGAGAATTCAAATGCAATTGGAGACAAGGATGTTTTTGTCGTGGTTCCAATAGGTGGTGCTATCGTACATCCACGTTGATGGAGACTTCAACCCACGAAGGGTAACGGTTGCGCGAGTCCACGGAGGGCTCCACCCACGAAGGGTCCACAAAGAAGCAACCCTGTGTATCCCACCATGTCCGTCACCCACGATGGACTTGCCTCACTAGCGGTAGATCTTCACGAAGTAGGCGATCTCCTTGCCCTTACAAACTCCTTGGTTCAACTCCACAATCTTGTCGGAGGCTCCCAAGTGACACCTAGCCAATCTAGGAGACACCACTCTCCAAGAAGTAACAAATGGTGTGTTGATGATGAACTCCTTGCTCTTGTGCTTCAAATGATAGTCCCCCCAACACTCAACTCTCTCTCACAGGATTTGGATCTGGTGGAAAGAACATTTGAGTGGAAAGCAACTTGGGAAGGCTAGAGATCAAGATTCATATGGTAGGAATGGAATATCTTGGCCTCAACACATGAGTAGGTGGTTCTCTCTCAGAAATGGTAAGTTGGAAGTGTAGGTTCTTTCTGATGGCTCTCTCCACGAATGAAGAGGAGTTGGAGGGGTATATATAGCCTCCACACAAAATCTAACCGTTACACACAATTTACCAATCTCGGTGGGACCGAATCAACAAACTCGGTCGGACCGATTTAGTAAACCTAGTGACGGTTAGCGTTTTCGGTGGGACCGACATGCAACTCGGTAGGACCGATATGGTTAGGGTTAGGGCATAATGTAATCTCGGTGAAACCAATTACACAAACTCGGTGAGACCGATTTTGGTAATAAGCTAACCAGAGAGTTGGTCAGGTAAACTCGGTGGGACCGATTCTCTCATTTTGGTGAGGCCGCAATGTTACAAAAAGGAAATAGAGAGTTTACATTGCAATCTCGGTGGGACCGATCGCTCACTTCGGTTAGACCGAAACGTTACGAAGGGAAACAGAGAGATTACAATCCCATCTCGGTGAGACCGAGATCCCTATTGGTGAGACCGATTTGCCTAGGGTTTGTGGCAGTGGCTATGACATCTAAACTCGGTGGCGCCGGATAGACACAATCGGTGGGGCCAAGTTTGACTTTTGGTTTAGGTCATAAGTGGATATGAGAAAGTAGTTGAGGCTTTTTGGAGGATATCAGTAAGCACTTTGAAGCAAGAAACTCATCAAGCAACACCTCATCCCTCCTTTATAGTATTGGCTTTTCCTATAGACTCAATGTGATCTTGGATCACGGAAATATAAAATGTAGAGTCTTGAGCTTTTGAGCTTGAGCTAGTCCTTTTATCCTTAGTATTTTGAGGGATCCACTTTCCTCATCCATGCCATGCCATTCATTGAGCTTTTCCTGAAATGTTTATCTTGGAATGATGTTAGATCAATGAGCTATATGTTATTAGGAATTACCAAAACCACCTAGGGATAGTTGCACTATCAGTAACCCCTCGGTACTCCGGTAAAATCCCGATTTCACCCGGAACACTTCCGATATCCAAATATAGGCTTCCAATATATCTATCTTTATGTCTCGACCATTTCGAGACTCCTCGTCATGTCCGTAATCACATTCGGGACTCCGAACAAACTTTGGTACATTAAAACTCATAAACTCATAATATAACTTTCATCGAAACCTTAAGCGTGCGGACCCTACGGGTTCGAGAACAATGTAGACATGACCGAGAACTATTTCCGGTCAATAACCAATAGCGGAACCTGGATGCTCATATTGGCTCCTACATATTCTGTGAAGATCTTTATCGGTCAAACCGCATAACAACATACGTTGTTCCCTTTGTCATCGGTATGTTACTTGCCCGAGATTTGATCGTCGGTATCTCAATACCTAGTTCAATCTCGTTACCGGCAAGTCTCTTTACTCATTATGTAATACATCATCTTGCAACTAACTCATTAGTCACATTGCTTGCAAGGCTTATAGTGATGTGTATTACTGAGAGGGCCCAGAGATACCTCTTTGACAATCGGAGTGACAAATCCTAATCTCGAAATACGCCAACCCAACAAGTACCTTCGAAGACAGCTGTAGAGCACCTTTATAATCATCCAGTTACGTTGTGACGTTTGGTAGCACACAAAGTGTTCCTCCGGTAAACGGGAGTTGCATAATCTCATAGTCATAGGAACATGTATAAGTCATGAAGAAAGCAACAGCAACATACTAAACGATCAAGTGCTAAGCTAATGGAATGGGTCAAGTCAATCACATCATTCTCTCAATGATGTGATCCCGTTAATCAAATGACAACTCTTTTGTCCATGGTTAGGAGACATAACCATCTTTGATAAATGATCTAGTCAAGTAGAGGCATACTAGTGACACTCAGTTTGTCTATGTATTCACACATGTATCATGTTTCCGGTTAATACAATTCTAGCATGAATAATAAACATTTATCATGAAATAAGGAAATAAATAATAACTTTATTATTGCCTCTAGGGCATATTTCCTTCAATAGATTGGTAGGAAAAGACCATCGCTCGTCATCGACCACCACTCATAAGGATGCACAATCCAAGGACACTTCATGTTTCAAATTTGTTACACAACTTTAACCATACGTGCATGCTACGGGACTTGCTAACTTCAACACAAGTATTCTTTAAATTCATAATCACCCAACTAGCATGACTTCAATATCACTACCTCCATATCTCAAAACAATTATCAAGTATCAAATTGATCATAGCATCCAATTCACTTCTTATGATAGTTTTTATTATACCCAACTTGGATGCCTACCATTCTAGGACCAATTTTATAACCATAGAAAATACCATGCTGTTCTAAGAGACTCTCAAAATAATATAAGTGAAGCATGAGAGATCAACAATTTCTTCAAAATTAAACCACCGCCGTGCTCTAAAAGATATAAGTGAAGCACTAGAGCAAAAATTATCTAGCTCAAAAGATATAAGTGAAGCACATAGAGTATTCTAATAAATTTCAATCAAGTAGGCTTCTCCCAAAAGGTGTGTACAGCAAGGATTATTATGGTAAACTAAAAGGCAAATACTAATATCATACACAATGCTCCAAGCAAAACACATATCATATGGCGAATAAAAATATAGCTCCAAGTAAAGTTACCAATGAAGGAAGACGAAAGAGGGGATGCCTTCCCAGGGCATCCCCAAGCTTAGGCTTTTGGCTATTATTGAATATATTGGGGTGCCATGGGCATACCCAAGCTTAGGCTTTTGCCACTCCTTATTCCATAGTCCATCAAATCTTTACCCAAAACTTGAAAACTTCACAACACAAAACTCAACAGGAAATCTCATAAGCTCCGTTAGTGCAAGAAAGAAAAACTACCACATAAGGTACTGTAATGAACTCATTATTTTTTTATATTGGTGTTAAACCTACTGTATTCCAAGTTCTCTATGGTTCATACCACTTAATACTAGCCATAGATGCATCAAAATAAGCAAACAACACATGAAAGGCAGAATCTATCAAAAATAGAACAGTCTGTAGAAATCTGTAACTTTCGGTTACTTATGGAATTCCAAAAATCCTACCAAAATAGGAAGTCCTAATTAATTTGTCTATTGATCAGCAGAAAAAAGAATCAACGCAAAATCACGTTTCTGTGATTTATTGAATTTTCTCTCGTGAGTGCAAAGTTTCTGTTTTTCAGCAGAATGAAATTAACTCATACCATAGGTTATCCTATAGGTTCTACTTGGCACAAACACTAAATAAAACATGAAAACACATCTAAACAGAAAGTAGATGCAAAATTTAATACTAAACAGGAACAAAAACGAAGAACATAAAGAAAATTGGGTTGCCTCCCAACTAGCGCTATCGTTTAACGCCCCTAGCTAGGCATAAAAGCGAAGATATATCTAAGTAGTGTCATATTTGGCACTTGATTCATAAGTAGTTCGCATGATATATTCATAAGGTAATTTAATCTTATTTCTTGGAAAATGCTCCATGCCTTTCCTTAATGTAAATTGGAATCTAATATTCCCTTTCTTCATATCAATAATCGCGCCAATAGTTCGAAGGAAAGGTCTACCAAGAATAATAGGGCAAGAAAGATTGCAATCTATATCAAGAATGATAAAACCAACGGACACCAAATTTATATTTGCAAAAATAAGGACATCATTTATTCTTCCCATTGGCTTTTTAATAGTGGAATCCGCAAGGTGCAAATTTAAAGAGCAATCATCAAGATCATGGAAACCTAGAATATCACATAAAGTTTTCGGAATTGTGGAAACACTAGCACCCAAATCACACAAAGCAAAACACTAAGCATTGTTTCCAAAATTATTCCTACCAAAAAATTTACATCCATACATTTATTATTATTCTCAATCAAGGTAGATAAAGGCGTATCATTGGGATCAATAGAAGCACTCTTAGTAGCAAACAATCTCATAAGCTCATCCATCTTTCCACTCAAAACGTTAATTTCTTCTATAGCATGCACTTTTTTACTAGTAGATCATTCGGTGTGCTATTGAGAATAATTAGCCATAATATTATCAAGAAGTTTTGTAGCATCTCCTAAAGTGATTTCCATAAACGTGCCTCCGGCAGCTGAATCTAAAAGATTTCTAGAAGCAAAATTCAATCCGGCATAAAAGTTTTGTGTGATCATCCATAAATTCAAACCATGAGTAGGGTAATTGCGAATCATTAATTTCATTCTTTCCCAAGATTGGGAAACATGCTCATGATCAAGTTGTTTAAAATTCATAATATCATTCCTAAGGGAGATGATCTTAGCGGGAGGAAAATACTTAGAGATAAAAGCATCTTTGCATTTGTTCCAAGAATCAATACTATTTTTAGGCAAAGACGAAAACCAAACTTTAGCACGATCTCTAAGTGAAAACGGAAATAACTTCAATTTAACAATATCATTATCCGTATCTTTTTTCTTTTGCATCTCACACAAATCAACAAAGTTGTTTAGATGGGTAGCGGCATCTTCACTAGGAAGGCCGGAGAATTGATCTTTCATAACAAGATCCAGCAAAGCAGCATTGATTTCACAAGACTCGGCATCATTAAGAGGAGCAATCGGAGTACTAAGCAAATCATTATTATAGGTATTGGAGAAATCACACGATTTGGTATTATCTTGCACCGTGGCGACAAGTAATCCAACACACAAGCAAACAGAAAAGGCAAGCGAAAGAGAGAGAAAGAAGAAGGCAAGCGGAAAAGAGAGGAGATTTGGGAAAGAGAGGGCGAATAAAACGGCAAGGGTGAAGTGGGGGAGAGGAAAACGAGAGGCAAATGGCAAATAATGTAAATGCGAGGGAGATGAATTTGTGATGGGTACTTGGTATGTCTTGACTTGAGCGAAGACCTCCCCGGCAACAGCGCCATAAATCCTTCTTGCTACGTCTTGAGCTTGCGTTGGTTTTCCTTGAAGAGGAAAGGGTGATGCAGCACAGTAGCGTAAGTATTTCCCTCAGTTTTTGAGAACCAAGGTATCAATCCAGTAGGAGGCTCCTCAAAAGTCCCACGCACCTACACAAACAAACAAAGAACTCGCAACCAACCCGATAAAGGGGTTGTCAATCCCTTCATAGCCACTTGCAAAAGTGAGATCTAATAGAGATAATATGATAAGATAAATATATTTTTGGTATTTTATGATATAGATTGGAAAAGTAAAGATGCAAATAAAAGTAGATTGAAAGCTTATATGATAAAATATAGACCCGGGGGCCATAGGTTTCACTAGAGGCTTCTCTCAAGTAGCATAAGTATTATGGTGGGTGAACAAATTACTGTTGGGCAATTGATAGAAAAGCGAATAATTATGAGATTATCTAGGCATGATCATGTATATAGGCATCACGTCCGTGACAAGTAGACCGACTCCTACCTGCATCTACTACTATTACTCCACACATCGACCGCTATCCAGCATTCATCTAGAGTATTAAGTTCATAAGAACAGAGTAACGCATTAAGAAAGATGACATGATGTAGAGGGATAAACTCATGCAATATGATATAAACCTCGTCTTTTTATCCTCGATGGCAACAATACAATACGTGCCTTGCTGCCCCTACTGTCACTAGGAAAGGACACCGCAAGATTGAACCCAAAGCTAAGCACTTCTTCCATGGCAAGAAAGATCAATCTAGTAGGCCAAACCAAACCATAATTCAAAGAGACTTGCAAAGATAACTCAATCACACATAAAAGAATTCAGAGGAGATTCAAATATTTCTCATAGATAAACTTGATCATAAACCCACAATTCATTGGATCTCGACAAACACATGGCAAAAAGAGTTACATCAAATAGATCTCCACAAGAGAGGGGGAGAACTTGGTATTGATATCCAAAAAGAGAGAAGAAGGCATCTAGCTAATAACTATGGACCTGAAGGTCTGTGGTAAACTACTCACAACTCATTGGAAGGGCTATGGTGTTGATGTAGAAGCCCTCCATGGTCGATTCCCCCTCCTGCGGAGCGCCGGTGAAGGCTCCAAGATGGGATCTCGCGGATACAGAAGGTTACGGCGGTGGAAATTGTGTTTCGGTTGCTCCCTGGATGTTTTCGGGGTACGTGGGTATATATAGGAGGAAGTACGTCGGTTGCCGCCTGAGGGGACCATGAGATAGTGGGCGCGCCCTGTAGGGGTGGGCGCGCCCTCCACCCTCGCGGTTGCTTCTTGGCTTGCACTCCAAGTCCTCTGGATCATGTTTGTTCCAAAAATCACGCCCCCGAAGGTTTCATTCCGTTTGGACTCTATTTGATATTCCTTTTCTTCGAAATACTGAAATAGGCAAAAAAAACAGCAATATGGGTTGGGCCTCCTGTTAGTAGGTTAGTCCCAAAAATGATATAAATGTGTAAAATAAAGCCCATAAACATCCAAAACAGGTAATATAATAGCATGGAACAATCTAAAATTATATATACGTTGGAGACGTATCACATACCACACAACATCATCACCAACGACGGCACAAATTTTGCCAAAGGAGCATTGGCCCGTTTCTGCGCGACACAGGGCATCCGACTGGACCTATCGTCCGTTGCCCATCCATAGTCAAATGGCCAAATCGAGCGAGCAAACGGCCTCATCCTCTCCGGTATCAAGCCCCGACTGGTCGATCCATTGGAGCGTTTGGACGGCTGCTGGATCAACGAGCTGCCGCTCGTCCTCTGGAGCCTACGCACCACTCCATACAAGTCAATTGGCTTCACTCCCTTCTTCCTTGTGTATGGTGCTGAGGCTGTCATCCCAATTGACATTGAGTTCGACTCACCTCGCGTCACCATGTACACGGAGGTGGAGGTGAAGGAAGCACGAGAAGACAGCGTCGATCTGCTGGAAGAGGGCCGGTTGATGGCACTCAGTCGGTTCACCATCTACCAGCAAAGCCTCCGCCGCTACCATAGTATAAAGGTCAAGCCAAGATCCTTCCAAGAGGGCGACCTTGTGCTCTGACTGATCCAGCGAACAGCCGGCTAGCATAAGCTCTTGGCCCCTTGGGAAGGCCCCTTCATCATCAGCAAGGCCTTGGGCAATGACTCCTACTACCAGATCGATGCACATAAGCCCAGGGCGCGCAAGAGGCACGACTCCGGCAAGGAAGCAGAACGCCCATGGAACGTGAATCTCCTTCGAAGATTTTACAATTAATGCAGTATGTACCACGCTACCTTTATTATTAAATACAAGACATTGGGTCCCCTGAGGAGCACTCGGGGACTACCCTTTTTATCTATATGATAAGTTTTATGTCTATGAATGTGTTACTTCATTTTTTTCTCCTGGCACCGGGATCGACCAGTCGGCCCGGGGGCTTGCCGCCTTGTATTATGTTAGTGCTACCTGCAGTCGGACAAGTAATGTGCCGGCATTTAAGCCCCCTCTTGCCACAAGCCGTAGCTCGCAGAGCGACTATCCGGCTGGCAAGAGTCAAAGGCAGGAAACGATGCCCACATGAAAAATGGCTAAGGACCAAAAGCACTTACATAAGATAGGTCGGCTTCCTGCCTCGCCGACCAGTTGCTGAGCAGCCGGTCGTCCGGCTTCTCACTTGCCTTGAGACGTCCTAGGCGGCCGAAGTACTTGTCCTCCCAAATGGCTAAGAACTTGACCCAGCCACGGTCCGCAGAGTGGTCGCCTGGTTGGCAAGGCGATAGCCAGGGGAGGGCGGCAAAGGAAAAAGCCAAAAAGGATAAAAAAAAGCAAGGAAAGTCAGAACTGAGCGCAAGCATAGCATATGCAAAATAATATTTACATAAGCGAGGCTTTCAAGCTGGAATTCAACAAAGTTTGGATACACCCCCAGTGGGTGGAACTGTGCAAATTTAACAAATACTGTTCAAAAGACTACTAGGCAGGAAAAGTTAAAGATAATATGGCCGCCTAGGCCAAGGGCGCAGTAGGCGAGTCTGGCAGGTTGGTGGAGTCGGCGGCGCCGGCTGGTGGAGTGGTCACTGGCGAGTCTCGGTTGAGTCATCCCCAGTAGTAGTCGGTGTGCTCACGCGCGGCTCGTTGCTTGAGGCACGGTCAAGTGGAGGCTGGTCCTCTGCTCCGTCCTCCGGCGCGGCGTCTTCACCATCCTCGCTCTCCTCGTCTTTGCCCTCGTCGCTGGAGGCGATCTCCTCCGCCGAGCCCTTGCCATCTTCCGGGTTCAGCCCGAACAAGTCCGGCGGCAGCTCGGCACCCACTTCGTTTAGCTCAGTCACAAACATGCTGGTGTCGGTGTAGTCGGCGATTGCCGCGGCGCGATGAACAAGAGCAGGCCTCACCGCCACTAGATCTTTGTTGGCCTCCTGCTGGAACATGGCCAACTGGGCTAGATCTAGCCCAGGGTACCATGCCCTGACAAAATCCAAGGCCCGCCTTGCCTCAGCCCGGGCCGAGGAGGCCTTCCATGCCTTGAAGCGGCCGACTGTCACGCCCATCCATTCGGCAGTCTGACAGGGGGTGCGTGGAGCTTGGATGTCGGGCCAAAGGGCGGAGATCACCTGGGCCCCGACACGCTACAGCAGCCGGCGGAGCATCTGATAAGCCGGCTGGAGACGAGCTTGGATGGCAAGGAGATGCTCGTCGAGCGACCAACGGGTGTTCGGCGCAATCTCCGCACCAGCCTGTCTCCGCTCTTCACGGTGAGCTTTGATGAATTGGCTGGCGACGACGGCGTAGCCAGGAAAGTACTTTGCGCAAGATGAAAAAGGAAATAAGACGTCGGAAGTTGGATCGTATAACAGTCGGCAGACAAAGGAAAGAAGAAAGCAAACTCACCGTCGACCATGTCCTCGATCCGGCCGTAGCCGTCGTTCAGCGCCCTCTCCACGTCGGCCCAGTTCGAGCATTGAGTCTCGAACTCGTCTTGGAGAGCGGCCTCGCTGTCCTTTGCTGCCTCAAGGGACGCCTTGTGAAGCTCCTCCTGGTCAGCCAGGTCGCGCTCCTGGGCCACCTTCCTGCACTCCTCCTCCTTGGCATGCAGCACGGTTTGGGCCTCGCGACACTGTTGCTGCAAGGCGGCGTTGGCCTCTGCAAAGAGAGCAAAGAAGAAAGGCCGACAAGCAAGAAAGAAAGAAGTACCAAGAGAGATCAAGCCCGACTACTCAGCAGTCGACCCAGATCTCGGGGACTACACCCAGCAGGTGCGCTGACGCGCCCCCGCAAGAGAGAGAAGGTGGAGTGCTTACTCCGGCTCTCGGACAAGTCAGCCGTCTTCTGAGCCAGCTCCCAGACCTGGGAGTTGAAGGCGGCCACACGGAGATTATGATAGTCCTGCAACAAAGACAACAAACAAGAAAGCAAGTCAACACTCGAGGCTACTTGGAAGTTCCAGGCCGCCTGCTCAGCAGCCGGCCCGGGACTCGGGGACTACATCCAGTGGGTGCGCTGACGCGCCCCCATGGAAGAATACAAGAATGAATAACAAGAAGCATACCCGGGTGTCCGTTCGCGATGCCAGGAACTCCTGGTTGTAGTGATGGAGGGTGGTGGCCTGAGCCTGGAGCCACGCCCGGACGTCATGTGCTATCGCGTTCAGCACGGCCGTCCCGCCTCCAGGCGTCCACTCCGGCGAGCCGATGCTGGTGGCCTCCACCTCCAGGGCCTACGAGCTCGCACCCTCAGCCTCCTGCGGCCGTGGCGCCGAGGCCTCCTTCGCCGCGCGCCGGCGCGCTGGAGAGCTTCCACGACCGGTTCTCCGGACATAAATTTCCAGAAAAGACCGTCGTGCTCATCAGACCCAGGATTACTGTTAGCTGATGAGGCTCCAACTTGATACAGAAATTCCAAGCAGAATACAACATATGTAGTACAAGACCATTCTGGCCTGTGAGTACAACAAATGGTTTCTATTGGTTGATGGCGGAAGCGGTTGTGAAACATCAGTGTCTATGGGACTCCATTTCCCACGGGAACAGCTGACCAGGTTAACTCCTATCTTCGCGAGGCTGCTATCTCCATTACTTAGGTTCCGGGGCTGTCATCGCGTCGCTCCTCTTCGTGCAAGAAAATCTGGCCAAGACAATAGCCAGGGACAAGCTAGTGAGTACTTTGAATGTACTCGCAAACATTATGAACACAGGTATAATATAACAATGATGTGCTGAAAATATTTTATGCTCATGACGTCAGTCACAAAAGTTAAATGAAACTCTGATGCGTGCAAGCAAGTTATTCATAAAATGCAATAACATGGTAGTATTAAAATTTATGAAACAAATAACAAGCAATGCCACAGTCGGGCGTCTGAGCAACACCACATAAAGGGCTTTAAAAGAAATGCCACAATCGGGCGTCTGAGCGACACCACATAAAGGGCTTTAAATGAAATGCCACAGTCGGGCGTCTGAGCGACACCACATAAAGGGCTTTAAAAGAAATTCCACAGTCGGGTGTCTGAGCGACACCACATAAAGGGCTTTAAAAGAA
Organism: Triticum dicoccoides; assembly: GCF_002162155.2. NCBI lineage: Eukaryota > Viridiplantae > Streptophyta > Magnoliopsida > Poales > Poaceae > Triticum > Triticum dicoccoides. Next base: position 699,646,833 of record NC_041385.1, on the reverse strand, counting down.
ATGCCACAGTTGGGCGTCTGAGCGACACCACATAAATGGC
>NC_041385.1:699586102-699646423 GCF_002162155.2 Triticum dicoccoides | reverse complement strand
AGTCGGGCGTCTGAGCGACACCACATAAAGGGCTTAAAAAGAAATTCCACAGTTGGGCGTCTGAGCGACACCACATAAAGGGCTTTAAAAGAAATGCCACAGTCGGGCGTCTGAGCGACACCACATAAAGGGCTTAAAAAGAAATGCCACAGTCGGGCGTCTGAGCGACACCACATAAAGGGCTTTAAAAAAATGATCATAGTGAATATCCCGGAGGTAGAACTATCCCAGAGATACTCGATAATAACAATAATATCACGGGTTAGTCAACAATAATAATAATAATCATAGTTATCACAAGTCACGAGTAGCAATTCCATTCCTGGTTAACAGTTTCACCTCCGAAGACCGACACAAAGGCCGACACTTGACCCATCCCAGATTGTAATCCTTAACCATGGACACGGCTATTCGAATAGGTTTAATCTCTGCAAAGGGTGTACTCTTTACCCACGAGTAACGGATTTCTTTAGCCCATCGGGACTAATTCCGTCTACGGTCTTTTTGTTGAAAACACACTTAACTCGCACACACCAGCTTGTCTCATACGTGTCTGGAATCACCCACGACCCCTGTTAAGCAAACTCTAAGTGGGGAGGCTACAACCTCGCGTAGCTTGGGATCAAATTTATATCGCGCGCTCTAAGGGGTGGCCTCCCCTCTCGGTCCCAACCGGAAACACCCATGCCCCCGGACCAGGTGGCCTGCCTACCAGCTACAACCGGTATCTTCCACCATGGCCTCTCTGTACGGTGTGTGCTAGAAAGAGGTTGACAACTTACTGAACCATACTCTACTTGCTGTAGAGACGAGTGGTAGTACGAAACAAGTATGGGGTTTACTGGCACAAGACTCGATCTATGGTCGACTCAGGAGGTTTAAGTATTCCCTGCATGATTAGCATGACGAATATAATTCATTCAACAGAGTCACCGCTCATATCACCTTGCCATGCCATACCAGACATAACCATCCCGACGGAGACCGGCAACAAACTCATGCCTACCCAAGGCAGAGGTTTTCCCGGGTTCCAGCCGGTATGCATGCAAGGCACATGAGGGTGATTATTATCACAAGTATGTCCATTTCCAACAGCATGGAAAGCAATAACATGCACCCATGCATATGATCATATCACATGAAATAACAAGTTTCTCCAAAGTGAGGTGATGTTATGAACGTGTCACCGAACACACAAAAAAAATTATGCCGGGGTTCAGAATGCTTGCTTTCAATGTGTGGAAAGGCAGGGTGCACTTCAAAACTTGAAATATTTCTCCTCTCTTCAAAAATCCTATTTTAGCAATATAAAAGAATTAACACACAAAATAAAAACAGCACCAAAAGTTGTTCTGAAATTTTTTCAAATAAATCTTAAAATAAACTAGATGAAATATGAGAGAGGTAGGAAAAGGAATCAGTTCATTTGGACTTATATTTAAGAAGTTATAGCCAGTCAAAGATTTGGTCAAATCTGTTTTTAAAATAAAACAGAAAAGAAAACGTTTCAAACGAGATAAAGCTTTCGGTGCAGAGGAGGCGTACTTGAGGCTTTACGCCTCCACTTAACCATGTGGACTGGCGCTGGGTCTCTGACGGTGGGCCCGCCTGGCCCACTGGTCAGGTTTGACCAGTCGCCCGCGTCGTCTCCCTCCTCTGCCCGAGTGGAGCGGGGCTCCGGCGATCATCGCCGGCGAACAGTGGCTCCGTTCGGAAAGCTGAGGCCACCAGCGGATTCAAGGGGCCGAGGTGGTCACTCCGGTAGTCGTAGGGTCGTCGGAGGTGGAGGAAATCACCGGCGGCGACCTCCGCGGCGGACGGAAGCTTCGGTGGTAAAGTGGTTTTGAGGCGGCGGTGGTTCCCGATCAAAATCGAGTAGGGGGAAGGGTTCACGGGAGGATGAGGAAGTTTCTGGCGAAGAGAATGGAGAGGGGGAGGTACTGGAGGTGCCGGATTGGCCGGGGCGGTGGCGGCGGCAGGAGTTGCCGGAGATGAGGAAGAAAGCTCTCCTGGGTCGATTGGCGAGCTGGGAAAGTGTCATTGGGGTGGCCTGAGGTTGCCCGTGTGCGGGAACGGCCCGGGGCGTCCATTTATAAGCGAGGCAAGGCGGTTCCGCGGCGGCCGTGGATAAGCTTCCGGCGAACCGACGTTCTGTAGTAGCAGGGCATCGTGGCGGCGACGAGCGCTAGAGGACATGGCCGCGGATGAGCTCGCACTGCTCCAGGGGCCAGGTGGCGAGCGGGAGGGGTTTGGGCGGCGCTGCCCGTGGCTGGAGCCACTGCGGACGCCGGAGTGCCGCCAAGAACGCCCTGGCGGCGGCGCTGTAGCGTGCCAGGGTGGTTTGGCGCGATGCTGCGAGGCGGGGAGTGCGTGGCGAGGTGCTGCCGTGTGGGCCAAAGCCAGGGGGCCAGCGTGTCGGCTCGGGCGCACGGGTCGTGCAATACGCGCGCTCTGGGCGCGTCCCGTGCACGCACTGAGTGTGCTCGACGAAATGCCAGAGCATGCTAGAGGTCGCGGTTGAGGCTGGGGGTTAACAGGTCTAGGTTTGGGCTTGCAAGGAGATCAGTGGACAAGCTGGTTTGGTCAGGGGATCAGGTTCATAGTGCAATGCCAAAACTCATGTCAAAGCAGATCATGCTCGTAGGGTGTTTGACAAAATGCTAAGGGCACTTAGGCAGGTCTTGGAGTGGCCAAAAACTCCAGATGGTGGTCTCTTTAGATGTACAAGAGGGTGGTGAGGTTAGTTGGCCAAAAGCAGAAACTTGCTAGTGTAAGTTTTGCAAAACTACAATTCTGGACAGGAAATAAATAGCATTATTTCATGGACCAAAATTGATCCAAAAGGTGCATGCTCCTGGACTTAAGGGTTTAACATGGAGGACTACAAGTAGGAGAAATAATCAAGGGTTAAAGAGCAAGTAAAAATATGGTTGCTGTACAAACCATCAAGTTGGTCCAGAATGGAAATGAGGTTGATTCACTCAATATTTTTAAAGAACAGCACTAGGTTTTTGCATAATGTGGAATCTTAGGCCATTACCATCATCCCATAATTTTGGTGGAGGCTAGAAAGAATTATTTAAAGGAGTTGTAGTGCAAAATGCACTCTGGACCAGAGAAGAAAAATTGAGTGTAGGGCTCAAAATATTTCATGAATAAAATATATTTTTGCATAAGTGTGATTTAAAAACATCATATGACATCTCCAAATTTTTGTGGAAATTTTAAGTGAATCTATCAAATGGTTGTAGTTCAAATATGGCCATTTAACCTTGAAAAACCATTTTCAAGAAAATAAAGATCAAGCAACTTAATTATTTAATTAGTTATACTGATAAAAGGAAAGTTTTTCTTGAGAGGTTAAACAAGTCCAATGACATATTTGAAAAAAAATTCTCTTTGGGAAAAACTCATCATCACAGGGAAGGAAATGATTAAAAAAATCAAAAAGGAGCTCAGATATCCAAAGTTTTAATTCCTGAAAAAAAAATTAATTCATTAAAACAAGGCCAAATTTTTAGGGTGTCACAATACTATCCTCCTTAAGAAAAATCTCATCCTCGAGATTTGTTAAAAGCTGTGGTAAGAAAGACTATACACAATAAAAATGTGGCTATAGTGAGAGGGCAATAAGTGGTGAAAAACCACAGTGTGAAAACTGGTGCTGTGTGGAATTAATTAATCCACGTCGTGAGAAGGGGCAGGTGTAGCAACTCAGGGAAAAGAAATCTCACTCCAGAATTTTGCGAGGGAAAAACAGTTAACTTAAAGGAGCATAAACCACAACAAAAACTACACACTTTAGTAGAAGCCAAATAATTGACTCGTCGTACAAACTCAGGGTATCACGCATAAGTCACACACATAAATAAATGTTGCAAAGAACAAATACAGTAGTGACGTCTAAAATGAAAATGGTAACTGGACGGGGTCCTGATAAAATGTCTCTGGTACTGGGATACACTCCTCTTCTATCGGAGGCAGTGGATTGACCAGTCGATGTATGCGTCTCTCCGGGTCGGGCCTCAGTGGTCTGCCGATGGCAATCTGAGGATTTAAATCTGCAAGGCTCTGGAGATAATCCATCACTCGCTGGTTCAAATGCTCTTGAGCAATGATGTACTGGATAAGGTTGGCTAGCACTGGGTCTCTCTCAATGCGTCCACCGGGAAAAGATGTTACTTCTCCGGGTGCTGCACGGCTCAGAATAATATCCTCGTTCGCGGGCATAGGGTACAGCAGATCGAAGGCGAGCAATCGCTTCTTTCGCAGCAGCTTCTATGGCCAGGTGTGGGGTTGGCATAGATTTCCCCATGAAGGAAACTTCCGTTGGATCTTGGTTGGGGTCTACAGGAGGAATGTGTATTGTTGCCCAATATTCCGAGGTGGATGGGGTGATCCTTGATTTGAACAGCTTGTACTGAGGTGGCTGGGTAGAACCCATGGTACTGCGGGTAAAATCCCACAATATTTTGACAAAGCTACCTGGGGTTGCATCTAGGGTTCTCAGATGAAAGCTGGGGCTCGGCATGACAGGAAAAAGGGTGAGTGTGGTGCACAAAGTGAGGGTTGCTGGGTAAGGTCACAAGGTGGCCTTTATATAGCAATGGAGCCGGATCGTTTTACCGTGGTGAAAGATAAAAAATTTGCCAGCTTAGCTCCAAAGGTCGGGTCAGTGTCAGAGATACACATATCTCATAAAGAGACGCGTTACTGTGGTTGTCGTCGGGTTGGTTTTGGTAGTTGTGCCCGGAAAAATATGCAACTATGCGCTGACCAAAAAATGCAAGGCCACTATTAAAACAGAGGCACAACGACAGGCTGCATTAATATACACGGTCGCACGTTTACAAAGTGAGGATACACTGAGACTCGGTACTACTCGTACGGCTTAGTCTACCTCATTAATGTCTAAACGGGCGCGCCTGGTGGATGTCGAGGCTTCTCCACGTGTCTCACTGCCGGGATTAGTCGGAGATGGCGGAGGAACTGCAGGGTTGGGGTAGTGATGATGACCATCGCGGGGATTGTTGGCCACAACCCCGTTGGAGTGTGCTCCCAAAAGGCGACGAAGCACTTCTGGGGTCATCAAAGCATCTCGGCTGATGGCTGGAGCTGATCTCGGAGTCTCGATCGGTTGTCCAAACAGCATGACTGGGTTGTCGGTGTTGGGCTCGTTTCCTTCTCTCGCCGGGGCTCGACGAACCAGCTCTCCACGAGCTGTAATTAAATCAATGGTGATTTGGTCGAACAGTGCCTCTAGTGCACTTACATAGCGCACTAGGTGCAACAATGCGGGGTCCGTCTCGTGATCTCCGTTGGCAACTTGGGGTGGTCTACCATACCCTTCACGTCTGGGGTAGTAGTGGAATGAGCGACAGTTAACTCTGGGCGACAAGTGCCTGAGATGAACTATAGCCTCTCGAGCCGCTAGTTGTATGGCTTGTGGCTCAAAGGAAGTTGTTCTTCCGGTGAACCTGTAGGGGCGCTCGGGTGCTATACCCCTACCGTAGATGTGTACAGTGGCCCAGAATTGACGGTCTTCACCGCTCATGGGTCCTTGGTACACAACAAATTCTGGTGGCTCTTCTAACGCATCGGCACGACGGGTGAGGTTTGCGAGTATGGTCACAAAACCTCCAAGGTTGGTTGCTGTGGTTTCATTGTGCACGACAGGGCCAGGCATTGTGGCTCGGTTTGGGGTAGCGGCTGTGCTGTGCTATGTTGGGGCTAGCGTGCCCCTCTTTATAGGAAAAAGGGGACGGAGTCTTCCTTCGCATGCTTGCGAGAAAGGACTATTTAGGGGCCGGTCACTGGCGCATGAGCGACAGGTTAGGTTGATAGGTTGGGCACCGACTGTCAAAAGGTGTTGGGTCACTGTGTGGCTATCTTGCACGAGAAGCTTGGCTGGGGTTTGGTTAAGGTCTGGTGGGTTGGTTTGCCTAAGTTTTTCGACCTGGCTAAGATAGGATTAGCCAATGGTTAGCCTGGCTCTGATACCAAGTCTGCCACGACCGGTTCTCCGGACATAAATTTCCAGAAAAGACCGTCGTGCTCATCAGCCCCAGGATTACTGTTAGCTGATGAGGCTCCAACTTGATACAGAAATTCCAAGCAGAATACAACATATGTAGTACAAGACCATTCTGGCCTGTGAGTACAACAAATGGTTTCTATTGGTTGATGGCGGAAGCGGTTGTGAAACATCAGTGTCTATGGGACTCCATTTCCCACGGGAACAGCTGACCAGGTTAACTCCTATCTTCGCGAGGCTGCTATCTCCATTACTTAGGTTCCGGGGCTGTCATCGCGTCGCTCCTCTTCGTGCAAGAAAATCTGGCCAAGACAATAGCCAGGGACAAGCCAGTGAGTACTTTGAATGTACTCGCAAACATTATGAACACAGGTATAATATAACAATAATGTGCTGAAAATATTTTATGCTCATGACGTCAGTCACAAAAGTTAAATGAAACTCTGATGCGTGCAAGCAAGTTATTCATAAAATGCAATAACATGGTAGTATTAAAATTTATGAAACAAATAACAAGCAATGCCACAGTCGGGCGTCTGAGCGACACCACATAAAGGGCTTTAAAAGAAATGCCACAATCGGGCGTCTGAGTGACACCACATAAAGGGCTTTAAATGAAATGCCACAGTCGGGCGTCTGAGCGACACCACATAAAGGGCTTTAAAAGAAATGCCACAGTCGGGCGTCTGAGCGACACCACATAAAGGGCTTTAAAAGAAATGCCACAGTCGGGCGTCTGAGCGACACCACATAAAGGGCTTTAAAAGAAATGCCACAGTCGGGCGTCTGAGCGACACCACATAAAGGGCTTTAAAAGAAATGCCACAGTCGGGCGTCTGAGCGACACCACATAAAGGGCTTTAAAAAAATGATCATAGTGAATATCCCGGAGGTAGAACCATCCCAGAGATACTCGATAATAACAATAATATCAAGGGTTAGTCAACAATAATAATAATCATAGTTATCACGAGTCACGAGTAGCAATTCCATTCCTGGTTAACAGTTTCACCTCCGAAGACCGACACTAAGGCCGACACTTGACCCATCCCAGACTGTAATCCTTAACCATGGACACGGCTATTCGAATAGGTTTAATCTCTGCAGAGGATGTACTCTTTACCCACGAGTAACGGATTTCTTTAGCCCATCGGGACTAATTCCGTCTACGGTCTTTTTGTTGAAAACACACCTAACTCGCACACACCAGCTTATCTCATACGTGTCTGGAATCACCCACGACACCTGTTAAGCAAACTCTAAGTGGGGAGGCTACAACCTCGCGTAGCATGGGATCAAATTTATATCGCGCGCTCTAAGGGGTGGCCTCCCCTCTCGGTCCCAACCGGAAACACCCATGCCCCCGGACCAGGTGGCCTGCCTACCAGCTACAACCGGTATCTTCCACCATGGCCTCTCTGTATGGTGTGTGCCAGAAAGAGGTTGACAACTTACTGAACCGTACTCTACTTGCTGTAGAGACGAGTGGTAGTACGAAACAAGTATGGGGTTTACTGGCACAAGACTCGATCTACGGTCGACTCAGGAGGTTTAAGTATTCCCTGCATGATTAGCATGACGAATATAATTCATTCAACAGAGTCACCGCTCATATCACCTTGCCATGCCATACCAGACATAACCATCCCGACGGAGACCGGCAACAAACTCATGCCTACCCAAGGCAGAGGTTTTCCCGGGTTCCTGCCGGTATGCATGCAAGGCACATGAGGGTGATTATTATCACAAGTATGTCCATTTCCAACAGCATGGAAATCAATAACATGCACCCATGCATATGATCATATCACATGAAATAACAAGTTTCTCCAAAGTGAGGTGATGTTATGAACGTGTCACCGAACACACAAAAAAAATATTATGCCGGGGTTCAGAATGCTTGCCTTCAATGTGTGGAAAGGCAGGGTGCACTTCAAAACTTTAAATATTTCTCCTCTCTTCAAAAATCCTATTTTAGCAATATAAAAGAATTAACACACAAAATAAAAACAGCACCAAAAGTTGTTCTGAAATTTTTTCAAATAAATCTTAAAATAAACTAGATGAAATTTGAGAGAGGTAGGAAAAGGAATCAGTTCATTTGGACTTATATTTAAAAAGTTATAGCCAGTCAAAGATTTGGTCAAATATGTTTTTAAAATAAAACAGAAAAGAAAACGTTTCAAACGAGATTACGCTTTCGGTGCAGAGGAGGCGTACTTGAGGCTTTACGCCTCCATTTAACCACGTGGACCGGCGCTGGGTCTTTGACGGTGGGCCCGCCTGGCCCACTGGTCAGGTTTGACCAGTCGCTCGCGTCGTCTCCCTCCTCTGCCCGAGTGGAGCGGGGCTCCGGCGATCATCGCCGGCGAACAGTGGCTCCGTTCGGAAAGCTGAGGCCACCAGCGGATTCAGGGGGCCGAGGTGGTCACTCCGGTAGTCGTAGGGTCGTCGGAGGTGGAGGAAATCGCCAGCGGCGAGCTCCGCGGCGGAGGGAAGCTTCGGTGGTAAAGTGGTTTTGAGGCGGTGGTGGTTCCCGATCAAAATCGAGTAGGGGGAAGGGTTCACGGGAGGATGAGGAAGTTTCTGGCGAAGAGAATGGAGAGGGGGAGGTACTGGAGGTGCCGGATTGGCCGGGGCGGTGGCGGCGGCAGGAGTTGCCGGAGATGAGGAAGAAAGCTCTCCTGGGTCGATTGGCGAGCTGGGAAAGCGTCATTGGGGTGGCCTGAGGTTGCCCGTGTGCGAGAACGGCCCGGGGCGTCCATTTATAAGCGAGGCAAGGCGGTTCCGCGGCGGCCGTGGATAAGCTTCCGGCGAACCAACATTCTGTAGCAGCAGGGCATCGTGGCGGCGACGAGCGCTAGAGGACATGGCCGCGGATGAGCTCGCACTGCTCCAGGGGCCAGGTGGCGAGCGGGAGGGGTTTGGGCAGCGCTGCCCGTGGCTGGAGCCACTGCGGACGCCGGAGTGCCGCCAAGAACGCCCTGGCGGCGGCGCTGTAGCGTGCCAGGGTGGTTTGGCGCGATGCTGCGAGGCGGGGAGTGCGTGGCGAGGTGCTGCCGTGTGGGCCAAAGCCAGGGGGCCAGCGTGTCGGCTCGGGCGCACGGGTCGTGCAATACGCGTGCTCTGGGCGCGTCCCGTGCATGCACTGAGTGTGCTCGACGAAATGCCAGAGCATGCTAGAGGTCGCGGTTGAGGCTGGGGGTTAACAGGTCTAGGTTTGGGCTTGCAAGGAGATCAGTGGACAAGTTGGTTTGGTCAGGGGATCAGGTTCACAGTGCAATGCCAAAACTCATGTCAAAACAGATCATGCCCGTAGGGTGTTTGACAAAATGCTAAGGGCACTTAGGCAGGTCTTGGAGTGGCCAAAAACTCCAGATGGTGGTCTCTTTAGATGTACAAGAGGGTGGTGAGGTTAGTTGGCCAAAAGCAGAAGCTTGCTAGTGTAAGTTTTGCAAAACTACAATTCTGGACAGGAAATAAATAGCATTATTTCATGGACCAAAAATGATCCAAAAGGTGCATGCTCCCGGACTTAAGGGTTTAACATGGAGGACTACAAGTAGGAGAAATAATCAAGGGTTAACGAGCAAGTAAAAATATGGTTGTTGTACAAACCATCAAGTTGGTCCAGAATGGAAATGAGGTTGATTCACTCAATATTTTTAAAGAACAGCACTAGGTTTTTGCATAATGTGGAATCTTAGGCCATTACCATCATCCCATAATTTTGGTGGAGGCTAGAAAGAATTATTTAAAGGAGTTGTAGTGCAAAATGCACTCTGGACCAGAGAAGAAAAATTGAGTGTAGGGCTCAAAATATTTCATGAATAAAATATATTTTTGCATAAGTGTGATTTAAAAACATCATATGACATCTCCAAATTTTTGTGGAAATTTTAAGTGAATCTATCAAATGGTTGTAGTTCAAATATGGCCATTTAACCTTGAAAAACCATTTTCAAGAAAATAAAGATCAAGCAACTTAATTATTTAATTAGTTATACTTATAAAAGGAAAGTTTTTCTTGAGAGGTTAAACAAGTCCAATGACATATTTGAAAAAAAATTCTCTTTGGGAAAAACTCATCATCACAGGGAAGGAAATGATTAAAAAAATCAAAAAGGAGCTCAGATATCCAAAGTTTTAATTCCTGAAAAAAAATTAATTCATTAAAACAAGGCCAAATTTTTGGGGTGTCACAAGAGCGGATCGCCGGGTCTGCCCCCGCCGCCAGTTCACCGCCAGCCGGCGGCACAGGTGGTGCGTTAGGCTGGCCGCCTTGCTCCTTGGCAGTCGGCGCCGGCAGAGGCACCTTCGCCCCCAAGGCGTTGCCATCGCCTCGCTGCCTCTTCATGGCCGGTTGGTCGCCGCCGGCTCCTTCAGGCGGCGCCGAAACTTCAGGGGCGGGTGGCACGGCGTGGAGGAGGATGACGAGTTGCGGGGTTTGGCCGCGTGCGGCCTATTCCACCTGCGCCTTGGCCGCGGTGTCCGCCTGGGCCTTGGTCGCGGGATTGGCTTGCGCCATTGCGGTCGCATCCACCTCCTCCTGCGCCGCCTTGGCCGCCGCCGCCTTCTGCCGCTCCGCCTCCTGCTCCTCACACGCCTCCTGCGCGTTCCTCTCCGTCGCCGCCAGAAGCTCGGTGCACGGGTCCATGTGGCGGGCGTTGGCGGAGCCCTCCGCCGCCCGAACCACGGAGGTGGCGTCGGACCGCTCAAGAGAATGTGGGGCACTGAATCAAGCAAAATGAAAAAGAGCTCAGAATGAAGCTGCGAGGAAAAAAGAAGAAGGGACGCGAGAAGGAATCAAATACTTACGCAGACACCGTTGGGGGCTGCTTCACGACCTTCTGGAAACGGTTCGCCTGCGCGGCGGCCTCCTCCCGCTTGGTTGATGCCGCCGAGCCCTTGGGCTTCTTCGGCCGGTTGTCGTACATCAACGGCGCGACCCGGCGTTTCTGTGCGCCACTTGGGCAGCCGACGCGGCTGATGAGCTCGCGCCCGCCCGGTCGGTGACCGGCTGGCAGCGCGACGCGTTCTCCTCATCGTCGTCATCTGGCCAGTCGTCGAGGCCGCCTCCACCTCCAGAGCCGCCTGCTCCGCCACCATCGCCCGTGGCGTCGTATTCTTCCAGGGCGGCCGCCCCCAAGTCGGGGTCGTCCATGTTACTCACCGCTCGATCGGGGAGATATTCATGGCCCTGCCCTGCGGCGGCGGCAGACGACTGGGTGATGGAGCTCTGCTTCACAGACGACTGGTCAGACGGCAGATGAGAACCCAGCAACCAAAAAGAAAAGAGAAGGAGTTGAAGACTTACCGCAGGTGGTGGGTGCGCGCGTGAGTAAGGCTCCTTGCCGAACTGCCACTCCTCCATCGGGAGCTTGTAGTTTGAGATATGGTTCACCAGATGAGCCGCCTCCGCGCGTGGCATCTCCTTGGTGCTCATCCGGCATGGGTCTCGCTGCCCGCTCATCTAGCAGATCATATGAGACCGGCCTTGAAGGGGGAGCACTCTGCACGCCACGAAGGCGGTCAACAAGTCCGACCCCGTGAGGCCTTCCATCCTCGTCATCACCTTGAGCCGCTCAACGGCGGCGGCGGAGGCGGCTGATAGCGTCTTTGGTATGTATGCCCAGTTGGAGCGGGGTTCAGCCGGCGGTCCGGCTGTGTAAGCTGGCAGGCTGATGAAGTCGGCCGAGGATGGACGTTCTTGACGTAGAAGTATGATTGTTGCCATAGCTTGACCGACTGTGTCAAGCTAATGGACGGGAAGGGGTTGTCAGCAGCCGGCCTTCGCACCGCGATGAAGGCGCCGCACTACGTCGCCTTTCCCTTGGTGTAGGTGCCGAGCTTGGTGTAGAAGAACTCTCCCGAGAGATCGAGGCTGGGGAGGATGCTGAGGTAGCCTTAGCAGAGAGTGACGAAGGCCGACAGCAGCACCACAGTGTTTAGCGTGAGGTGGTGTGGCTGGAGTCCATAGAACTAGAGGAAGGAGCGGAGGAAGCCGCTCGCCGGCAGGCCGAACCCGCGCAGGCAGTGTGATCGGAAGATGACGCGCTCACCTTTCTCCGGCGCCGGCGAGATCTCCCTCTCGGGCGCCAGGCGTACCTTCACGAAATCCTCGTCGGGCAGCCGCCGTGTCTGGCGGAGGAAAGTGATGTGATCCTCATGGACGCTGGATCCGTCCCACGCTCTGGAGCGCGCCATGAGCGCTTGAAGCTTGGCAGAGGAGAGGTGCAGCGGCGAGTTCGTGAACCCCCAGCGAAGCAGCAGCGCTGTGGGCTGACTGGAGACGGCGGCGGCGAACTGCAGCGACAGCAAAGAGAGGAAGTAAGAAGATGGCAAAGGAGGAGAAGGGCATGTGTGCGTCTACCGCTCCCCTCCTCCCCCTACTTATAGCCCCAGACGGTTAAGCCGAGGGGGCGAGGCGTGGGGGTTGTGGGATTAACTGCGCCCACGTCCCCATGACCCCGCGTTTATCGCGCCATAATGGCATGCATTTACCACTCCCGGAATGCCAACTATCCGCCTCGGCCACAGCGGATCAGTGCGTGGGCCAAGGCGCAGTAGTGGCGGGCCCTAGCCTGTGGCGACGTCCCGTCGCGCGCATGGACTGGCAGGCCGGTCCAGTCGGCTGGCGCCGCGTGACGCACGGACGGCGGGCGGCTGGCTCGGCGCCCGGTGAGGGCACCACCTAACTGCCATCTTCGCGTTTCGAAATCACCAGGCGGCGCGCCTGGTCGCAGGCGACTCCTAGTTGTCGGCTCTTCAGAGTGGGAAGCTGCTGAGGCCTCTCGCCCTTTCAGCCGCAATGCCCAACCAGCTTCGGGACTACTATCGGAGCAAATGACCACGGATAGCCTTATCTGCTCCCCGTGACGTTTCAAGACCTCGGGGTCGGCTGTGCCCCTCAAGCATCCAAGACAAAGGGCCGCCTTCTTATGGTCAGCTGGTCCGAGAGGCCGGCTGCAGGAAGGCGGCAAGACCCAAAGAGCGGCCCCAGAGTGGATCGACTCCTAGCAGGCGGCCACCAAAGTGGCCGACTCCTAGCAGGTGGCCCACCCTTGCGCCCTCAAAGTTTGCACCCACATAATGGCGACGGGACAGGGCGTGGCTACAACGCACCCTACCACCCCCGAATCCCAGAGCGAGCATGGCCACAGTGCAGCGCGGGCGGCCATCCCTAGCCCGGCGCGGCACTGTTGCCACGCTGACCATGACATCACCCATGGCACACCAGCCATGCTCCCAGGACGGGCTGCCGGTACGACCCGTAGGCGGCGGGCCCTACCTGTCTGTGAGATACCAAAAGATGGCATGCCCAGAACAGTCGGCATGGGGGGAGGCCAACTCCCGACAGCCGGCCCTTCCCTTTCCTAGAAGTTTTTGCGCCATTAACCAAATAAGACAGGGTGTGGCTACAGTGAACGCCCACCAGGCGGCGGTACTGTAGCCATGCTATCCCCGACCAAGTCCTTGTCATCAGGGGCAAGGCTACAGTAATGAGCAGCCGACAGGGGCCACAGGCGGTGGGCCCAACCTATCGGCCGAGAGCCTAGCAGCCGGCGGGACCCACCAGGTGGCGGGCCCCAGCGGCCGGCAGAGAAGCCGGCAACCATAGACACTGACGGCCTGGGCCTACGTCTAGCCGGATTACCATTGTACCCCTGGGGGGTAGGCCTATACAAACCCCCAGGGCACCCATGCAAAGAGTTGAGCCTCTTAGATTACACACCCACGTAGAGAGAGGAGTAGAGCTAAGCCTTGCCCTTCTTCCTCCTCTAGCCAAACAGCTCAAGGAGCAATCTTGTAGTCCTTATTGATCTAGTGATCATGCAGAGACCCCGCAGAGTAGGACTAGGGGTGTTATCTCCTAGGAGAGCCCGAACCTGGGTAAGATTCGCCGGCGTGCATGTCTACACCTTATCCCGTTTCCATGCACCGGCGACATCTTACTAGCTCCCACAATGATTAGCCATCCTTTGGCATATGTTGCACCAACCACCCGACAGTATCTACCTTTTATGAAGGCAGTTTGAGTATGAGAGATAACAAGATCCACCACCATACTTAGTTTATTCATTAGAATTTTTTGTTATAATTTTGAAACTGAAATTAAGCAAACAAACAAGTCTAAATTTATGTATTTGTTTTGCATCTTTAGTTTCGGGCACCAAAGTAATAATTCCATAATTAAGTCTGGAGATATACAACCTACCCCATGGAAATCATCAAGCAATCCCTTGAGACCCTTTTGATCACATCCCAAAAATGCTAATGAAATTCAATAGGGAAACCATCAGGACCAGGGCTTCTATTTTTTTCCTTGGGAAAAACAACAGAGTGTATCTCTTCCATGGAAAAAGGTTCCACCAATCCTACAACCTTCCGTGGATCAATTTCCACTACTTCTTGAATGTTTAAAGCAATAGTGCAAACATTAGCATGTACAAATAGTATTTTTTATAAAAGTCAGCAATGTACTGCATCAAATTATCTTCTCCCTCGATTACTCCTCCATCTTGTTCCAAAGATAAGATTCTGTTTTTACTCCTTCTCCCATTTGCGTTAGCATGGTAACACCTTTTATTACAATCAGCCTCCCTGATTTCTTTATCTTTATATATGTGAAGTCAATTTAACTCATCCCGTTTTAGCAATTTATTCACTTGTTCTCTGAGTGCAATATGCCCATTTCTATCATAAGCAGATAAACCAATAACCTCGACACTTTTATCAATGGCATCCAGTTTATCCAGAATCTCTTTTTATGTTTTATATATAAAGCACATGCATTTAAGTTCCATCCCTTAATTTTCTGTCTCATCATTCTCCTTTTCTTCTACCATCTTTCGATATTGGAGCCCTCAGTGATCCAAGTTTTGGTGAAAAATTCTATAAAGCCCTCTTAACATCCACTAATTTTCAAATCTCAAGATGGGTTTAGTGATACTATGTGACCCAGTCTCCAAAATAAGAGGAGTGTAGTCAGCCATTTCTCTCTCCAAAGCTTGCACCATAGCAACTGGATACTTTTCTTCCCATACAGGACAAATTAAAATTCTAACAAGTTTCTCACAGGTTGGGTCAGTTAAATTGTTAGCCCAAGTAATTTCCTCACACTCAAAGGATGCTCTCTCAGCCCAGCATGTTCTATAATGGCATTAAACACAAAACTCCAATGGTCAAAGCCAGAGGGTTTGTTTTTAGAGCTATTTCTATTCAGATTAAATCACCACCCACCACACATGGGAGAGGGTTATCCTGATATACCCTGGAAAGTTAAGCTAAATAAGGAGTCGTACCATCATTCTGGTCATCCCCATAAACCATAATAAGATTCAAGTGGAAAGTTAAGCTAAATAAGGAGTCGTACCATCATTCTACTTCACACAGCTAATTTCTGCATCAAGTAGACAAGTAGTTTCACAAACTCTAGTCATGGAGGAAAATTATGTAGCATATTTTCGTTTTCAATTAGTTCACTACTTTAAAGTGGGAAGAGCTTGAACTAAAAAATTGTTGCACCAAATTTGCAAGAATTTTTAAGTCTCCCACAAAGAAATTCTGGATAAGTGGCGTGCAATTGACTTTGACTGATACACCATGCATCTAACCATGTCACCGGCCTAAAAAAACTTTCATAATTTACAATTTTTTATAGACATTTGAGACCAGTCATGTCCTAGGAGAGTTAAATAAAATATTTGATGAGATTGATATTGATATCATCATTGTGACTATGCAGGTGTGCATCTAGGAATATTAGAACGAATTTTAATGTGTTATGTATAAAGTATTAAATACAAATATTGCTTTGGGACACACTTGAATTGTTTATTTATAACTATATTATTTGCGAGAAAACACTATACGCACACCAATATTACTTTCATAGTTATATTGAGGGGCCCCGGCTTGTAGTCTTGCCTCAGGCCTTATAAACGCCAAGACCCCGCCCTGATGTTGTGCTCCACCACGACGCCAAGTACTATTCATTTCATTGATGCGCCGAAAAAAATCTGCGTAATTCAACTTCGCAGAATGAAAGCTTGAGACGAATTCGACTTAAAATTAACAAAGCCCCCAATCGGCTAGGAATTAAAAATGATAATCACCTTATACATGAAAAAAAACGAATGCATCATCCTCCAACATTTGCCGCCTGCAGGGCCGAGGAGGTGTAGTGGCACCCACGAACGCTGCTCGCCGAAGAGATATCGCTTTGCTCCACCTAAAGTCGTCGCATGGGAATCTAGAGGTCCCCGCATGGAGGCAGAATAGAGGATCACCGCCGCCATCGGCTTTGACGACCATGCAGCCTTCCCAGGAGGCCTTCTCTGCTGGTGGCGAAGGGGGCAGGGGAGGCGGTGGCGCGCACTAGGATTTGGTCGTCGCCCCTAGTGGAAAGAAGCATTTTTGTTCTTGAAAACTTTGTATAAGTCGAGTATGCCCCAAGCACTGGATAAAAATCTGACAATTAGGCAACCTTCTCCCTCTTCCCATCCCTGCCTAGTCTCTAGTTGCGACGCCACGACTCTCCATGTCATCCCCACCTCTAGCGAGGTTGCCTCCCAATCTAAGCGGCGTCAAAATCGAAAAGCCCCCACCTGCAGCTTAGAAACCGCTCCTTGCCTACGCCAGTGACACCACGACCGACCACGTCACCCCAGTATCAGCCTCAAAGCTTCATGCACACCTCGCCTCTTCATCTTTTCTTCAAATTCTAAATTGTTCGATTTTCTTTGCATTTTCAAACAACGGCCAAAATGGCAAATACATTGTTTTTTAGTTATAAATCACTGTGTTAGGCTCATATCATTTGCACCCGCCCACCCCACCCCCACCCCCAAATTGCAAAAACAAACAATTAGGGAGGTAAAATGTCAACATTTTTCTATTGACTTTTCCCTAATTTCACATTTATTTTATTTTTTTATATTACCCTATTTTAAAATCATTTACCATTTACATTTTTATTCTATGTTTTCATGAATGTAATAACATTTTGTATGAGATACAAAGATACTTCTTTTGGAACATGTGTTTTTTAAACATGTTCAAGTTTGGTTAAGATATATGAATATTTATCCTAAGATACATTATCTATTTTCAAATACATGGACATTTCTTTTGATGTATAAGAACACAGTTTGATACACGTGAAATTTCTTTTTGCAAGACAAGAATTTTCCTTTCACGTGCTATTTCCTTTAAATACATGAACGTTTGTTTTGAAATACACAGATATTCATTTTGATAGACATGAACATTTCTTTTGTATCACATGCCTACGCTCCTTATTATGATTTTATTCAAAAGATATAGTGAAATAAATGCACTGTCTTGTTTTAATGGGCACCGTCTAAAGTTGCTTTCATAGAGAAATTTAACTGTACCTTCTAATGGGCGGCACAAACTGTTGTCTCATTCTGAAAACCCCTGTATGCGAGCGGGCCTATGGCACAAACTGGTATCTCGTTTTTAGCGAGAGTACGTACCATCTCGCCTGAAGGTTTTCATTTGCCCGTATAGTCTTAGATCGAACCATTTCTAGCACTCCTTCGCACACTGGTTGTGTCACCGCTGCGTTTTTTTTCGTTTTTTGTTTGATTTTATTTCTTTTCTTTGTCTCTTGTCTAGTTTTCTTCGTTTCTTTATAGATTTTTACTGGCTCTTTCTTTGGTTTTCTTTGTTTTTTGTTGGTTTTCACTGGTCTTTTCTTTCTTCTTTTTTTTGTTCTGTTTTGGTTTTCTTTGTTTTTTTGTTCTTAGTGGAAAGAAGCATTTTTGTTCTTGAAAACTTTGGATAAGTCGAGTATGCTCCAAGCACTGGATTAAAATCCGACAATTAGGCAACATTCTCCCTCTTCCGGTCCCTGCCTAGTCTCTAGTTGTGACGCCACGACTCTCCATGTCATCCCCACCTCTAGCGAGGTTGCCTCCCAATCTAAGCGGCGTCAAAATCGAAAAGCCCCCACCCGCAGCTTAGAAACCGCGTCCTTGCCTCCGCCAGTGACACCATGACCGACCACGTTGCTACCTCTTGAGCATGCGTTGGTTTTTTCCTTAAAGAGAAAAGGGTGATACAGCAAAGTAGCGTAAGTATTTCCCTCAGTTTTTGAGAACCAAGGTATCAATCCAGTAGGAGGCTCCACGCAAGTCCCTCGTACCTATACAAACAAACAAGAACCTCGCAACCAACGCGATAAAGGGGTTGTCAATCCCTTCACGGCCACTTGAGATAATAAGATAAGATAAATATTGTTGGTGTTTTTATGATATAAATTAAAAAGTAAAGGATGCAAAATAAAGTAGATCAGAAAATTATATGATGGAAAATAGACCCAGGGGCCATAGGTTTCACTACTGGCTTCTCTCAAGATAGCATAAGTATTACGGTGGGTGAACAAATTACTACCGAGCAATTGATAGAAAAGCGCATACTTATGAGAATATCTACGCATGATCATGTATATAGGCATCACGTCCGCGACAAGTAGATCGAAACAATTCTGCATCTACTACTATGACTCCACACATCGACCGCTATCCAGCATGCATCTAGAGTATTAAGTTTATTAGAACAGAGTAACATATTAAGCAAGATGACATGATGTAGAGGGATAAACTCAACAATATGATATAAACCCCATCTTTTTATCCTCAATGGCAACAATACAATACGTGCCTTGGTGCCCCTGCTCTCACTGGGAAAGGACACCGCAAAATTGAACCCAGAGCTAAGCACTTCTCCCATTGCAAGAAAGATCAATCTAGTAGGCCAAACCAAACTGATAATTCGAAGAGACTTGCAAATATAACCAATCATACATAAAAGAATTCAGATGAGATTCAAATATTTCTCATAGATAAATTTGATCATAAACCCATAATTCATTGGATCTTGACAAATACACCGTAAAAAGAGTTAGATCGAATAGATCTCCAAGAAGATCGAGGAGAACTTTGTATTGAGATTCAAAGAGAGAGAAGAAGCCATCTAGCTAATAAGTATGGACCCGAAGATCTATGGTAAACTACTCTTTTTTACTCATCGGAGAAGCCCTGGCGATGATGTAGAGGCCCTCCGTGATCGATTACCCCTCCGGCGGAGCGCCGGAAAAGGCTCCAAGATGGGATCTCACGGGTACAGAAGGTTGCGGCGGTGGAAATAGGTTTTCGTGGTGCTCCTGGATGTTTTCGGGGTACGTAGATATATATAGGCGAAGGAAGTCGGTCAGGGGAGCCACGAGGGGCCCACGAGGCAGGGGGCACGCCCCCCTAGGGCGCGCCGACCACCCTCGTGGCCTCCTCGGGTGCTTCTTGACGTCCACTCCAAGTCTCCTGGATTGCGTTTGTTCCAAAAAGATCGCTCCCGAAGGTTTCATTCCGTTTGGACTCCGTTTGATATTCCTTTCCTTCGATATACTGAAATAGGCAAAAAAACAGCAATTTGGGTTGGGCCTCCGGTTAGTAGGTTAGTCCCAAAAATGATATAAAAGTGTATAGTAAAGCCCATAAACATCCAAAACGGGTAATATAATTGCATGGAACAATCAAAAATTATAGATACGTTGGAGACGTATCAAGCATCCCCAAGCTTAATTCCTGCTCGTCCTCGAGTAGGTAAATGATAAAAACAGAATTTTTGATGTGGAATGCTACCTAGCATAATTCTCAATGTAATTTTCTTTATTGTGGCATGAATGTTCAGATCCAAATGATTCAAAATAAAAGTCCATATTGACTTAAGAATAGTAATACTTCAAGCATACTAATACGTCATAATGTCTTCTCAAAATAACATGGCCAAAGAAAGTTGTCCCAACAAAATCATATAGTCTGGCTATGCTCTATCTTCATCACACAAAATATTTAAATCATGCACAACCCCGATGACAAGCCAAGCAATTGTTTCATACTTTGATTTTCTAAAACTTTTTCAATTTTCACGCAATACATGAGATTGAGCCATGGACATAGCACTATATGTGGAATAGAATGGTGGTTGTGGAGAAGACAAAAAGAAGAAGATGGTCTCACATCAACTAGGCGTATCAACAGGCTATGGAGATGCCCATCAATAGATATCAATGTGAGTGAGTAGGGATTGCCATGCAACAGATGCACTAGAGCTATAAATTTATGAAAGCTTAACAAAAGAAACTAAGTGGGTGTGCATCCAACTTGCTTTCTCACGAAGACCTAGGGCATTTTGAGGAAGCCCATCATTGAAATATACAAGCCAAGTTCTGTAATGAAAAATTCCCACTAGTATATGAAAGTGACATCATAAGAGACTCTCTATCATGAAGATCATGGTGCTACTTTGAAGCACAAGTGTGGTAAAAGGATAGTAACATTGTCCCTTCTCTCTTTTTCTCTTTTTTTTTATTTTTTATTTTGGTGTGCTTCTTTGGCCTCTCTTTTTTCATTTGGTCTTCTTTGGCCTCTTTTATTTTTTATAAAGTCCGAAGTCTCATCCCGACTTGTGGGGGAATCATAGTCTCCACCATCCTTTCCTCACTTGGGACAATGCTCTAATAATGAAGATCATCACACTTTTATTTACTTACAACTCAATACTTAGAACAAAATATGACTCTATGTGGATGCCTCCGACGGTGTACCGGGAGATGCAATAAATCAAGAGTGACATGTGAAGGAAATATGCCCTAGAGGCAATAATAAAGTTATTATTTATTTCCTTATTTGATGATAAATGTTTTACATGCTAGAATTGTATTAACCGGAAACATAATACATGTGTGAATACATAGACAATATAGTGTCCCTAGTATGCCTCTACTTGACTAGCTCGTTAATCAAAGATTGTTAAGGTTTCCTAACCATATACATGAGTTGTCATTTGATAAACGGGATCAAATCATTAGGAGAATGATGTGATTGACTTGACCCATTCCGTTAGCTTAGCACTTGATCGTTTAGTATATTGCTATTGCTTTCTTCATCGGTGAACATCTTCATGTTGATCGTATCTACTATATGACTCATGTTCGACATTTCGGTCTCTTGTGTTCCGAGGCCATGTCTGTACATGATAGGCTCGTCAAGTCAACCTAAGTGTTTCACGTGTGTAAATCTGGCTTACACCCGTTGTATGCGGATGTTAGAATCTATCACACCCGATCATCTCGTGGTGCTTCGAAACAATGAACTATCGCAATGGTGCATAGTTAGGGGGAACACTTTCTTGAAATTTTAGTGAGGGATCATCTTATTTATGCTACCGTCGTTCTAAGCAAAAAAGATGTAAACATGACAAACATCACATGCAAATCATAAAGTGACATGATATGGACAATATCATCTTGCGCCTTTGATCTCCATCTTTGAGGCACGACATGATCACCTTCGTCACCGGCATGACACCATGATCTCCATCATCGTGTCTTCATGAAGTTGTCTCGCCAACTATTACTTCTAATACTATGGCTAACAGTTAGCAATAAAGTAAAGTAATTACATGGTGTTTTTAATGACACGCGGGTCATACAATAAATTAAGACAACTCATATGGCTCCTGCCGGTTGTCATACTCATCGACATGCAAGTCGTGATTCCTATTACAAGAACATGATCAATCTCATACATCATATATCATTCATCACATTCTTTTTGCCATATCACATCACATAGCATACCCTGCAAAAACAAGTTAGACGTCCTCTAATTGTTGTTGCATGTTTTATGTGGCTGCTATGGGTTTCTAGCAAGAACGTTTCTTACCTATGCAAAAGCCACAATGGTGATATTCCAATTGCTATTTACCCTTCATAAGGACCCTTTTCATTGAATCCGATCCGACTAAAGTGGGAGAGACTGGCACCCGCTAGCCACCTTTATGCAACAAGTGCATGTCTGTCGGTAGAACCTGTCTCACGTAAGCGTACGTGTAAGGTCGGTCCGGGCCGCTTCATCCCACAATGCCGCCGAATCAAGATAAGACTAGTAATGGTGAGAAAATTGAACAAATCATCGCCCACAACTACTTTGTGTTCTACTTGTGCATTGAATCTATGCATAAACCTGGCTCATGATGCCACTGTTGGGGAACGTAGCAATAATTCAAAATTTTCTACGCATCAACAAGATCAATCTATGGAGATTCTAGCAACAAGAGAGGGAGAGGATGAGCATCTTCATACCTTTGAAGATCGCTAAGCGAAACCGTCACTAGAACGCGGATGAGGGAGTCGTACTCGCGGCGATTCAAATCGCAGAAGATCCAATCTAACACCGAACCGACGGCGCCTCCTCGTTCAACACACGTACAGCCCGGGGACGTCTCCTCCTTCTTGATCCAGCAAGGGGAGAGGATAAGTTGAGGGAGAGCTCCGGCAGCACGATGGCGTGGTGGTGGAGCTTGCAGTTCTCCGGCAGGGCTTCGCCAAGCACTACTGAGGAGGAGGTGGAGTTGGAGAGGGGGAGGGCTACGCCAGGGGCAAGGGGTGAAGCTCCCATGTGCCACCCCACTATATATAGGGGTGGAGGGGGCTGGTTTCTTTCTCTCCAAGTCCATTGGGGCGTTGGCAAAGGTGGGAGGAAAGAAATCCCATCATTTCCTTCCCCATCGATTGTTGTCCCCCCTTTTAGGGATCTTGATCTTATCCCTTTGGGATATGATCTTATTCCTTCTAAGGGGGATCTTGGTGCGCCTTGACCAGGGGTGTGGGGCCTTGCCCCCACTATCCACGTTCATGTGGGTCCCCCCGTGCAGGTAGGCCCCACTCCGGAACCTTCTAGAGCCTTCCCGGTACAATACCGAAAAATCCTGAACATTTTCCGATGGCCAAAATAGGACTTCACATATATAAATCTTTACCTCCGGACCATTCCGGAACTCCTCTGATGTACAGGATCTCATCCGGGACTCCGAACAATATTCGGTAACTGCACACTAATTCCCATAACAACTCTAGCGTCACCGAACCTTAAGTGTGTAGACCCTACGGGTTCTGGAATCATGCAGACATGACCGAGACAGCTCTCTGGACAATAACCAACAGCGGGATCTGAATACCCATGTTGGCTCCCACATGTTCCACAATGATCTCATCGGATGAACCATGATGTCGGGGATTCAATCAATCCCGTATACAATTCCCTTTGTCAATCGGTACATTACTTGCCCGAGATTCAATCGTCGGTATCCCAATACCTTATTCAATCTCGTTACCGGCAAGTCACTTTACTCGTTCCGTAATGCATGATCCCGCGACTAACTACTTAGTCACACTGAGCTCATTATGATGATGCATTACTGAGTGGGCCCAGAGATACCTCTCCGTCATATGGAGTGACAAATCCCAGTCTCGATTCGTGCCAACCCAACAGACACTTTCGGAGATACCTGTAGTGTACCTTTATAGCCACCCAGTTATGTTGTGACGTTTGGTACACCCAAAGCATTCCTACGGTATCCGGGAGCTGCACAATCTCATGGTCTAAGGAAATGATACTTGACATTAGAAAAGCTTTTAGCAAACGAACTACACAATCTTGTGCTATGCTTAGGATTGGGTCTTGTCCATCACATCATTCTCCTAATGATGTGATCCCGTTATCAATGACATCCAATGTCCATGGTCAGGAAACCATGACCATCTGTTGATCAATTAGCTAGTCAACTAGAGGCTCACTAGGGACATGTTGTGGTCTTTGTATTCACATATGTATTACGGTTTCCAGTTAATACAATTATAGCATGAACAATAGACAATTATCATGAACAAGGAAATACAATAATAACCATTTTATTATTGCCTCTAGGGCATAATTCCAACAGTCTCCCACTTGCACTAGAGTCAATAATCTAGTTCACATCATTATGTGCTTGTAATGAATCCAACACCCATGGGGTTTGATCATATCTCGCTTGTGAGAGAGATTATTAGTCAACGGGTCTGAACCTTTCAGATCCGTGTGTGCCTTACAAATCTCTATGTCATCTTGTAGATGCAGCTACCACGCGCTATTTGGAGCTATTCCAAATAACTGTTCTACTATATGAATCCAGTTTACTACTCATAGTCATCCAGATTAGTATCAAAGTTTGCATCGACGT
Source organism: Triticum dicoccoides (assembly GCF_002162155.2). Lineage (NCBI taxonomy): Eukaryota > Viridiplantae > Streptophyta > Magnoliopsida > Poales > Poaceae > Triticum > Triticum dicoccoides. The sequence goes on along the minus strand of NC_041385.1, from coordinate 699,622,299 downwards.
AACCCTTTACGGAGAACTCTTTTACCACCTCCATAATCGAGAAAATTCCTTAGTCCACTAGTTACTAAGGATAACTTTGACCGTTGTCCTGTGATCAATTTCTGGATCACTCTTGTACCCCTTGACTGACTCATGGCAAGGCACACTTCAGGTGCGGTACACAGCATAGCATACTATAGAGCCTACATCTAAAGCATAGGGGACGACCTTTGTCCTTTCTCTCTCTTCTGCCGTGGTCAGGTCTTGAGTCTTACTCAATACTCACACCTTCTAACACAGCCAGGAACTCCTTCTTTGCCGATCTATTTTGAACTCCTTCAAAATCTTGTCACTGTGCGCATTCATTTGAAAGTACTATCAAGCGATTTTGATCTATCCTTATAGATCTTGATGCTCAATGTTCAAGTAGCTTAATCCAGGTTTTCCATTGAAAAACACTTTTCAAATAACCCTATATGTTTTCCAGAAATTCTACATCATTTCCGATCAACAATATGTCAAGAACATATACTCATCAGAAATGCTATAGTGCTCCCACTCACTTCTTTGGAAATACAAGTTTCTCATAAACTTTGTATAAACCCAAAATCTTTGATCATCTCATCAAAGCGTATATTCCAACTCCGATATGCTTACTCCAGTCCTTAGAAGGATTGTTGGAGCTTTGCATACTTGTTAGCATCTTTTAGGATTGACAAAACCTTCTGGTTGTATCACATACAACCTTTCCTCAAGAAAATCATTGATGAAACAATGTTTTGACATCCTATATGCAAGATTTCATAAATAATGCAGGAACTGCTAATATAATTTCAACAGACTCTTAGCATCTCTACGAGTGAGAAAGTCTCATCGTAGTCAACTCCTTGAACTTGTCGAAAAACATCTTAGCGACAAGTCGAGCTTTCTTAATGGTGACACTTACCATCATTGTTCGTCTTCCCTTTTAAAATCCATTTGTACCCAACAGCCTTACGACCATCAAGTAGTTCTTCCAAAGTCTACACTTTGTTTTATACATGGATCCTATCTCGGATTTTATGGCTTCGAGCTATTTGTCAGAATCCGGGCTCACCATCACTTCTCCATAGCTCGTAGGTTCATTGTTGTCTAGCAACATGACCTTCAAGACAGGATTACCGTACCACTCCGAAGCAGTACGCGTCCTTGTTGACCTACAAAGTTTGGTAGTGACTTGATCCGAAGTTTCATGATCACTATCATCATCTTCTACTTCAACTGGTGTAGGAGCCACAGGAACAACTTCATGTGCCCTGCTACAGATTGGTTGAAGTGATGGTTCAATAACCTCATCAAGTCTCCACCATCCTCCCACTCAATTCTTTCAAGAGAAACTTTTCCTCGAGAAAGGACCCGTTTCTAGAAACAATCACTTTTGCTTCCGGATCTAGAATAGGAGTGTCGGATTTCGGGTTCCGGCAGACCCTTTAGGTTCGAACTCTGGGGTGCGCGCGGAGATCTCACCTCCTACCTACTCACGTCTCGTCGCCTCGCAAGGGATCCAAACTACACGAAGAACAACACAAGGGACACGAGGTTTATACTAGTTCGGGCCACCATTGTGGTGTAATACCCTACTCTAGTCTGTGGTGTGGTGGATTGCCTCAGGGGCTGATGATGAACAATACAACGGAAGAACTGCCTCGCCAGGGGAGGAGCTCTTATGTTGGTGGTTCTGGCTAAGGCTCGATCGGTCTCTTCCCGATTAGGATCCGATGCCTCTTGGGAAGGATTGAATCCGGATCAGGATCAGCTGCCCCTATACTGCGGTGGCTAGCCCTATTTATAGAGCGAGGCCTTGGTCCTCTTCCCAAATATTGAGCGGGAAGGGCGCCAACAATCGGCCATTTTGAAGGGGAACATCTAGTACACTTATCCTGACTAAAGTTGGTCCTCGCGTGCCAAAGACTCTGACGATGGCGCCGGCTTGGGCTCCACGATGACCTCCATCTTGCCGTTCTACTGGTCTTGGTCTTGTTGCACCGAAATGGTTGCCTTTGCTTGATACCCTTGCCTGCGCTTGCCCCCTTTGCACCAAAGAGGAAACAAGGACTCTGCGCAGGTCGGCGCCCGCCTGGCGCCCGCCTGGCTTCGGTCGTCATGGCTTGCTTCACGGGCACCTCGTGAGGTACCCCGCCTTGATCTCTCCGTCTCCTCGCGAGCTAGCCTGACGAGGCTGTGCCTGAGGAAGCTTCCTGTCGTCCACCCCGCGAGGCTTGGCCCCTCGCGAGGGTCTTGAGCTTGTGTCTATGAAGATGGGCCGTACTGGGCCACTCCTTGAGCCACGCCGCAGGCCACAGGCAGGCAAGTCTGGGTACCCCCGTTACCAGAACGCTGACAGTAGCCCCCGGGCCCAAGGCGCGCCCGGACTTGTCTTAGCAGAGAAGCGAAGGGGCAAGTGCGAAGCGCCGCGGGCCTCAATAGCATGCGGCCTTGGGCACCGCGTGGCGGTTGATTAGACATGGGCATCCCCACTTCCCCACAACGCCTCGGCAACTGCACAACTTGACAAAAGAGCGGCATCGGGCCAGGCTTACCTTCTCTGCTTCCTCCAGTCATTGCCCAGATCCCCTTTCTCGCTCTCCTCCTTCTTGCTCCCAAAATCCTCCAGATCTGCTTCAAACCCGCATCTTAGCAAGCCATGGCGCCTCGGCAGACTCCGGTCGGGGCCTGGTACTTGCCCGCGCTAGATCCTCCGAACGTGTCAGAGAAGAACCTTGCCCTCATGCGCCTGATGATGGTGGCGCAGGGCAACATGGGGGCAGCCGCGTTCAAGGTTGGCTCCAACCTGCCTAAGGACAAGGGGGCACCTTCTACCCGCTCTTCATGAGCGCCATCACCGTCGGTCTGGTGCCTCCCTTTTCCGAGTTTTTCCTTTCTATTCTTCGCCAATACAACCTGCAAGCTCTGCACCTCCACCCCAACTCTGTTCTTCTTCTGGCGATTTTCGCCTATTATTGCAAGGCTCATGTCGGGGTAAAGCCCTCTGTGGCCTTGCTGTGCCACTACTTTTACCTCTGGGTTTCTCGCGGCTCCATCACCGCGTGCGTGAGCTTTGTCGCGTACTCCAACTCCAATGCCATCTCGAAGCCTGGGAAGAGGATCGAAGGCTTCCGAAGCAAGTGGGTCATGGTGGATGCGGGACACATCCATCCTCGGCTGGTGCTGCCTAGGGGGCAGCCTGAGGCTGTTGACACTTGGTCCCGCGTGGAGCTCGTCGATCCTCGCGCGAAGCCGGTGCTGGAGAGGATGGACGCGGACCTGTGGCCGGGCAACATGGCGACGGCAAAGCTGATCGGGGCGTCGCTCTTGAGGGAGTTCCTGGAGCACCGGGTGGCTCCGCTTCGGGAATATTCGCTCCCACTATGGAGGCTCGGGGAAGACGATGTCGCCCTCCGCCCGAGCTCCGCAGCCTTGGCCGACGAAGATCTGGCCACGGTCCTCCATGCCTTGGTTGGGGGAGACGTGGCGACGCTGGAGGGTGCTCTTGTACCCCTGTTCCTCCGGGACGACTGGGAGCAGGTGGTGAATTCCATGCCCGCCTTCAACGGGGAGGGGCCTGTGCCTGCGGAGGTTCCCGAGGATTTGGCGGCCCTGGCAACGGTGAACATATCTTCTAGCGACTCTGGCAGGGAGGAGGAAGACGAGGGTGAGGAAGAGGAGTCCGACTCTGAGGCGACCGACGGAGAGTCAAGAGAGCCCCTCCCTCGGCGCAGGTCCCGTGCGCTCCGCCTCATGCCGGACGACGACGAGGACGACGACGAGCGAGGCGGGGAGAGTTTGCCCCTGATCCCGAAGAAGGACAGGATGGGGTTGGTTCCCCGCGGGTCTGCTCCGGCTCCAAGGCGATCTGCAGACGTGCCTCCTGCTCCCGAGTCTCCTGAGGCGGACCCCAGCAGCTGACTCTCGGGCTTCAAATATGGTCGGAGGCTGCTTGAGTCCGTGAGCGATGACCCATAAGTGCTTGATTTTCGTTTCGCTTCTTGCTCCTGTTGCTGAGGCTTGACGTCTATATTACTTGGCCAGGCCGGTGCCTGCGGAGAAAAGGCTGAAGGGGGCCCCTGAGGCTTCGTCTAGGGCAGTACTTCCACCCGTGCGAGAAGGAGGCAGCAAAGCTCGGGCCTCTCCTGCCCGGTCATCCTCGCGAGGCCAGGCGGGCGTGCTGGGGCGAGCTCAGGCCCCCGTGGCCCAAGCGACTCCTGAGGCATCCTTGCCTGACGCCACTGCCGCAGTCATCGGGGCTCAGAAGGTCCCGACTCATGGTGCTGTGATCACGCTACCGTCTTCTCCTCCTACTCCGCCAACTGCCACTTCTCCGACTCCTTCTACTGTCCTGGATCGTGCTGCTGCTGAGCTAGATCGGCTGCGAGAAGACCTTCAGGGCGCCGACCCTCACCTGGTGGCCGGGCGCCTGGAGCTGGCCTCCGGCTGGGTCCACTCTGATGCTTCAGTTCGAGCGGCGCCTGTCCAGGCCACGATGGCCTGCGACGAGGAGAAGCAGGCCATCCTTCAAGCCAAGGCTGCTCGCGATGCCGCCTTGGGTGAGGTTGCGGATGTCTGGGGCCGCTACAAGGTGCTGGAGGGAGAGCTGCAAGGCCTGCGCGACCATCTCGCCAAGGAGGCCCGTGACCGCCAGGAGAAGGAGGACGAGCTGAAGACTCGCGAGGCTGCCGCCAAGGACCGGGACGCCGAGCTTGATGAACGCCATGGCCGCTTAGATACGCTGGAGTAGGCGTTGGAGGCGAAGAGGATCGAGCTGGACGGCAAGGCGAGGGTCCTGGCCGAGGACAGCGTGGCCTTCGTGAAGCTAGAGGAGAGGGCTCGCGCCTCACTAAAGACGCTTTATGATGATGGCCTGGAAAAACCGCTGGCCGGCGCCGAGGACGGCCCCGCCAAGTTGCTTCCCTTCCTAGTCCATGCACTTGAAGATGTCACCATTGGCCTTGGCCCCACAGCTGAGGCCGAGGCGCGTGTCCTTTCTTCTGCAGCGCTGACGCGCGTCTTCACCCACGTCTACCTTCGCGACCCCAACGTTGACCTTGACAGCCTGCTGGAGCCTGCGAGTGGTGAGCTTGCCGCTGCCGCAGCTGAGGCTGTGAAGGGTCGAGCGGAAGCTCTGCTGGTGAAGTTCCGCGCCTTCAACACCAAGCCAAGGCGAGACGCTGCCAACCCTGGGGCTCCGCGAGGCGAAGCCGCCCAGACAACTCCGCCACCAGCAATGGCACTACCGGAAAGTGACCCCTTCGCGGCTCCTGTCCTGTTTTAGCTCCTGCAACATGCATCATGCCTCATGGAGGCGTTTAAACTTGTGTTTAACATTGTGAAAACAACCTATGGACTATAATATTTCCTTTTGAATTCCTTGAGATTTTCGTTTTTCCTTCCTACTTGCTTGTGTTCTACGTCGGCAGAGCCCGGCCCCGCGCATGCCTCAGCCGTCGTTAGCCCCGACCGGAAACCAGGACGGGACCAAGGAGTGAGGGGCTACGTGACCAGTTAGGCTCCTAAATCGCGATGCTCAGGAGTCCCCCTTGACGTGGAATAACAAGTAGGGGGGAGGTGTAGGAGTAGATCCACCGTTCTATGTCGGCAGGGCCCGGCCTCGCGCATACCTCAACCGTCGTTAGCCTTTCGGAACTAAGGGGTGAGGGGCTACGTGACCAGTTAGGCTCCTGAGTCGCGATGCTCAGGGTTCCCCTCTTGACGTGTCCCCCTTGACGCGCGAATAGCAAGTAGGGAGGGGAGATGTAGGAGTAGATCCACTGTTCTAGGTCGGCAGGGCCCGGCCCCGCGCATACCTCAACCGCTATTAGCCTTTCAGAACTAAGGGGTGAGGGGCTACATGACCAGTTGGGCTCCTGAGTCACGAACGTCAGGAGTCCCCCTTGACATTCAAATGGCCTTCGTACCTTGGCTCCGCTCGGGGAGAGACGTGCGACGAACCAGGCCCGAGGGGCCTGGCTGGGTGGCGTGCGCCTGGGCATGACCCAGGCGTAGCCCCCGTGCCCAGCCCCCTCGTGCGGCACTCCCGAGGGGAGGTGTTACGATGGGGCCGGACACTGAGCTCTGGGCTCCCTGAGGTTGATGCGGTCGGGGGCTGCCCTTAGTTGTTTATCACCAGCGCGGAGCATAGCGCTTCCGTATGTGTACGGGCATAGCCACTCCTCGGCAGTGTCGTCAGCCAGTGCGGAGCATGGTGCTTCCACTGGTGCGTGGGAGGAGGATCCCCTCCGGGAGGAGCCCCTGGGGCGTGTACAGCCCTGCCCTGACACGTGGCTGGCACGGTAGGGCCTGACGAGGTGTATCTGGGCACCCGTGAGCCAGCGCGGGACTCACGGGGCCCTACCTCAAGGCGGGTTGTGCCTGGCTCTGGGCCTTTACTTGTAATGTGCGCCTGCAAATTTGGTTAGATGCCGACGCTCTACGTCCTCAGGTCCCGGCCCTTGAGCGAGCTCAGCCATCGCTGGTATGCCAGGTCGCGATGTCGTGGACAAGGCCAGGAGGTGAGGGCTGGAGAGCCAGTAAGAGTCCATGAGTCGCGATGCTCAGGTACCCCCTTTAACGTGCAAGCGGCTGGCATGAGGGAAGAAGGGTGTCGCCACAGGCATCAAGTAATGATCATGGCGGGGTCAAACGCACGACCTGAATAAACGCGAGAGAGATAGATGCCGCTGGGTCAGGCCCGAGCGGCTTGGGGATAATGCAGCCCGAGGGGCGCCCCCAACAAAGTAAGCTGAAAACATGAACAAAAGGGATACATGCCGCAGGGACGGACCCACGCGGCCTGGGAATGATGCAGCCCTGGGGGCGCTCCCAGCTGAAAATGAAACTCGAAGAATGTCACCTGATGATGTTGAAGATGAAGGAATGTTGAAGTGGCTGACGACTCGCGCTGCGGAAACCCGTCCTCACGAGCCCCCAGGCCCAGGAGCCTTGGGGGGCTCCGGAGGCGCTGGCGTCTCTTCAAGGGCCTTCTCCATCTCCGCCAGGACTGCGGAATGCCTGACCTCTTGAGCCTCCAGAATGCTCCTTGTGAGGCGCTGATGCACAGTAGCCGCATTCGGCAAGCCGTAAGGCATGCGAACATAGCTGTGGGGTGGACCTGCACAGCGTTCCACGCGTGAGGGCCAGAAGCGCTCTTGAGAGCCGACTCGGTTGAGCCCTGGTACGTCGGTGCAGACACGCACCCCGCCATCCTCGCCTGGATGGGGAGCTACGGTGGGTAAGCGGTGGCTACCACTCATGACTCTTGACTCCTGCAGCTCCTGAATGATCTCGCTAATGAACTCCTCAGGGTTTGGCCCTCCTTGCCTTGCTCCTTCCTGAGGGAAACGTCCTTTGAAACACGCCTCCAAGTGGTGCCCGAGCGCCTCCCTCGTGATCTTGGCAAAGTCAATGGCCCTCCAGGAGAGAGCCCCCGAGCCTTGCCTGAGGAGGGCGTCGGGCGCGCCTTCCTATGCGACAGAAGGAGGCGCCCCTTGAGCGGGCGCGGATCCTGAGGGTCCTGCCTCCCGAGGGTTCGCACCAGGCGATGTCTTCTTCTTCTTAGGGACTGCCTCGGGAAGTCTTCCGTTCCCGTGATCTGGGTCTTCGATCGCCACGGCTTGAGAAGCATGCTCCAGAGAACACACTGCATCCCTCTCCTCACAAGGCACGGTGATGACTCCACCGCTTCCTGGCATCTTGAGAACATTGTAGCCATGATGAGTCACTTCCATGAACTTGGCCAGGGCTGGGTACCCAAGGATGGCATTGTATGGCAGGCGAATGTGGGCAACGTCGAAGTCAATGAGCTCGGTGCGGTAGTTGTCGCGCTGCCCAAAGGTGACAGGAAGGCGGACTTGCCCTATCAGAGCAGTGGAACCATCAGTGACTCCTGAGAAAGGCTTGGTTGGCTGAAGCTGATTGTATGGCACTTGGAGATTGTTGAATGTCTCTACGGACAGGACATTAAGCCCTGCTCTGCCATCGATGAGGGTCCTGCTGACTTGCACATTGCTGATGATTGGGGAACAAAGCATCAGGAGGACTCCGGTTGTGGCTGCGCACTTGAGCTGATCTGTAGAGCTGAATGTGATGGCGCATGCTGACCACCTGAGGGGGCGCGTGGCCTCAAGCTTGGGGAGGACTACATTCACCTCGCGAGCAAACTGCTTGAAGATGCGCTGAGAGGCTGGGGCCTGAGCGCCGCCCAAGATACAAGCGATTGCGCGCGGCTCCTGGAAGCCCCCAGCCCCTTCGTCCTGATGATGGTCTTCATTCCTCCTCGGCTGTGGTGGTAGAGGAGGGAGGCCTGCGTTGCCTTGTGGGTGATCCTCGCGAGGCTGATCCCTCCAACCTCTCCTGCGAGGCTGGTCCTACCAGCGGTCCTCGCGAGGTCGGTCACGCCACCCTTGGCGAGGGCCCCGGTCTTCCCATCGTCCTCCACCTCTTCCTCCTCCTCGACCGTAGCCCCGGTCATTGTGCTCGGGGCGTCGGCTGGCACGCACATCCCGCACAGCCCTGAGCTCCTGGCATTCGATGGTGTTGTGGGTGTGGAGATTGTGGTACACGCAGTACCGGCTGTCCTTGGATGACTCAGGCTGATCCCTGCCTCGCTTGGTGTCTGGCTCTACTGCAAGCACGGCAGCCCCCTTACGCTTCACGTCCTTGACCTTGGGCTTCTTCTCTTCTGGGTCGGCAGCCGGAAGCTCGAGGAGGGAAAGGCGCCCTTCCTCAGCCCTAGCGCACTTGGTCGCCAAGTTGAACAGCTCCAGGGATGTGCACAGGTCTTCATGGATCTCTAGCTCCTCTTTCATCTTGATGTCACGCATGCCGTCGGAGAAGGCTGAGATGATGGCCTCCTCAGTCACCCTGGGGATCTTGAGGCGAGCGTTGTTGAAGCGCTGGATGAACTTCTGCAGGGTCTCTCCTGGCTGCTGCTTGATGCGACGCAGGTCGCTCATGGCCGGGGGGCGGTCGCGGGTGCCTTGCAAGTTGGCGATGAAGCAAGTGCGCATCTCGTCCCAGGAGGAAATCGTGCCGGGAGCCAGGTTCAGGAGCCAGGTGCGGGCACCGTCCTTGAGCGCCATGGGAAACCAGTTCGCCATGACCTTCTCGTCCCCGTTGGCGGCTTCGATTCCTAGCTCGTAGAGCTGGAGGAACTCCACAGGGTCTATCGTGCCGTCGTAGCGCGGGGGCAGATCTGGCTTGAACTTCCCCGGGCAGGCCACGCTGCGCAGCTCGGCGGTGAAGGCACGACAGCCTGCCGTGGCCACAGGGGGCCTTTGGTGATGGAGAGCTTGATCTTGGAAGTCTCCGCGCGCTGCCGCCAGGAGCAGCGCGGGGTCTTGGTGCGCTGGAGTAGGAGCGCGGTCGTCACGGGCCGGTGCGGGAGAACACGGGCAGCTTCTTGGGGACGAGGGATCTCTTGGCAGCTCTTCTCTTGCTGCACTGGCGCCGGAAGGAGCGGGTCCCATCCAGGGGCCACGCGCCTTGGGGCCAAGGCGCCTTCTTGAGGGGGAGGCGGCTGAGGCGCCCCCGGAGCTTCATTACCCATGCAGGGCAAGGCGCGGTGCAGCGAGAGGGATGGCGCAGGGGAGCCCCCAGCGGCGCTAACGAGCTCGGTGATGCGGGCGAGCCACTCGTCGTAGAGGTCATCGACGAGATGGTAGTGCAGGAGCTCTCGCGCCAGGAGCAGCGCGGCGTGCGCGTCCGCAGGAGCGCGACAGGCATGGGACGACGAACCAGCAGGAGTCAGCGACGGGGTGGTGGTGCGGCCTTCCCGCTGCACCGAAGGATGCAGGAACGATGCCTGCTGCTCGTTCCCCGCGGGGCCGGTGGCGGCGTGGATGGCAGGCGACGGGGAACGACGGGAAGGCCCTCCGACGGGGGCCGTCTGGGCAACATGGGGCGGGAGGGCAGCCCGGTGCTCGGCGCGGGCTCGATGAGTGTCAGACATGGATGCAACGGACGGCGAAACACAAGGCAGCGGAAGGCGGATTCCGGCGCACCCCTACCTGGCGCGCCAAATGTCAGATTTCGGGTTCCGGCAGACCCTTTAGGTTCGAACTCTGGGGTGCGCGCGGAGATCTCACGTCCTACCTACTCACGTCTCGTCGCCTCGCAAGGGATCTAAACTACACGAAGAACAACACAAGGGACACAAGATTTATACTAGTTCGGGCCACCATTGTGGTGTAATACCCTACTCTAGTTTGTGGTGTGGTGGATTGCCTCAGGGGCTGATTATGAACAATACAATGGAAGAACTGCCTCGCCAGGGGAGGAGCTCTTGTGTTGGTGGTTCTGGCTAAGGCTCGATCGATCTCTTCCCGATTAGGATCCGATGCCTCTTGGGAAGGATTGGATCCGGATCAGGATCAGCTGCCCCCATACTACGGTGGCTAGCCCTATTTATAGAGCGAGGCCTTGGTCCTCTTCCCAAATATTGAGCGGGAAGGGCGCCAACAATCGGCCATTTTGAAGGGGAACATCTAGTACACTTGTCCTGACTAAAGTTGGTCCTCGCCTGCCAAAGACTCTGACGATGACGCCGACTTGGGCTCCACGATGACCTCCATCCTGCCATTCTGCTGGTCTTGGTCTTGTTGCACCGAAATGGTTGCCTTTGCTTGATACCCTTGCCTGCGCTTTCCCCCTTTGCACCAAAGAGGAAACAAGGACTCTGCGCAGGCCGGCGCCTGCCTGGCTTCGGTCGTCATGGCTTGCGTCACGGGCACCTCGTGAGGTACCCCACCTTGATCTCTCCGCCTCCTCACGAGCTAGCCTGACGAGGCTGTGCTTGAGGAAGCTTCCTGTCATCCGCCCCGCGAGGCTTGGCCCCTCGCGAGGGTCTTGAGCTTGTGTCGACGAAGATGGGTCGTACTGGGCCACTCCTTGAGCCACGCCGCAGGCCGCAGGCAGGCAAGTCTGGGTACCCCCGTTCCCAGAACGCCGACAAGGAGGTATACCCAATTGTTTTGGGTGTCCTATGAAGATGCATTTATCCGCTTTGGGTTTGAGCTTATCAGGCTAAAACTTTTCCACATAAGCGTCGCAGCCCCGAACTTTTAAGAAATGACAGCTTAGGTTTCTCTAAACCATACTTCATACACTGTCATCTCAACGAAATTACGTGGTGCCCTATTTGAAGTGAATGTGGTTGTCTCTAATGCCTAACCCATAAACGATAGTGGTAATTCGATAAGAGACATCATGGTATGCACCATATCCAATAGGCGGCAGCTATGATGTTCGGACACACCATCACACTATGGTGTTCTAGGTGGTATTAGTTGTGAAACAATTTCCACAATGTCTTAATTGTATACCAAACTCATAACTCGGATACTCATCTCTATGATCATATCATAGACATTTTATCCTCTTGTCACAATGATCTTCAACTTCATTCTGAAATTACTTGAACCTTCCAATAATTCAGACTTGTGTTTCATCGAGTAAATATACTCAACATCTACTCAAATCATCTATGAAGTAAGAACATAACGATATCCACTGTGTGCCTCGACACTCATTCGACTGCACACATCAAAATGTATTACTTCCAACAACTTGCTTTCTTGTTCCATCTTACTGAAAACGAGGCTTTTCAGTCATCTTGCCCATGTGGTATGATTTGCATGTCTCAAGTGATTCAAAATCAAGTGAGTCCAAAAGATCCATCTGCATGGAGTTTCTTCATGCGTACATACCAATATATATGGTTCGCATGTCTCAAACTTTTCAAAAAACGAGTGAGTCCAAAAGATCCATCAACATAGAGCTTCTTCATGCATTTTATACCAATATGACTCAAATGGCAGTGCCACAAGTAGGTGGTACTATCATTACTATCTTATATCTTTTGGCATGAAGATGTGTATCACTACGATGAAGATTCAATAAACCATTCATTTTAGGTGCAAGACCATTGAAGGTATTATTCAAATAAACAGAGTAACCATTATTCTCCTTAAATGAACAACCGTATTGCGATAAACATAATCCAATCATGTCTATGCTCAACGCAAACACCAAATAACAATTATTTAGGTTTAACACCAATCCTAATGGTAGAGGGAGCGTGCGATGTTTGATAACATCAACCTTGGAAATACTTCCAACACATATCGTCACCTCGCCTTCAGCTAGTCTCCGTTTATTCTGTAGCCTTTTATTTCGAGTTACTAACACTTAGCAACTGAATCGGTATCTATTACCCTGGTGCTACTAGGAGTACTAGTAAAGTACACATTAATATAATGTATATCCAATATACTTCTGTTGACCTTACCAGCCTTCTCATCTACCAAGTATCTAGGGTAGTTCTCCTTCAGTGACCGTTCCCCTCATTACAGAAGCACTTATTCTCGGGTTTGGGTTCAAACTTTGGGTTTCTTCACTAGAGCAGCAACTGGTTTGCCGTTTCATGAAGTATCCCTTCTTGCCCTTTCCCTTCTCGAAACAAGTGGTTTCACTAACCATCAACAATTGATGCTCCTTCTTGATTTCTACTTTCGCAGTATCAAACATCACGAATAGCTCAAGGATCATCATATCTATGCCTGATATGTTATAGTTCATCACGAAGCTCTAGTAGCTTGGTGGCAGTGACTTTGGAGAACCATCACTATCTCTTAAGGAAGATTAACTCCCACTCGATTCAAGTGATTGTAGTACTCGGACAATCTGAGCACATTCAACGATTGAGCTTTTCTCCCCTAGTTTGCGGTCTTAAGAAACTCGTCAGAGGTCTCATACCTCTTGATGTGGGCACGAGCCTGAAATCCCAATTTCAGCCCTTTAAACATCTCATATGTTTTGCGATGTTTCAAAATCGTCTTCAGTGCCTCAATTCTAAACCATTTAACATTACTGAACTATCACGTAGTCATCAAAATGTGTATGTCAGATGTTCGCAACATCCAGAGACGACGTTCGAGGTTCAGCACACCGAGCGGTGCATTAAGGACATAAGCCTTCTGTCGGTGTCAAAACCGGCGGATCTCGGGTAGGGGGTCCCGAACTGTGCGTCTAGGCGGATGGTAACAGGAGACAAGGGACACGATGTTTTACCCAGGTTCGGGCCCTCTCGATGGAGGTAAAACCCTACGTCCTGCTTGATTAATATTGATGATGTGTGTTGCAAGAGTGGATCTACCACGAGATCAAGGAGGCGAAACCCTAGAAGCTAGCCTATGGTATGATTGTTGTTCATCCTATGGACTAAAGCCATCCGGTTTATATAGACACCAGAGAGGGCTAGGATTACACAAAGTCGGTTACAATGGTAGGAGATCTACATATCCGTATCACCAAGCTTGCCTTCCACGCCAAGGAAAGTCCCATCCAGACACGGGACGAAGTCTTCAATCTTGTATCTTCATAGTCTTGGAGTCCGGCCGATGATGATAGTTCGGCTATCCGGACACCCCCTAGTCCGGGACTCCCTCAGTAGCCCCCGAACCAGGCTTCAGCAATGACGAGTCCGGCGTGTATATTGTCTTCGGCGTTGCAAGGCAGGTTCTCCTTCAAACTTCATGTTCCTGTCGAATAGTGTCCGACTTCCTTATAAATGTTGCGCTCCTTGGCTTCTACGCCCAATAATGGCCTTCTTCCACGTGTCGTATGAATGCGAAAAGCTAGGGTATTTTTACATTTTACCCCCTAGCCGCGCGAACGAGCCGCCTATAAGAGAGGCGAGGATCTAGATCCAGCTCACACCATCCTCCATTCGCAAGTTCTCATCGAAGCGCTTCTGACAAAAATCCATTCCATCATGGATAGTCGACGCGGCTCCTCCTCTCGCGCTCCTAGCCCTAAGCCAGGAGATTGGGGGAGATGCTCAGTTCCACACAGCGAGCTAGTGGCGCTCCAAACCGAGGGATATCTTCCCCCAGCTTTCATGGTTCCGGTTCGAGCCGGACTGGCCACCTTCAAGGGTGGAAAGTAGGCGGAGAGCGTCCCCAACCCTTCCAAAGGAGAGCGGGTATGCTTCGTCCCTTATCTAATAAGGGGGCTCGGATTTCCCATACATCTCTTTCTCTGGGGGCTCCTGGAGTTCTACGGACTCCAGCTTCACCACCTCACACCTGCCTCCATTTTGCACATCGCGGGCTTTGTAGCTCTTTGCGAGCGATTTCCTGGGCATCGAGCCCCATTTTGTGCTGTGGAAGAGATTGTTTTGCCTTGTACCCCGTTCTTATGAGGGGTCGATATATCAAGTGGGCGGAGCCAAAATATGGTGCATCGCCGGGACCGGATATCTATCCGGCACCCTAAAGAAGGCGTCCGAAGACTGGCCTTCGGAATGGTTCTACATGGAGGACGCCCCTCTGCCGGATCCAGTTCGGATCGGCCTCCCGGAGTTCAGCAATGCTCCCTTGAAGAAACACCTGAGTTGGCGCCCGCGGAGCCCTCAACGGGAGGATGATAGGAGCGTCCATTATCTAATGGGCCGGATTAGGTTACTGGCCCACTCCGGATTGACCATGATTGGAATCATGGCCACGTGCATTATGCGAGGGGTGCAGCCACTCCAATATAGGGGCCACCCTATGTGGGATTTCAACGGGGAAGACGACGCCACCCGTCACGGCCGCAGAGGGCCGAGCTCGGCAGCCGATCTGGCAAACCTGTCCGGCTTGTACAAGGGGGAGGAGGAGGACTTTCTCTGCATGAATCCATTGAACGGATTCTCCATGAATAACCCTCGGAGCTGGGTAAGCGGACGTTTATCTACCCGATCCATACTTCCAAAGTCAAGTATTTTACTTTGTCATTTCGGCGCAGGAGCTGCGCCGGGACGTGGAGGGCATACGAAGCCTAACTCCACAGCCCGAGGATCCGGAACGATCCCTTGATCCGACCTCCGAAGAGGATCCGGACATAAAGGTGGAGCTGATTGACGGGGTGTTCCACCAACTTAGCATGGACAATGCCCTAGTCGCCATTACGGCTGACTACCCCGGTTTGATTCCAGCCTCCCAGGTGACTACGACCGAGGTCTTGACACCATCATTTGATCCATGCTCAATTCTGACCATCCTATAATGATGGTGCATCGCAGGAGGCGCCTTTAAGGCGGGAAGCCGAACCTGCGGCGGGTGACCAGCAAGGGTCAGTTCGGCCCAGCAGGCGGAAAAGGAGTGCGACGCAAATCGAAACGTCGCCGCAACGGTACGGCGCACCGTTGTTTTTAAGGGAAGGATCCCTATGAGGTATATTAACGCTCATAACTTTTTCCAGGAGAAAGAGCGCTCGCCGGACAGTGTCCGGAAAGGTTGCCAATCAAGCCTCCGCCAGCCATGCTCCATCGCATGGTCCGGAAGTGGAGGCGAACACAGGGCAAGAGCCGGATGCTCCTCCGACGGAGGATGCCGACAGGCTGTCCGCCACCCGGTCTGAGGTGGAGAGCGCCATGAATCACAGGCGTCGCTGGATAGTTCTTCGTGACACGTGTTTCTCCCCGGAGGCGTTGAATGCCTTTGATGCGGGAAACGCGCACCTCCGTGCTGCTCAAGATGGTTTAACCAGAGCCATGGAGCAGTATGTGAAGGACATACGGGTAAGTAATTTTAATAGTTATATATGGTAGTAGCCCCCGAGACTTAAAATAGTTAAAATAACTGATTTAAGGATCATTTATTATGCAGGATCTTACGGAGAAGAATACCCACCTGTCCCAGGAGCTCCAAGAGTGCAAGGCCCAACTTGAGGCCGCACTAGCCACCGCAGGGGGGGCCACAGAGACCCCCGCTGGTAATACGTACTTCGAAAAGATAAGTAGTTAACGAAGTGTGGCGTATGCGTAAATCTGACAATAATATTGCAGAGGGCGCCGGACTAGATCCGGACAAGCAACAGCTACTGCGTCAGCTAAAGGCCGGCGAGAGGGTGCTTATGAAGGTGCAGTAGGAGAGGAACAAGCTCCAAGATGCCCACACCCAGCTAGGAGAAGAGCTGAAAGGTGTTCGGGCCCAGCTGTCTGGCTCCGTGAAGGAGAATCAGCGGCTTCGTCGCGGCATTTATAGTAAGTGCTTGAGCAAATTCCTTTGAAAAGAAGAATTCGGCGAGGAAGTCGATTGACAGAAATGTGTCTTTAGGTGTGCTCATAGGTCGCCCTGTGGAGGAAATGCCTGGTTCAACGGGTGACCAACTTCTCGAGCTAGTTCAACTGCTCGAACGTGTTCGACAGGCGATGAGTGGCGTCGTTCAGGCTTTATGGA
Source organism: Triticum dicoccoides (assembly GCF_002162155.2). Lineage (NCBI taxonomy): Eukaryota > Viridiplantae > Streptophyta > Magnoliopsida > Poales > Poaceae > Triticum > Triticum dicoccoides. Next base: position 699,606,067 of record NC_041385.1, on the reverse strand, counting down.
CTTCCGTCTCCCTACCCGAGGGCCTTGGAAAACTTGCTGAGAAGCTTCAAAGAGCACGGCGACGCCTCCGTCTGTGGAAAATATCAGCCTGCCGTCAAGGCGCCAGGGAGGCCTGGGCCATGGTGAAGATGCGGTACCCGAAGGCTGACCCAAACCACATGGCCGAGGTCGGACCGGCGGGGCCTGATGGGAAGGAGATCCCTGTGAGCTTGATGTACGGCCAAGTAGAACTGGCCGCGAAATATTCCCAACAGGACTGTAAATTAGACAGCCTGTTAGATGGGATTGAAGAGGAGTACAATCAGTAAGTTTGACGATGTAATTTGAAATGACATATTAAAATGCCTCTAGCCGGATTGTAGATCGTTTGTCTTTGCGGACCTTTTCGCTTCAACCTTCGGACCCAATAGTCCGGAATGTGTCCGAATACCCTTACGGTTATAGAAGAACCGGGGCATGCACGGAGACAAGGCGTCGGGGTCATAATTGCTTTATCAGACAAGTGCCCAACTAGCTATGTTATATTACATGGTTAGTAAGAAACATCTTCTAGGGAGAATAGTTCCGTTAAGGGTTCCTTTCCCAGGGAGGCATGCCCTAAAGTGCATGTCCGGACTGCGAAAATAGCAGAAAAAGCATCTAGGGGCAAATAAATAAATAAGTAATAAATCATCTTTCAAGTCACCAACCGAATATTCTCTTAAGAACGCTAGCTTTCGGCTTCACCCAGTCTGAGGTACACATCCGGCTGACCCGGCAGTAACAATCGCAGAGGTGCTCCCTTTACCTCCTAGCCGAACAATCGGGAACGTAGGGGTAAGCACAGGAGCTAGGCAACCCAGCTTGGCCAAAACTTAAGTCATATCGATGCATATATTGGTGAATAAAAGGTACATGCAGAAGTATGACACATGTGTTGGGCATGAAGCCCGTATAAATAAGCTTATGTTAAAGAAGCCCCCAAGTATAACGAGTGCTAGGAGCACATCGAGTGTGTGCGAACAATGCGCAAATCAGCCTATCAAAGGTATTGAAAAAAAAGTGGGAAGAAGGAGGGGGACAAGAGATAGTGAAAATGTAAAAAGGTGGACGGAGGAGTGAGACGAACTCTGAGTCCGGCGTTAGGCGTAGAATCTTCGGAGACGGGCTGCGTTCCATGGGTTCGGCTCGAGTCGGTTGTCAGATGCGTTACGTAGACGGTATGCTCCACCGGTCAGGACTTGGTCGATGATGAAGGGACCTTCCCACTTGGGCTTAAGTTTGTCCTTTTTCTTGTCCGGCAGGCGTAGAACAAGTTTGCCAACATTGTAAGCTTTGGCCCGTACTTCTCTGCTTTGATATCTTCGAGCCTGCTGTTGATAAAATGCGGAACGAGCTTTTGCCACGTCCCGCTCCTCCTCTAAGGCGTCCAAAATGTCCTGCCGATCCAGCTCGGCTTCTCTTTCTTCGTACATGCGCATGCGAGGTGAGTCATGAATTATATCGCAGGGCAGAACTGCCTCTGCGTTGTACACCATAAAAAATGGTGTGAATCCGGTAGTTCGGTTTGGCGTGGTCCGCGGCCCCCAGAGTACGGAGTCGAGCTCCTCTACCCAATGCGTGTTAGATTCCTTGAGGGACCGCACTAGTCTGGGTTTGATGCCGCTCATGATTAGACCATTTGCTCGCCCGACTTGACCGTTAGTTTGAGGGTGATAGACTGAAGCGTAGTCGAGCTTGATGCCCATGTTTTTGCACCAGAGTTTAACCTCGTCGGCCGTGAAATTCGTGTCGTTATCGGTGATGATGTTGTGGGGGACGCCAAAACGGTGTGCTACCCCGGATATGAAGTCTATCACAGGTCCGGATTCTGCCGTTTTAACCGGCTTGGCTTCAATCCATTTGGTGAATTTTTTCCACCATGACCAATAAGTATTTGTGCTTGTGGGTTCCCCCTTTAAGGGGTCCAACCATGTCAAGCCCCCAGACCGCGAACGGCCAGGTGATGGGTATAGTTTTGAGGGCGGTGGGTGGCATGTGGCTCTGATTAGCAAAGAGCTGGCAACCGACGCATCGTTGGACTAAGTCCTGAGCATCTGCCCGGGCTGTTGGCCAATAAAATCCTGTACGGAAGGCCTTGCCTACAAGGGCCCGGACTGCGGCGTGGTGCCCGCCGAGTCCGGCGTGAATTTAGCCAGGAGATTTCGCCCCTCCTCTTCGGAGATACACCTTTGAAGGACTCCGGTTGTGCTTTTCTTATAAAGTTCTCCCTCATGGACCTTGTAGGCTTTAGATCGCTGAACTATGCAGCGGGCCTCGTTTTGGTCTTCGGGAAGTTCCTGCCTAATTAAGTAGGCTAGGAATGGTTCCGTCCACGGGGCAATTACTGCCATTATTTCATGGGCTGAAGGTGTTATTTCATTGGCTGAGCCGCCGATCGTGTCAGAATTGTCTGAGTTAGGTGATGCAGCTGGCTCCAGATTGTTATTTCCGGACTCCTCTGCACATAATACGGATGGCTTAAAGAGCCGTTCTAGGAAGATGTTTGGAGGGACGGCATCACGTTTTGCGCCGATGCGTGCTAACACGTCTGCTGCCTGGTTATTACCTCGAGCTACATGATGGAATTCGAGTCCTTCGAACTGAGCTGACATTTTTAGAACGGCGTTGCGGTAAGCTGCCATTTTCAGATCTTTGGCATCAAAGTCTCCATTTACTTGGGATATTGCGAGGTTTGAATCCCCGCGCACCTCTAGGCGTTGAATGCCCATGGAGATTGCTATCCGGAGGCCGTGTAGAAGGGCCTCGTATTCGGCTGCGTTGTTGCAGTCCATGTACATTATTTGAAGTACGTATTGGATTGTGTCTCCAGTTGGGGACGTCAAGACGACGCCAGCCCCCAAGCCAGCCAACATTTTGGATCCATCGAAATGCATGATCCAATTGGAGTACGCGCTGTACTCTTTAGGGAGTTCGGCTTCGGTCCATTCGGTGATGAAGTCAGCCAGGACTTGCGACTTTATAGCTCGTCGTGGTTTGTAGGTTATGTCAAATGGTAAGAGCTCAATGGCCCATTTTGCAATCCTGCCCGTTGCGTCGCGATTGTTTATAATATCGTTGAGAGGTACTTTGGAGGCCACCGTTATGGAACACTCTTGAAAGTAGTGTCGTAGCTTCCGGGATGCCATGAACACCGCATACGCTATCTTTTGATAATGTGGGTACCGGGACTTGTATGGAGTTAAGACAGTGGATATGTAGTACACTGGTTTTTGAAGAGGGGATCTGTGCCCTTCAGTTTCTCGTTCGACGACGAGTACCGCGCTGACAACTTGATGTGTTGCTGCGATATATAATAACATAGGTTCGCCCAGGTTGGGCGCGGCCAGGACCGGATTTGTTGCCAGTATGGCCTTGATTTCTTCGAGTCCGGCCGTGGCGGCATCCGTCCATTCAAAGTGTTCGGTGCGCCGGAGGAGGCGATAGAGGGGCAGAGCCTTTTCTCCCAAACGGGAGATGAAGCAGCTTAGAGCCGCTACGCACCCAGTTAGTTTTTGTATTTGCTTGAGGTCTTTTGGGATATCCAATTGTGACAGAGCTCGGATCTTGGCTGGGTTTGCTTCAATTCCTCTACCGGATACAATGAAGCCCAAAAGCTTTCCGGCTAGTACTCCGAAGACACACTTTTCTGGGTTGAGCTTAATGTCATATGCTCGGAGGTTGTCAAATGTCACCCTCAAGTCGTCTACTAGAGTTTCGACGTGTTTGGTCTTGACGACCACATCGTCTATGTATGCCTCTACTGTTTTGCCTATCTGGGTAGCCAGACATGTCTGAATCATGCGCTGATATGTTGCGCCGGCGTTTTTGAGTCCGAAGGGCATTGTGTTGAAGCAGAATGGCCCATATGGAGTAATGAATGCCGTTGCGGCCTGGTCTTTTTCCGCCATCTTGATTTGATGGTATCCGGAGTATGCATCGAGGAAGCACAATGAATCGTGCCCTGCGGCAGCATCGATGATTTGGTCGATGCGAGGGAGAGGGAAAGGGTCCTTTGGACATGCCTTGTTAAGGTCTTTGAAATCGATGCAGAGGCGCCAGGATTTGTCCTTTTTTGGTACCATTACCAGGTTGGCTAGCCAGTCCGGATGTTTGATATCTCTGATGAATCCGGCTTCTAAGAGTTTGGCTAGCTCCTCTTCCATTGCCTGTCTTCTGGGTTCAGAAAATCGCTGAAGAGCTTGTTTGACTGGCTTGAATCCTTTTAGGATATTTAGGCTGTGCTCTGCCAGCCTGCGTGGGATTCCAGGCATGTTTGAAGGGTGCCAGGCAAAAATGTCCCAATTTTCCCGAAGGAATTCTCGTAGTGCGGCTTCTACATCAGGATTTAATTGTGCCCCAATGGATGCCATCTTTGTGGGGTCCGTTGGATGGACCTGAAATTTGACTATTTCGTCTGCTGGTTTAAAAGAGGTGGACTTGGACCTCTTATCGAGTATCACATCATCCCTATCCACCATGGAGCGCAGCGCAGTTAATTCCTCTGCCGCTAGGGCTTCGGATAATGCCTCTAGGGCCAGTGCGGCTGTCTTATTTTCAGCGCGGAGTGCTATATCTGGATCACTGGCGAGAGTGATTATTCCATTGGGTCCGGGCATTTTGAGCTTCATGTACCCGTAATGGGGTATAGCTTGGAAGATTTTGAATGCCTCTCGCCCTAACAAAGCGTGATATCCGCTGCCGAATGGGGCCACTTGGAACGTGACCTCTTCGGACCTATAATTGTCCGGCGAGCCGAACACTACATCTAGTGTGATTTTTCCTGTGCAGCGTACTTCTCGACTAGGGATTATTCCCCTGAAGGTTGTGTTGCTTTGCTCAATGCGGCTCCAGTCAGTTTCCCTTTTTTGAAGGGTTTCCTCGTAGATGAGGTTTAATCCGCTGCCGCCATCCATGAGTAACTTGGTAAGACGAAAGTCATCCACTATCGGACTGAGGACCAATGTGGCTGGTGCTCTAGCTGTTTGGAATTTAGGTTCGTCGCTGGCATTGAAGGTGATAGCCGTGTCGCTCCATGGATTTGTTGTTGCTACTTGGTAGACTTCGGCAAGACTGTGGATTGTTCGTTTCCGCATGTTATTTGATGTGAAAGTCTTGAAGACTGTTAATACCGTACTGGTGCTGCTGGGCTGGTTGCCCGGGGCTAAAAAGCCTTCGCCACTTTTGGCCACCTGCCGTAATATCCAACATGCTCGAAGGCTATGTGTTGGAGTGGCGCCCTCCGTACTGTGGATTTTGCAGGGTCCGTTGAGCCATCCCTCCAATACGGTTCCGTACCCTTTATGGGGTTTTTGCTTTTTGGTTTTTAACCCAGGTGCTTGAGTATGACGCACCCTTTTATTTTGGACTGGGGTTGTATTCAGGGCCGGATTGTCCCAAAACCTAGTTTCGGTTTTCCAGGCACTTTCCATCGCGCAGTATTTTTGTACAATGGTCGCTAGGTCGGCGAAGGATGTAACTTCGCGACGACTGATGGCGTTTATGATTCCCTTGTCCGTGCAATAGTTGCAGAAGATTGAAATCGCGCTTTCTTCATGACAGTCCTTTATCATGTCCATAACCAAGAGGAATCTGGCTCAGTAATGATGTACTGTTTCATCGGGCTCTTGCCGTATTTGAGATAGATCGCTTATGTTTGGGTGGGCGGGTGGAATCAAGTTCGGAACCCCGCCCAATCTGAGGCTCAAAGGCCAAGAAGCTTCCGGATTCGGAAGCTTGGTTTGCTGGACGCTTTCCAGCGAATCTAGTCTGATGCCTGACTTTAGGTTCAGTATTTGATTAGCGTCTGTCCCTCCGCGGGAATCCGGCATGGAGGGATCGGGAATCCGGACATAGTTGGTTTTTAACATAGAAGAAAAGTCGCCGCATTGTTCCTCTACCACGACAACGTGGTGGGTAACCTGGGGAGAGTTAATTTCTCTCAGATCGGTTTTAAGCCCAATCTGATCATAGTCGGTAGCGACCCCCAGGGCGGCAATGCGATCCAAGAGCTCGTTTACGGCGGAGGGATCAATCGGATCTAGCTGCTCGGCGAATTCCAAGCTGACGTGAAGATCGCTTTTAATGACCTGAGAGATCATTGTCGGAGCGGTGGCCGAACAGGCGGTCATAAGAAAACCGCCCAGCCGGATAGTCTGGCCGGCGGCCAAAGCTCCCTTGACGACGGTGCCGTCTTTGAAGACGGGAAAAGGCATCCTTCCTGATGGTGCCGGCACAGAGGAACTCTCAATGAAAGCACCAACGTCGGTGTCAAAACCGGCGGATCTCGGGTAGGGGGTCCCGAACTGTGCGTCTAGGCGGATGGTAACAGGAGACAAGGGACACGATGTTTTACCCAGGTTCGGGCCCTCTTGATGGAGGTAAAACCCTACGTCCTGCTTGATTAATATTGATGATGTGTGTTACAAGAGTGGATCTACCACGAGATCAAGGAGGCTAAACCCTAGAAGCTAGCCTATGGTATGATTGTTGTTCGTCCTATGGACTAAAGCCATCCGATTTATATAGACACCGGAGAGGGCTAGGGTTACACAAAGTCGGTTACAATGGTAGGAGATCTACATATCCGTATCGCCAAGCTTGCCTTCCACGCCAAGGAAAGTCCCATCCGGACACGGGACGAAGTCTTCAATCTTGTATCTTCACAGTCTTGGAGTCCGGCCGATGATGATAGTTCGGCTATCCGGACACCCCCTAGTCTGGGACTCCCTCACCTTCTGCGTAGCAACGAGTACAATCCTCAGTTTACGCTAGTCCGCATAATTGCTACTATCAACTTTCAACTAAATTTTCTCTAGGAACATATCTAAAACAGTAGAACTAAAGCACAAGTTATGACATGATTTGCAAACACCTTTTGACTATGTTCATGATAATTAAGTTCATCTAATCAAATTATTTAATGAACTCCCACTTAGATAGACATCCCTCTAGTCATCTAAGTGATACATGGTCCGAGTCAACTAGGTCGTGTCCGGTCATCACGTGAGACGGACTAGTCATCATCGGTGAACATCTTCATGTTGCTCGTATCAACTATACGACGCATGTTTGACCTTTCGGTCTCTTGTGTTCCAAGGCCATGTCTGTACATGCTAGGCTCGTCAAGTCAACCTAAGTGTTTCGCATGTGTAAATCTGGCTTACACTCATTGTATACGAACGTTAGAATCTATCACACCCGATCATCACGTGGTGCTTCGAAACAACGAACTTTCACAAAGGTGCACAGTTAGGGGGAACACTTTCTTGAAATTTTAGTGAGGGATCATCTTATTTATGCTACCGTCGTTCTAAGCAAAAAAGATGTAAACATGGCGAACATCACATGCAAATCATAAAGTGACATGATATGGCCAATATCATCTTGCGCCTTTGATTTCCATATTTGAGGCACGACATGATCACCTTCGTCACCGGCATGACACCATGATCTCCATCATCATGATCTCCATCATCGTGTCTTCATGAAGTTGTCTCGCCAACTATTACTTCTACTACTATGGCTAACAGTTAGCAATAAAGTAAAGTAATTACATGGCGTTTTTAATGACACGCAGGTCATACAATAAATTAAGACAAATCCTATGGCTCCTGCTGTTTGTCATACTCATCGACATGCAAGTCGTGATTCCTATTACAAGAACATGATCAATCTCATACATCACATATCATTCATCACATTCTTTTGGCCATATCACATCACATAGCATACCCTGCAAAAACAAGTTAGACGTCCTGTAATTGTTGTTGCATGTTTTACGTGGCTGCTATGGGTTTCTAGCAAGAACGTTTCTTACCTACGCAAAAGCCACAACGGTGATATGCCAATTGCTATTTATCCTTCATAAGGACCCTTTTCATCGAATCTGATCCGACTAAAGTGGGAGAGACTGGCACCCGCTAGCCACCTTTATGCAACAAGTGCATGTCAGTCAGTGGAACCTGTCTCACGTAAGCGTATGTGTAAGGTCGGTCCGGGCCGCTTCATCCCACAATGCCGCCGAATCAAGATAAGACTAGTAACAGTGAGAAAATTGAACATATCATCACCCACTACTACTTTGTCTTCTACTCGTGCATTGAATCTACGCATAAACCTGGCTCATGATGCCACTGTTGGGGAACGTAGCAATAATTCAAAATTTTCTATGCATCACCAAGATCAATCTATGAAGATTCTATCAACAAGAGAGGGAGAGGATGAGCATCTTCATACCTTTGAAGATCGCTAAGCGGAAGTGTCACTAGAACACGGATGAGGGAGTCGTACTCGCGGCGATTCAAATCGCAGAAGATCCGATCTAACACCGAACGGACGGCGCCTCCGGGTTCAACACACGTACAGCCCGAGGACGGCTCCTCCTTCTTGATCCAGCAATGGGAGAGGAGAAGTTGAGGGAGAACTCTGGCAGCACGACGGCGTGGTGGTGGAGCTTGCAGTTCTCCGGCAGGGCTTCGCCAAGCACTACTGAGGAGGAGGTGGAGTTGGAGAGGGGGGGCCACGCCAGGGGCAAGGGGTGAAGCTCCCATGCGCCTCCCCACTATATTTAGGGGTGGAGGGGGCTGGTTTCTTGCCATCCAAGTCCATTGGGGCATTGGCAAAGGTGGGAGGAAAGAAATCCCATCATTTCCTTCCCCAGTGATTGTTATCCCCCCTTTTTAGGGATCTTGATCTTATCCCTTCGGGATATGATCTTATTCCTTCTAAGAGAGGATCTTGGTGCGCCTTGACCAGGGGTGTGGGGCCTTGCCCCCACTACCCACGTTCATGTGGGTCCGCCCATGCAGGTGGGCCCCACTCCGGAACCTTCTAGAGCCTTCCCGGTACAATACCGAATAATCCCGAACATTTTCCGGTGGCCAAAATAGGACTTCCCATATATAAATCTTTACCTTCGGACCATTCCGGAACTCCTCGTGACGTCCAGGATATCATCCAAGACTCCGAACAACATTTGGTAACTGCACACTAATTCCCATAACAACTCTAGCGTCACCGAACCTTAAGTGTGTAGACCCTACGGGTTCTGGAATCATGCAGACATGACTGAGACAGCTCTCTGGACAATAACCAACAACGGGATCTGGATACCCATGTTGGCTCCCACATGTTCCACAATGATCTCATCGGATGAACCACGATGTCGGGGATTCAATCAATCCCGTATACAATTCCCTTTGTCAATCGGTACGTTACTTGCCCGAGATTCAATCGTCGGTATCCCAATACATCGTTCAATCTCGTTACCGGCAAGTCACTTTACTCGTTCCATAATGCATGATCCGCGACTAACTACTTAGTCACATTGAGCTCGTTATGGTGATGCATTACTGAGTGGGCCCAGAGATACCTCTCCGTCATATGGAGTGACAAATCCCAGTCTCGATTCGTGCCAACCCAACAGACACTTTCGGAGATACCTGTAGTGTACCTTTATAGCCACCCAGTTACGTTGTGACGTTTGGTACACCCAAAGCATTCCTACGGTATCCGGGAGGTTCACGATATCATGGTCTAAGGAAATGATACCTGACATTAGAAAAGCTTTTAGCAAACGAACTACACAATCTTGTGCTATGCTTAGGATTGGGTCTTGTCCATCACATCATTCTCCTAATGATGTGATCCCGTTATCAATGATATCCAATGTCCATGGTCAGGAAACCATGACCATCTGTTGATCAATGAGCTAGTCAACTAGAGGCTCACCAGGGACATGTTGTGGTCGTGTATTCACACATGTATTACGGTTTCCAGTTAATACAATTATAGCATGAACAATAGACAATTATCATGAACAAGGAAATACAATAATAACCATTTTATTATTGCCTCTAGGGCATATTTCCAACATAAAGATCTTCGTAGAATATGTAGGAGCCAATATGGGCATCCAGGTTCCGCTATTGGTTATTGACCAGAGAGGTGTCTCGGTCATGTCTACATAGTTCTCGAACCCGTAGGGTCCGCACGCTTAAACATTTGTTGACGATATAGTATTATATGAGTTATGAATGTTGGTGACTGAATGTTGTTCGGAGTCCCGGATATGATCACGAACATGACGAGGAACTCCGGAATGGTCCATAGATAAATATTGATATATGGGATAATAGTGTTTGGTCTCCGGAAGGGTTCCGTAATTCACTGGAAGGGATTCCAGATGTTTCCCGAAATGTTTGGGTACGAGAACACTTTATTTGGGCCTAAGGGGAAAGCCCACAAGTTTTTCGAAAGCACAAAAGGAAGTTTTGCAAAGTCCAGGGCCCAGACGCCAGGGTCCCTGGCGTCTGGGTCCAGACGCTGGGAACCCTGGCGTCTGGCCCTGGAGTCCGAGAAGGACTCTTGCCTTTCGGGTGAAACCGACTTTGTGGAGGCTTTAACTCCAAGTTTCGACCCCAAGGCTCAACATATAAATAGAGGGGCAGGGCTAGCACCAAAGACACATCAAGAAACACCAAGTTGTGTGCCGTCAACCCCGTCCCCTCTATTTTATCCTCCATCATAGTTTCCGCAGTGCTTAGGCGAAGCCCTACGGAGATTGTTCTTCACCAACACCGTCACCACGCCGTCATGTTGCCGGAACTCATCTACTACTTCCCCGTCTTGCTAGATCAAGAAGGCGAGGACGTCATCGAGCTGAACGTGTGCTGAACACGGAGGTGCCATACGTTTGGTACTTTATTGGGGCAGATCATGAAGGTGTACGACTACATCAACCGCGTTAATAAACGCTTCTGCTTAGCGATCTTCAAGGGTATGAAGATACACTCCCCTCTCGTTGCTATGCATCACCATGATCTTGCGTGTGTGTAGGATTTTTTTTTTGAAATTACTACGTTCCCCAACAACATGTATGAAAGAATTATAAAGGTGGCCTTGCCACAAATACGATGTCAACTACATGATCATGCAGAAGCAATATGACAATGATGGAGCGTGTCATAATAAACGGAATGGTGGAAAGTTGCATGGTAATATATCTCGGAATGGCTATGGAAATGCCATAATAGGTAGGTATAGTGGCTGTTTTGAGGAAGGTATATGGTGGGTGTATGGTACCGGCGAAAGTTGTGCGGCACTAGAGAGGCTAGCAATGGTGGAAGGGTGAGAGTGCATATAATCCATGGACTCAACATTAGTCATAAAGAACTCATATACTTATTGCAAAAATCTACTAGTTATTGAAACAAATTACTACACGCATGCTCCTAGGGGGATAGATTGGTAGGAAAAGATCATCGCTCGTCCCCGACCGCCACTCATAAGGAAGACAGTCAAAAAATAAATCATGCTCCAACTTCATCACATAACGGTTCACCATACGTGCATGCTACAGGAATCACGAACTTTTAACACAAGTATTCCTCAAATTCACAACTACCCAACTAGCATGACTCTAATATTACCAACCTCATATCTCAAAACAAGTATCAAGCATCAAGTTGACCATAGTATTCAATTCACTTTCTATGATAGTTTTTATAATACCCAACTTGGATGCTCATCATATTAGGACCAATTTTGTAACCATAGCAAATACCATGCTGTTATAGAAGACTCTCAAAATAATATAAGTGAATCATGAGAGATCAATAATTTCTACAAAATAAAACCACCGCCGTGCTCTAAAAGATATAAATGAAGCACATAAAGCAAAATTGTCTAGCTCAAAAGATATAAGTGAAACACATAGAGTATTCTAATAAAGTTCGAATCATATGTGTATCTCCCAAGAGGTTTGTACATCAAGGATGATTGTGGTAAACTAAAAATAAAAGACTCATGTCATACAATACGCTCCAAGCAAAACACAGATCATGTGGTGAATAAAAATATAGCCCCAAGTAAAGTTACCGATAGACAAAGAGGAAAGAGGGGATGCCTTCCGGGGCATCCCCAAGCTTAGGCTTTTGGTTGTCCTTTAATATCTTGGGGTTCCATTGGCATCCCCAAGCTTAGGCTCTTGCCACTCCTTATTCCATAGTCCATCATTACCCAAAACTTGAAAACTTCACAACACAAAACTCAACAGGAAATCGCATAAGTTCCATTAGTGAAAGAAAGAAAAACCACCACTTAAGGTACTGTAATGAACTCATTCTTTATTTATATTGGTGTTAAACCTACTGTATTCTAACTTATCTATGTTTCATACCTCCCGATACTAGCCATAGATTCATCAAAATAAGCAAACAACACACGAAAAACAGAATCTGTCAAAAAACAGAACAGTCTATAGCAATCTGTAACTTTAGAATACTTCTGGAACTCTAAAAATCCCACCACAATACGACGTCCTAGGTAATTTGTCTATTGATCTACTGCAAAAAGAATCAACTCAAAAGCATGTTTCTGTGATTTATTAGATTTTGTCTCGTGAGCGCAAAAGTTTCTGTTTTTCCAGCAAGATCAAGTTAACTTTCACACAAGATGATCCTATAGGTTCTACTTAACACTAATTAAAACATAAAAACACATCTAAACATAAGCTAGATGAACTATTTATTACTAAACAGGAACAAAAGCAAGGAACAAAAATAAAATGGGGTTGCCTCCCAACAAGCGCTATCGTTTAACGCCCCTAGCTAGGCATAAAACAGATAATAGATCTAAGTATTGCCATAATAATAAGATAAATCACGAAAAATCATCTCATATTTCCTACGTTCAGCAGCAAGTTTTCTTTGAGGCAAGCAAAAGTAATCAAAAGGGCTTAATTTAGTGGGATAGGTGTCCCCGAGATCAAACTCGGGAGGTATGGGTTCCTCCTTCGGCCCTTCATATTGCACAACTAATTCATCATTGTAAGCATTCTTTTGGCAAAAAGTCACGAGCCTATACTCAAGAGAATATCCTAACTCATTGTTCAAATGGCAAAATCATTATTAAGTTCGGAAATTCTATCAACTAGAACATTGGTAGGAACCCTTTTTCTAAGGTTTTCATTAAAAGCAACATAGTCTAAAGATTGTAAGCGCATTATATCCTCTTGATTGAAGAGGGTTGCCTCTATGGGGGGACGACCACCGTCTACCCTATAGTGCGCAAAAATTTCTTTGGCTTCTTTTATTATGAATCTAAACTCATGAGCCAAAAAGATAGTAGTTGCATGCTTAACAGAAGAATGCTCAATATTGGAAAATTCTAGGAAAATCCTTTGTATGCAAGGATGCAAATGCATAAATTGTTTTTCAAGTTCAACTATAAGCAAAGATATGGCATCCGCAAGACTACTAGTTCTATGAAGAATAGATCCACCCATAGTGGGCAAAGCACCGGCACAAGTAAAGAAATCTTGAATAACCCCTTTTCCAATAATATTACCACTACCGATTCGAAACTTTTTAGTATGTAAGATAGGTGGTTCTTCAACGAGATCATCAAAAGCATCAAAGTTTCCCATGTTATTACTATTGTCCTTATCAACGATAACCTCCTCAGTTTCAGACATAGTGGCAGAAAATACGAGGAACAAGCAAAAGAGAAGCGAATGAAAAAGAGAGGGCGAATAAAACGACAAGGGTGAAGTGGGGGAGAGGAAAACGAGAGGCAAATGGCAAATAATGTAATGCGAGGGAGATGAGTTTGTGATGGGTACTTGGTATGTCTTGACTTGAGCGAAGACCTCCCCGGCAACGGCGCCAGAAATCCTTCTTGCTACCTCTTGAGCATGCGTTGGTTTTTCCCTTGAAGAGAAAAGGGTGATGCAGCAAAGTAGTGTAAGTATTTCCCTCGGTTTTTGAGAACCAAGGTATCAATCCAGTAGGAGGCTCCACGCAAGTCCCTCGTACCTATACAAACAAACAAGAACCTCGCAACCAACGCGATAAAGGGGTTGTCAATCCCTTCACGGCCACTTGAGATAATAAGATAAGATAAATATTGTTGGTATTTTTATGATATAAATTGAAAATTAAAGAATGCAAAATAAAGTAGATCGGAAACTTATATGATGAAAAATATACCCGGGGGCCATAGGTTTCACTAGTGGCTTCTCTCAAGATAGCATAAATATTACGATGGGTGAACAAATTACTGTCGAGCAATTGATAGAAAAGCGCATGGTTATGAGAATATCTACGCATGATCATGTATATAGGCATCACGTCCGCGACAAGTAGATCGAAACAATTCTGCATCTACTACTATTACTCCACACATCGACCGCTATCCAGCATGCATCTAGAGTATTAAGTTCATAAGAACAGAGTAACGCATTAAGCAAGATGACATGATGTAGAGGGATAAACTCAAGCAATATGATATAAACCCCATCTTTTATCCTCGATGGCAACAATACAATACGTGCATTGCTGCCCCTGCTGTCACTGGGAAAGGACACCGCAAGATTGAACCCAAAGCTAAGCACTTCTCCATTGCAAGAAAGATCAATCTAGTAGGCCAAACCAAACTGATAATTCAAAGAGACTTGCAAAGATAACCAATCATACATAAAAGAATTCAGAGAAGATTCAAATATTTCTCATAGATAAACTTGATCACAAACGCACAATTCATCGGATCTCGACAAACACACCGCAAAAAGAGTTACATCAAATAGATCTCCAAGAAGATCGAGGAGAACTTTGTATTGAGATTCAAAGAGAGAGAAGAAGCCATCTAGATAATAACTATGGACCCGCAGGTCTGTGGTAAACTACTCACAACTCATCGGAGAGGCCTTGGCGATGATGTAGAGGCCCTCCGTGATCGATTACCCCTCCGGCGGAGCGCCGGAAAAGGCTCCAAGATGGGATCTCATGGGTACAGAAGGTTGCAGTGGTGGAAATAGGTTTTCGTGGTGCTCCTGGATGTTTTCGGGGTACGTAGATATATATATAGGCGAAGGAAGTCGGTCAGGGGAGCCATGAGGGGCCCACGAGGCAAGGGGCACGCCCCCCCTAGGGCGCACCGGCCACCCTCGTGGCCTCCTGGGCTGCTTCTTGACGTCCACTCCAAGTCTCCTGGATTGCGTTTGTTCCAAAAAGATCGCTCCCGAAGGTTTCATTCCGTTTGGACTCTGTTTGATATTCCTTTCCTTCGATATACTGAAATAGGCAAAAAAAAAGCAATTTGGGCTGGGCCTCCAGTTAGTAGGTTAGTCCCAAAAATGATATAAAAGTGTATAGTAAAGCCCATAAACATCCAAAACGGGTAATATAATAGCATGGAACAATAAAAAATTATAGATACATTGGAGATGTATCACACGTCACCCCAGTACCAGCCTTAAAGCTTCATGCACACCTCACCTCTTCATCTTTTCTTCAAATTCTAAATTGATCGATTTTCTTCGCATTTTCAAACAACAGCAAAAATGGCAAATACATTGTTTTTTAGTTATAAATCACCGTGTTGGAACGAAGGGAGTACCAGCCATCACCACACGGGTGAGAGAGTATCTGGTGAAACGAGCAAACTGACGCTCCAGGTGCACCAGCGATGGATGGGTCGTTGGATTCGTAAGAGAGGGACATGATTCGGTGCGATGATTGGGCTCCTGGTATATTTGCAAAACAGTCCTTGCAGTACAGCTAAATCCAGCAAATTGACCTCCACGCATCCAAATCGTCTTCCTCCCCTTCCTATGCTCTGTACCAAGCCTGGAGTTAGGGCTAAGCAAAATCTAGGCGAGCTCTCTCTCTGTGCTGGTCCCTCGTTACGCCAGATGCGCCCTGCCCCCTTCCCTCTATCTCTCTCCCCGGCTTCCGCATCAGTGCCTAGAATCCACCTCATGTGGTCCACCGACGGCTGGTCACGATTGCGTCCACCTAGCGACGCGGCGTTGTAACTCCGGGGATATCGATGTTGCGGCTGATTAGGAGACAACCATCCTCTTTTTACTGATAAAGGATCCATGGTATGATCACTAATTTTGGTTCTTCTGTTATCCACGTTCCCAATCCTTCGGTTCGCCGATTCGTTTGAATGCAGTGACATTGGGTAAATTTAAAAGTATGAGCACCGAATCAATGTGCGATATGCAGTTCTAATGGATAATTCTACCAGTAATTATAGGCGACTGGAAAAATAGATGAGGGGAAATATGTTCGTACACTGTATGTCAAGCACAAGGTTTGACTCCCTGTTTTGATCCTTTACTAGTAAAAAATTATAAGTAGAAAGTGCGCTTTCACTAGTAGAAACACAGGGCATATGTTCGGGCCAGATAAGCCCATTAGTCCCGGTTTAATCACGAACCGGGACTAGTGTGAGCATTGGTCCCGGTTCGTGCGGCTAAAGGCATTAGTCCCGCTTCAAATGAGCCATTTAGTCCCGGTTTGAGACACGAACCGGGACTAAAGGGTGCAATGCCCTTTAATCCCGGTTCGTATCTCAAACCGGGACTAAAGGTCCCATTTCCAAACTCCCCCCCCCCCCAAGTGGATCGCCTTTTCAGTTTTGTAAAAAGCAAAAGAAAATGATAAAAACTTCAAAAATTAAAATCCTTCTAGATGTAGTTATGTCACTACATCTGTTAGTTAGGAAAATTAAAAAACTTAAATTTGGACATGTTTTGCAAAAAAAAGTATTATCAAAAAGTAAAACGGCCATATCTTTTGCATACGATGTCGAAAAAAACGCATAATATATCAAAAAATCCGCATCCGATTTTGACAGCCTACGGCCTATTTGCAAATTTTAGAGATAATTCCATAATTCCATAATTAAGTCTGGAGATATACAACCTACCCCCATGTAAATCATCAAGCAATCCCTTGAGACCCTTTTGATCACATCCCAAAAATGCTAATGAAATCAGTAGGGAAACCATCAGGACCAGGGCTTCTATTTTTTCCTTGGCAAAAACAACAGTGTATCTCTCCCATGGAAAAAGGTTCCACCAACCCTACAACCTTCCGTGGATCAATTTCCACTACTTCTTGAATGTTTAAAGCAATAGAGCAAACATTAGCATGTCCAAATAGTATTTTTTATAAAAGTCAGCAATGTACTGCATCAAATTATCTTCTTCCTCGATTACTCCTCCATCTTGTTCCAAAGATAAGATTCTATTTTTACTCCTTCTCCCATTTGCGTTAGCATGGTAACACCTTTTATTACAATCAGCCTCCCTGATTTATTTATCTTTATATATGTGAAGTCATTTTAACTCATCTAGTTTTAGCAATTTATTCACTTGTTCTCTGAGTGTAATATGCTCATTTCTATCATAAGAAGGTAAACCATTAACCTCGACACTTTTATCAATGGCATCCAGTTTATCCAGAATTTCTTTTTATGTTATATATATAAAGCACATGCATTTAAGTTCCATCCCTTAATTTTCTGTCTCATAATTCTCATTTTCTTCTACCATCTTTCGACATTGGAGCCCTCAGTGATCCAAGTTTTAGTGAAAAATTTCTATAAAGCCCTCTTCACATCCACTACTTTTCAAATCTAAAGATGGGTTTAGTGATACTATTTGACCCAGTCTCCAAAATAAGGGGAGTGTAGTTAGCCATTTCTCTCTCCAAAGCTTGCACTATAGCAAGTGGATACTTTTCTTCCCATATAGGACAAATTAAAATCCTAACAAGTTTCTCACGGGTTGGGTCAGTTAAATTGTTAGCCCAAGTAAATTCCTCACACTCAAAGGATGCTCTCTCAGCCCACCATGTTCCATAATGGCATTAAACACAAAACTCCAATGGTCAAAGCCGGAGGGTTTGTTTTTAGAGCTATTTCTATTCAGATAAAATCACCACCCACCACACATGGGAGAGGGTTATCCTGATATACCCTGGAAAGTTAAGCTAAATAAGGAGTCGTACCATCATTCTGGTCATCCCCATAAACCATAATAAGATTCAAGTGGAAGTTAAAAATTTTACCATAAAGTAGTAATCTCACAAAATATATTCCCTTTTCTAACGTCAAAAATATTACTATTAACCCCTATCAAGATACCCCCCAGAACTGCCCCTGGGCTGAGATCATTTATAGCTGAAAGTTTTTCCACCACAAAGTTTGTGAAGCTCATTATTGTAAAATCAACTTTAATAGTTTTTTGTAATCCAACAAATCCATATTTCTCTCCAAAATAGTCTCTCTAATAAACTCTTTTTTAATATCTTGCACAATCCCTCAAACTTTCCAGAACATTCTTATCATGATTTCTATTTCCTGGATTTTTTAGACCCCCAATGGAGACAGAGTGCTTCACACAACTAATTTCTGCATCAAGTAGACAAGTAGTTTCACAAACTCTAGTCATGGAGGAAAATTATGTAGCATATTTTCGTTTTCAATTAGTTCACTACTTTAAAGTGGGAAGAGCTTGAACTAAAAAAAATGTTGCACCAAATTTGCAAGAATTTTTAAGTCTCCCACAAATAAATTCTGGATAAGTGGCGTGCAATTGACTTTGACAGATACACTAGGCATCTAACCATGTCACTGGCCTAAAAAAACTTTCATAATTTACAATTTTTTATAGACATTTGAGACCAGTCATGTCCTAGGAGAGTTAAATAAAATATTTGATGAGATTGATATTGATATCATCACTGTGACTATGCAGGTATGCATCTAGGAATATTAGAACGAATTTTAATGTGTTATGTATAAATTATTCAATAATATTGCTTTGGGACACACTTGAATTGTTTATTTATAACTATATATTATTTGCGAGAAAAAACTATACGCATACCAATATTACTTTGATAGTTATGTTGAGGGGCCCGGCTTGTAGTTTTGCCTCAGGCCTTATAAACGTCAAGCCCCCGCCCTGATGTTGTGCTCCACCGCGGCGCCAAGTGCTATTCATTTCATTGATGCGCCGAAAAAAATCTACGTAATTCAACTTCGCAGAACGAAAGCTTGAGACGAAGTCGACTTAAAATTAACAAAGCCCCAAATCGGCTAGGAATTAAAAATGATAATCACCTTATACATGAAAAAAAAAACGAATGCATCATCCTCCAACATTTGACGCTTGCAGGGCCGAGGAGGTGTAGTGGCACCCACGAACGCTGCTCGCCGAAGAGATATCGCTTCGCTCCACCTAAAGTCGTCGCATGGGAATCTAGAGCTCCCCGCATGGAGGCAGAATAGAGGATCACCGCTGCCATCGGCTTTGACGACCATGCAGGCTTCCCATGAGGCCTTCTCTGGTGGTGGCGAAGGGAGCAGGGGAGGCGGTGGCGCGCAGTAGGATTTGGTCGTTGCCCCTAGTGGAAAGAAGCATTTTTGTTCTTGAAAACTTTGTATAAGTCGAGTATGCGCCAAGCACTGGATTAAAATCCGACAATTAGGCAACCTTCTCCCTCTTCCCGTCCCTACCTAGTCTCTAGTTGCGACACCACAACTCTCCATGTCATACCCACCTCTAGCGAGGTTGCCTCCCAATCTAAGTGGCCTCAAAATCGCAAAGCCCCCACCCGCAGCTTAGAAACCGCGTCCTTGCCTACGTCACTGACACCACGACCGACCACGTCACCCCAGTATCAGCCTCAAAGCTTCATGCACACCTCGCCTCTTCATCTTTTCTTCAAATTCTAAATTGATCGATTTTCTTCGCATTTTCAAACAACAACCAAAATGGCAAATACATTGTTTTTTAGTTATAAATCACCGTGTTGGAACAAAGGGAGTACCAGCCATCACCACACGGGTGAGAGAGTATCTGGTGAAACGAGCAAACTGACGCACCAAGTGCACCAGTGATGGATGGGTCGTTGGATTCGTAAGAGGGACATGATTTGATGTGATGATTGGGCTCCTGGTATATTTGCAAAATAGTCCTTGCAGGACAGCTAAATCCAGCAAATTGACCTCCACGCATCCAGATCGTCTTCCTCCCCTTCATGTGCTCTTTACCAAGCCTGGAGCTAGTGCAAAGCAAAATCTAGGTGAGCTCTCTCTCTCTGTGTTGGTCCCTCGTTACGCCAGATGCGCCCTCCCCCCTCCCCC
>NC_041385.1:699533110-699585722 GCF_002162155.2 Triticum dicoccoides | reverse complement strand
CCATCGACGGCTGGCCGCAATTGCGTCCACCTAGCAACACGGCGATGCAACTCTGGGGATATCGATGTTGCAGCTGATTAGGAGCCAACCATCCTCTTTTTACTGATAAAGGATCCACGGTATGATCACTAATTTTGGTTCTTCTATTATCCACGTTCCCAATCCTTCGGTTTTCCGATTCGTTTGAATGCAGTGGCATTGGGTAAATTGAATAGTATGAGCACCGAATCAATGTGCGACATGCAGTTCTAATGGATAATTTTACCAGTAATTATAGGCGACTGGAAAAATAGATGAGGGGAAATATGTTCGTACACTGTATGTCAAGCACAAGGTTTGACTCCCTGTTTTGATCCTTTACTAGTAAAAAATTTCAAGTATAAAGTGCACTTTCACTAGTAGAAAACAGGGCATACGTTCGGGCCAGATAAGCCCATTAGTACCGGTTCAGTCATGAACCAGGACTAATGTGAGCATTGGTCCCGGTTCGTACGGCTAAAGGCATTAGTTCCGGTTCAAATGAGCCCTTTAGTCCCGGTTTGAGACACGAACCGGGACTAAAGGGTGCGGTGCCCTTTAGTCCCGGTTCGTATCTCAAACCGGGACTAAATGTCCCATTTTCAAACTCTCCCCCCCCCTCCCCTATGGATCGCCTTTTCAGTTTTGTAAAAAGCAAAAGAAAATGATAAAAACTTCAAAAATTAAAATCCTTCAAGATGTAGTTATGTCACTACATCTATTAGTTAGGAAAATTTAAAAACTTCAATTTGGACATGTTTTACAAAAAAGTGTTATGAAAAAGTAAAATGGCCATATCTTTTGCATACGATGTCGAAAAAAACGCATAATAAATCAAAAAAATCAACACGAAAATCAGCATCTAATTTTGACTGCCTATGGCTTGTTTGCAAATTTTTAGAATCCTCAAATTCTAAAAGGAAAAAAAGTTATGCTCAAATTTCAGTTTTTTTGAATTTTGGTCAAATCTGGTCAAACTATGGTCAAACTACTTATTCAAGAAGTATTAGTGGTACTAAATAATTATTCTAGAATATTAGTGTTACTAAATAATTATTTTAGTATTTTGAATTTTGGTCAAATCTGGTCAAACTGTGGTCAAACTATGGTCAAACTACTTATTCAAGAAATATTAGTGTTACTAAATAATTATTGGTTTTTATAATAATAGTTTCAAACTCAAACAGTGAAGCGTGTGACGTCATGCTCAAGCTAAACTCCTGAGTGTTAATAGGATTGACATCTTACTATTGTCAGGAAAACAGCAAGTGCAGACTTGGAAACGAGGGGGAATAGAACCCGAAAGTTAAGCATGCTCAGGCCGAAGTAGTGAGAGGATGGTGACCAGCCAAGAAGTTAGATGATTTGGAATGATGAGGGATGATTAGAGATTAGAGGTTAAATTGAGTAGTGATGGGTGGTGATTAGAGATTAAATTGTCAAATAATTCAGAAATTTGAAAAATTTAAAAATCAAAAAATAAAATTTAGTAAAATTGTCTTTAGTCCCCGTTGGTGTTACCAACCGGGACTAAAGGTGGAGCTCTAGAGAGCGGCCACGTGGAGGGGCTTTAGTCTCGGTTCGTATAAGAACCGGGACTAAGGGGGGGGGCTTTAGTACTAGAGGCCCTCACGAACCGGGACGAATGGGGCTTTTTCTACTAGTGTTTGCAGTGTCCAACTTAACTTACTAAATGCATTGCAAGTTCATCTTCGTGTGACCGGCCGGGAAGTTAGATGATTTGGAATGATGAGAGGTGATTAGAGATTAGAGGTTAAATTAAGCAGTGATGAGTGATAATTAGAGATTAAATTGTAAAATAATTCAGGAATTTGAAAATCGAAAAAAATTCAAAAAATAAAATTTTGTAAAATTGCCTTTAGTCCCGGTTGGTGTTACCAACCGGGTCTAAAGGCGGAGCTCTAGAGAACGGCCACGTGGAGGGGCTTTAGTCTCGGTTCGTATAAGAACCGGGACTAAAGGGGGGGGGTCCTTTAGTACTAAAGGCCCTCACGAACCGGGACGAATGAGGCTTTTTCTACTAGTGTTTGCAGTGTCCAACTTAACTTACTAAATGCATTGCAAGTTCATCTTCGTGATTTTATTATGTAGTTCATCATTTCCCTGAAACTGGTGTTTTCAGTTCGTATATACAATGTAGTAACCCCATCAGTGACAGAATATCGGCATTTCTTATAATCCGTTTGCAAAAATCTCATAAATTGTAAGGTCCCTGTAATCTGCAGTTAGAAGGGATACAAAAATTATCCTCAGTTGCAACTACTTCCTCCGTTCCTAAATATAAGTCTTTGTAGAGATTCCACTATGAACCACATATGGATGTATATAGATGCATTTTAAGTGTAGATTCATTCATTTTACTCCGTATGTAGTCCACCTAGTAAAATCTCTATAAAGACTTATATTTAGGAACAGAGGGAGTATAAGACTGGAAAATAGACGGTTAGTACTTTTATATAAAGATATCACTTATCAGTGCTCCAGCAGGCCTCGGCTCATGTTTATAAATGTTTCCACGTGATACTTAGTACTTTTATATGAAGAAACCAGTGCTACAACAGTCGTTTCCTCGAGCTTAGTGCTAGCAGGCAGATGACAGGTACTGCCAGCCTGTTCAATTTTTTTTCAGTTTCTACGTTCAGTGTTTACTCAGTTTAGGGCCATCAGTTGCTAAAATCTAGTTTAATCATATTGTTCCTATCATCGACGCCTGCAACTCTACACTAACATTGACACCGGTGTGTTTGTCGCAGATGGATCAATTGCTTTATTAGATAAAAGAAACAGCACACCCTGCCAACAATACGATAATTCTCGTTGTGTTAACATATATTCAGGACCATACCTTCCAGAGGTATACTCTAATAATGCGGTACTTGTATTGCAAGTGAAGCATGAGCAGAATAGGTAAATCGTAAGGGTAAAAGTTTATCCTCAGCTGGTGCAGCAAGATTGGAAATAGACAAACGAGCAGTATGATTATAAACATTTTTCATGTTTTCCAAGTAAAGAGAAAGTTTCCATATGATTGTCAGTACTTGCATATGAACAAGTTAATACCTGGGATTTATGGTACAAGTCAGCAGTATATTATTTGCTACGCAACTCTTGTTATTCACTTTGTTGATTTTGAATGCCCTTTTTGATGCCCAACTGACGAAACCCTCACTAATTTTCATGTTCCAGATTTTATATTGCCAGAATTCTCACTATTATAACCTGTACTTACAACCAGTTATTGTTCCTAACTTCATTTTTGTGCAGGTTTGATGCAATTGAGGATTAACTCATGTTTTCTTGTGCGTCGGCGGGTGAAGACGTTCATGGCTGGGGTCACAATAATCTCTCATGTGTAGCGCTTAGATTAGGAAGAAATAAATCATGTAGTATGTGGCTTCTGAAGTTCAGATGGACAACTTTTGTAAAGTTTACGTTATTTTTTGTATCAAATTCTTGCGACGTTCCCACATGTAAATATCTTGACGTTTTTACATGGAAATAACTAAAAGATATTGTGTCCAGCGCGATCACATAATTCAGTTATAAACCTTCAAGCATTACAACTGATTGAAGAATAGATCACATGCATCTTTGCCAAAATCATTCAACATTGCAATTCAGTTTGTGAGAATTTTTGTTGCACTTTGAAGGCCTAAATTCAGTTTGCACTGCATTGCATTTTTCCAAATAAGGTTGTACAGTATTTCCGGATTTTACATTTCCGTTGGAGTAGCATCCTGCAACAATCTCATTTTTTTTTTCTGAGTGAGGCGTGGATGTCCTGCGAAAAGGTCCATAACTAACAGCAAGGGAAAGATGAAATGCATACTGATTTTAGGTTCCAGGTAACAACATCTCGAGATGCCTGGGCAAGATTATCATGTTAGCAGCAGAAGAAAATGTTTTTATTTGTTAACTATACACCAGTCTCGGGGCCTGGTTCAGTGGTAGGAAGACACGAACTGGTTTTCGGATGTCGTTTCGCTGATTTAGCTACGCTTCAAGGTCTCCTTTGCAAAACGTACATGCAGCCAACCTTAGATACTAGATCGTGTCCCTTCATTACAATCTGAGGGCTCATGTGTAGCTGGTGCATCTGGTGCACGAGTTCTCTCATTGCACACGATACGTTCTCCCACACGGGTTATGCAAATCTCTACATGCGTTCATGTTTTTTTTGTCTCACCACTTTCATCCTTTTTTGACTGTTTTTTTTCGTCCCCCTCTCACCACTACTCTTCACACCGGTTTATTTTTCACTCCACTCTTTTTTTAATAAAGCAACACTTTCCCAACATACAAAAAATCACGAACTAAACTTTATTAACTTATCCAAATCAACTGATCTCTCTAATTAATGCAATTTATTTTACGAAACAAATAACAGATTTTTTGAAAACAAATAATGAATTTTCTGGAAACAAATAACGGATTTTAAAGAAATTAACATGTAAATCATGACAAATAAACCTCATCATGAAATGAAAATGTATGGTGATGGTAGGTTTGGTATCGTTTGTTTCGTTCGCTCCGCCTCCGCCCCGCTCGCACGTATGTTCGCCTTCTCACCGGTTTAATCGATTTTTTTCTATTTCATTTCGACCCCAGCTGCTCCTCTGCTTTCTCCCCTCGCGCGTAGGGTTCCAAGAGGTCGCGCCGCCCCGCGCCGCCTGATTCCTCCTCGCTCGACTCCTCCTCTCCCCACCACCTCGGCTAGGGTTTCTAAATCGAGGCGACTACAGCAACGATGCGCACCTACCTCTGCCCGGCCCTTCATCCGTCACAGCGAGCGCGCGCGGCGGCGACGCGTCACGCGTGCCAGCTCTGCCGCAGTGGGGAGGACGAAGCAACGGTGAAGGATGTCCCCGCACTCGTCACGTTCCATGAGCGGAACATATGCGCGGAGGCGGTGGCGCGTGGTGGGCGCAGGCAACGAGGCGGCTGCACTACGTTACAAGCGCTGGCCGCACAGGGGATGCACGCGCGGTGCCTGCCCCAAGCTCCCATCTGGACGAGGCACTGGTGGCGGCCACCCCCTCAGGGCCAACTCCTCATCACCGTCCGACAGTCGCTGGATCTGACTGTGTGGCTTGTTCTCAGGTTGGCTGTTTTCCAATTCAATTGTCTCCTCTTGGCAGTTCTTGTTCTTTGTAATGGATGCATACGCTTCATGTGTTCGTGTGCGCCCGTGCAGTGGAGGTTATGACCAGGTCGACCGTGTGGATTGGGAGGGGCTCTCCTGCTTCTGTGCGCAGACTGCAGAGTATGGGAATTCACACATTTCTTTTGATTTTACGCCTGTACAGTTAAATATAGATTTCCCTTTATTCGTTCGATCCCCTTGTTTACTTCTGTGATATTAATGTTGTTCTAGAATTTGGAGAATGATCACGCATCCACATCCGGATCTCGCATTGCTTATGCACTTTTTTTCCTTTGTCTTCTGAACTGAAAACCATGGTATATATCAGTCCCTACTTCCTTACTGTTTTGCTACATATATAGGTTGGGAGTAGAGGAAATTGTAGAAGAAGCTAAGTAGGTAGGTGATTTGCAAGGTAACTATATGTACATGGAAAATAAGGAAAAGAAATTTAAAGAGCTTTTTGAGTAGCATAAGTTGTATTGTATGAAGAAATTCTTGGTCACTCCTAGAAACCTGCCTACAACCCAATTCCTATGACAAACGTTGATACATGGACATTGAACAAACAACTACATACTCCCCATACTTAGTAGCATCTCCATCAGGTCAGCATGAACCCACTTGTTCCAAATCTATTGTTCAGTTGTTCCTCTTCTGTTGCTAAAGCAATGGGGATAAATCATGAAACTCACATATTAAAAACCGTATTTCTTGGTGAAAGTGGAGTTGATCAATTTGCTAAAATTATCACGTGATTCTACTGCATAATCCTGTCATCTGTTCTTGCTATTCTAGGCCACTTGTTCACAAGTTTGTTATGGTTATTGTAGACTCCAAGGGAAGAAATTTACATAGAATTAAGTTTCCCCAAATCAAGCTCCATACATGGTATAAGGTATGAATAGATAGCATCGAACTTTGGTCCTCCCAAGTTATTTGTTTGTTGCAAGATGGATAGATCGACCATCTTCATTTATCCCTTTCTGAAATATGTAGTAGGGAATCTCACGGAGAGAGGGTTCCTGGATAAAGCCCATGGAGACCCCTTCGCTCCTGTGATGCGCCCCACGCGCGCGTCAAGGGAGAAACCCTAGCGCCGCCAGCGGGCCTCCCCTCCTCCCTCCTCTTCCTTGCTGCTGTCAGGGGGCACGCCGGGCGAAGCCTGGTAGGCGTCGGCGTCGGAGGGGCTGCCTTGTCTTCTTTGTGGGGGCCTTCGGCGTGGGTCAAGGCGGGCGCCTAGGACGCGACGTTGGCGGCGGGCACGGCAGCACGGTGGTGAGCTGGAGCTAGATAGCGGCGGCGTGACCGACGCGGTGGTGGCGGGTGCGCCTTGGTTGCCAGGGACGGTGGGGTCAAGGCCGGATTTGGGGCCTAGCGGCACGGGCCGAGAGTGGCGCGGGCTGCCTGTCTCTGTCCATGCCATGGCCATGGCGGGTGGTGGTGCGACGTAGCAGTGGTTGGCCGGTGGGCGGGCCGGACGGGATCCGAGGCTTCGGCCGCTGGATGACGGCAGGCAGCGCAGATGGGCTCCTCGGTGAGCTTCCTTCGCGATTGGCGGCGGCCCTTGGGATCTCTCCTTGCCAGCGGGTGTGTGTGTGTTGGTGGCCTTGCGTGGAGCTGCGGTCGCCGCCAAGGTGGGGCGACACAGGAGGTGTCCGGTGGGGAGGCAGGCTCGAGGGATGGGAGGCGCCGACGAGCTCGGGCCACCCGTCGCTGGCACAGGGGTGTGCCGGCCTGGATGCGTCCGCTCCCCCTCCTCCCCTGTTCCGCGGCCGTGTGTGGGCTGACACAGCTCTTGCGTTGTTCGAGGTGGAATGTATGCTGCGTTTCTTCAGTCGGTGCGTCCTTTGGCCCAAAGCCGATCACTTTGGTTGGTCTTGGGGGTGTCTGGATGCAGGGCGGCGTCCCTGGCGGCGGGAGGCACGACGTTTGTGGGTGGAACGTGCGCCTTGGGTGCGGGCGAGCGGCCATGGCCACGCGGGTGGGTGGTCGCTGGTGGTTGGTGGAGCTAGGTTGCTTCGGATCGAGGGTTGGGCGTGCTAGGGTACATGGCCGACGGCTGCGGCGGCCGTGGACACCGCATCCTTCATGTAGGCTCCGTCGTAGTGGCCTTTCTCCTTCGAGTTGCTCCAGGTGAAAACCCGATCTGTGGGATCGGATGGTGGCGGCTACCAGTGGTCTTTCCCTTCTTGGAGGCACCATCTTGGAGTCCTTGCTCCGTCGTTTCCGTCTCACCTCTCCTCGAAGGATTGGTGGTCTCTGGTGGCTCCAAGCACTTCGTCCTCGCGCATATGTAGTGGCTTGGTAGTCGTTGGGGTGGTGTGACGGTGCTCGGCACCTTTGTATCTTGCCTTGGGTGTGTGTGTCGTGTGCGGTGGTGGCGTGAGTTTGTATGGTAGTACTTGTGGTTTGGTGCTTTATATATAAAGCGGGGCGAAAGCCTTTTTCAGTAAAATGTAGTAGGTTGTTTCCAGTGGCGGACCCAGAAATAAAATGAAGGGTGTGCACATTTTAAGAAATTGAGGTCTATTTCAGCTGACTTGGATGGGCCTTAACAATCAGCTAATTTTTACATGGTGATTTTCCCCCCTAAAATTCTGGGTGTGCCACGGCACACCCCCTAAGTACGCCAGTGGTTGTTTCAGAGTATGAATAGATGTCGGTATTTATTCTATTGTTGTTACTTTATCGATGGTCCATGACTCGTGTAGTCAGGGCCTCGGGTTATGAGTTTTACTATGCTTTTTTGAAACTGAATTCACTAAGCTTTGTTTTGGAATATTATGTAAATTACAGGCTTGGTGCAACACTTAGCTTTTAATAGTAGAGATACTAAATGGAGCTTCCTTACAACATCTTTGACTCCCGAGTTGCTGGCAGTGACGGTGAGAATAGATTGTGTATGAAAACGGATGTTTGGGACAGTGAAGTACTCCACTCACTCTAAATGCTGTATCTTTTCACAAATAAATACCAAACTTGTGTATTGTCTATGCCTCCTTAGTCCTTATCTAGCTTCTCCATGTGCACCAGCTGGAAGAGAATTTGAGAAGAGACTAAATGTCTGTTTTCTCCATGTGTACCATCTGGATTGTAATTTGAGGAAGAGGCTAAAAGGCACATAAATGGGTATTTTGATTCTGGTCTAAGAACGTTGGTTCTTGTATACTGTGTCTTCAAAGGTACCTCAAAATTATATCACTAAAATGGCATAGTAGGTTGAACTGACGAACTGGGAGAAAGAATGGCTTGTTGAGGATATGAAAGGAGTTAAGGACTTATTCATCAGCCAAACCTGAGAATTCGGAGAAAATATGTGCCACCTTTGCAACGCACAGGTATTGTGCTATGTAGCTAGGAGGTAGGAATTTTGCAAAGTAGAAACGATTTCTCAAGTGTGCTTCTTCGGTCCTGAAATATGTCTTATCTTGTGGGGTTTCGCTCGGTTTCTGTTAGGACAAACAATCAGGAAGGGAGTATAGATATTGAAAAGGAGCTCAGACATGGTGCCGAGAATGAAAGAATGAACCTGCAAAAGAAAAAAGAATGGGAAGAAGGGGTAGGAGTTTTTTTGTCTTCTAAAAATAAATAGAGTGTGGTTTAAGGAGACATGGCAATTATTGATAGAGAGAAAGAGCCGGAGAATCAGTTTGTCGTTATATTAATGGGAAGTATAAGTCATTATCTTTGACATATTTTTTTCTGAATTAGAACAATTGTTGATTATTTAGTGCTATTCTATGGCATTGCGTGGATATTTATTGTAAGGTATATGTTGGACAAGAATGATGTTGAACCACTAGAGTATGTGCCCGTTGTCTTATGATACATACCATTTCGTATATCATGGTTGGCTATGATGGTTGCATCCCTTGGCTCTGGGAATCGGCCTGGGACACCGATAGAGGGGAGATGAGGGAGAGGATGACGCCATGGAGGGAAGCGGAGACGACGTTGAGAGGAAGGTCCGGCTGAATGCTGTAACGGGGAGAGATAAAAACGGCGTCAGCGAGGAGAGCAGAGCGGGGAAATGATATGTGGGTGAGCGTTGTGCCATAATGAGAGTGAATTGCTTTTCATAAATGAGAAGAAAAGGTGCGTCTGTTTGCTTATTGTAGGGAAAGCGGTTGTTTGCTGTGAGAAAAATGCCAATACCTTTATATATTGAAAAATATATAATACCCTAACAAAGCATTTCTAGAGAAAATACTGACAAGTGATTTACAGGTGAGCTTACAGTTTGTTATAACTGGAATTCAACTCACTCTATTAATAAGTATGATGTCATCATGTGGTAAGCAATCCAAACAATTAAAAAAAAGGTATGATGTCACTCACTCTGACTAAAAATGGTAACCTACTCGCATTTAGCATTGCATTTAACATCTAACCAAAGAGTATATATTGTATATGAGTTTGTTTTAATATTGTTTATATGTTCACTTTTGTAGATCAGAGGCTGATTGCTTCGGATGATGCTTTGAGAATGTCAATTTGATAAAGCTTTATGCGACTTTACTCTTTCATGATTGCTCGCGGCAGCGAGTGATTCCCATGCGCGGAGCGCTCCGTCCAGGGCAGCTGGCCGCTTTTATCGCGAGGATGGTGGGAGATGCATATGATTGACTCCCTTTCCTTTTTTATGCATGCTCCGTCACGTAATCACACCACCCCGTGATTTTCAGGATGGGCTCCATCAAAACCTGCCTAATCCCACAGATCTCACATAAATGGATCAGACTGAAAAATCATAGAGTTTTACACAATCACAATCAGAAGATAATTATTCTTTATATATTTGTTGTGCAAAAATAGGTGTGTTTCTATATATATTTATATATCGAGAGATATGGAGATGGAATATATCGACTTTCAAAAATAATCCATCGACAAGGGTGTTAAGGCAGTGTTGTTAGAAAGGACCAAATATTCAGCGAGTTTTATATACAATAAAAAGCCCGTAGCAACGCACGGACATTTTACTAGTTAATAGTAAAGATACAGATTAGGATCTTACCAATCATATCTTTCCTATTTATTCAGTTGTTTATGAACCGTATCTTTCCTATTTATTCGGTTGTTTATGAACCGTATCTTTTCTATTTATTGGGTTGTTTATAGGTTGATGATACGAGGTAGTAACATCTCTTCCTTGGTAGCCAAGGCTCACGGTACATGTGATATATAACCGAATGTGCTGATCGCCTCCTCCCTCATATCTCTCGCTTGCAATCTCCCTCCTGCCAGGATTGCAAACCCATGTGAACATCTCATCGATCCTCATGCTCGCAGATCGATATTTTCTAATGCCCCGCGCTAAACTTTTTCTTGGTTTGTTGTTGCCAAGGGACGGGAGTGGTACCGGCATTGGAGACGACAGCGGCTGGTCGATGCGGCCGATGGATGCGGAGCAGCTTCGGGAGTGCGGGCACCGGATGGTGGATTTCATCGCCGACTACTACAAATCCATCGAGACATTTTCCGTCCTCAGTCAAGTCCAGGCACGATCACTCTTGACTCTTCTCCAAATCCTGCAATACGAACTTGCTATTTTTTTCAAACTTGTTTTTTCTTAACCTGGGAGTTTGCTCAGATGCTGCTTCTGCAACATTATCTCCTAGTACTTAATATGACTTGTTCGCCGATTTACCCAGCCACTAGTTTAATCCATTCTATAAATAACTCTCTGGTACTTCGATCGCCTATATACATATATAATCTAATCCAAAAATAAATAAATTCTTCGGTCGTCGTAACTTCGATATGAAGCAGTTCAACATAGGATCGGTAACATTTGGTCACGGTATGATTCCCTTCCTGGATATCTTGAGAAAATATGGTTAAACTGCAGTGGCGGGGAGGACCCTTATCCGATACGCCTGATATATCACTTTTCAGAAGCATCTGTGCATCTAGCCACTATGTACAAGGACTTGGAACATCATTTTCCTTCTCTCTTTATTTTAAGGGATACAAAACTGTGCATCCGTCATGTTGTGAAATGGTGATGTTACCATTAAAGAACTAAGAAAACTGTCAAACATACTAGTTTGTCTACAGAAGATGGATTGTGTTAAGTACTATATTTGGCACTCTAATAAGATTTGTGCATCGACATTCATTGATCGGGTGTTTTCATTGCAGCCAGGATATCTAAATGAACTTCTTCCAGATTCAGCTCCAAACCGACCTGACACTTTGGATGCCCTTTTTGATGGTGATCTTCCTTCTAGTGCACTTTCAAGTGACATTGGAATTTACGTTTTATCAATTGCAATCCACAAACTATGCTTAACCAATCCTAAATTTTATTCATATAACTTTTCTAATGCCCAGATATACGAGAGAAGATAGTACCGGGAGTAACTCACTGGCAAAGTCCAAATTATTTTGCTTACTATCCCTCAAATAGTAGCACTGCTGGATTCCTGGGGGAGATGCTTATTGCTGCCTTTAACATCGTTGGCTTCAGTTGGATAACCTCTCCTGCTGCAACCGAGTTAGAGGTTATAGTCTTAGACTGGTTTGCAAAAATGCTTAAGCTTCCAAGCAAGTTTCTATCATCTGGTAAGGCTGCAATCATATTTTTTAGTTTGATGCACAAACTATTTGTTGATCACAACATATATTTTTGCAATTCTGTTCTTTATATATATGTAGCGCCTTTTAATTAATTTGCATCTGTAGATATGATATAAATGATAAGGTTACGATTAACAAACACTATGTGGAACATCCCTTGGCTATTCAATTACTTTTTTATCGTGTATTTCCGTTCTTTATTTATTAAGGTAATGTTTCTTGTTTCCTTCTTGACATATTGATCGTTTTGTCTAGTTTAACATTACTACGTAGAAACAGAACTACTTTTTACAGCTGCTCCATAAAAAAATGTGGTCATTTCTTACTTTCTTGCAGGCTCCAACGCAAGATACTAACTATAATTTTCAATCATATTGTGCTATAAAAACATGAAACAAAAATCCAGCGACATTATTTCCACAATCGGTTATATGCTTTCACACAGCCATACTTTTGAATAGCTGATGGTATGCACCCTAGGATAATCTACATTATTGAGCGGTTGTAATACTTATCAAGATGTACCATTAATTTACCCGCAAAAAAATGTACAATTAATTAGCAATCGCATAACTATGTAGCCAGGTCGTGCGAGATTATCAATATTGCCAAAATGGTGGTCCTATGTAGGATTATTTTCATGTTCGTGGATCTTATAATCATGAATAGGATCTGACCTAAAAAAAATTATGGCTCCAGAGATCGTATGGTCCGAACCATGGAACTTGTGTTATATGCTACCAAGCTGTTATTGTCCTATATGTCGATCGGAATCAGAATAATTTCATAGGGTTCTATGATCATGTGATACAGACTGTATTTGGACTATCCTTGATCTGAGACATCTAATTTATAGATTCTTCTATAGTAGAATGGTACATAGAGGTGCTATCTTTTGATATAGAATGTGCATATTGTCCTTAGCTAAAGTCACGCTTCTGAGTTTCTCTACTGCGTACCTCTTTACAGCGGTTGGTGGAGGAGTAATCCAGGGTAGTGCCAGTGAAGCTGTCCTTGTTGTACTATTGGCTGCACGAGATAGAACCTTAGAAATGCATGGGAAAAAGTCCCTTGAAAAATTGGTAGTTTATGCATCTGATCAGACACATTCTGCTCTGCAAAAGGCATGCCAGGTATGCATATGTAATACAACTCAAGTCTCACTAGAATGATTTCTAGTTATCTTTTGTTATGAAATATGAATAAATTACCTGTCTTTGTCAGTTCTTTGGATTTGATGTTATTCAAAGAATGACAATGAAGCAGTTAGATAGTGAATTATGTTCTTGTACCTTTTTTATCTGTTTTTCCTAAGATATAATTCTTCTTTTTATAGATTGCAGGGATTTTCCCAGAGAACTTCAGAGTTGTGAAGGCTGACTACAGTAATAGTTACGCTGTTGCACCTGAAGCAGTTAGTGAAGCCATTTCCGTTGACTTGTCATCTGGGTTGATACCACTCTTCATCTGTGCAACTGTAAGCAATAAGCTGTGATTTCTTTGTATGCAAGCTTCTTAGGTTAATGAAAACTTGGGGGAATTTCAACATTTAAGTCTTGACATGATTTACTATACTTTAATTAAATAACTTTGAGTCAATATACTGAAAGTTCAGAAAAAATCTTCTGCAAGTTCACAATTTTGATACTGGTCTGTCTTCCAACTATCTTTGTGCAAAATTACGGGAGCTACATTTATGTATTAAAAAATTTCACAGTCGTGTGTTGTCTTGAATTATTCTGTTCTTGATTCTTGTGTACAAGCGCATGGTGCAGTCTGTGTGTGCGGGGGATTTGTATGGGGCAATTTATGATCATGGAGAAATTACGTGAAAATGACCCTCAAAAGTTGTAAATTCCGTGAGAATATGGCGTATAAGTTTGAAGTAATCTCAATAATTTTTAGCTCTACTACAATGCATGTTCTACATCCATGCAAATTTCATGATTAATTCAATCCCATTTAAAAGATAAAAAATGCTTAGTACTAGTGTCATGGTACAGTCATTACATAGTTGTCTGCTCTGTGTCTTGTAAATAAGATTGAATTTGATCCTTGCATTCTGCATTGGATATAGAACATCCCCTTCCCTATTACTGTTGATTACGGGTCCGTTTGGGAGCTCAGTTTTTTTGAAGTATTCTGATAATACTTCAGTTTCTAAAAATATTGAAGTATCAAATACTTTAAAGCATTTGGATCCAATAAATACTGTGGTTTATAAACTGAAGTATTGTGCAAAACTGCAGTTTTTTTTGCCATATTTAAAAACTTCACTCCCGACCACTTTTTTCTATAAACTGAAGTATTGTATGACACTGCAGTATTCATTTGCCAGGCACTCCAATGCTTCAGTTTTTGAATACCATAGTTTCAATAAAGCTGAGCTCCCAAACTAAGCCTACTTTTTTTCCGCGAAAACGCAAAAGCCTTGTGTTTCGATCCATTGATAGAAAAGAAGTTTTTGTATAAGTCCTAAAGAGGACCAACACTGCACCATACAACTCGACCCAAAACCTAGTCTAGGGGAGAAGTTGGCGAAGTCCTCGGGCCCCCGCGTCCGCCAATCATGAGCCTCAGCCTTCTATAGCATATTAGCCCTGAATTTGCAACTAGGCCATTTTCACGATATATGTCGTTGTAGTGGATATGCAAACATCTGAGTGAAGGAGGGCAATATTATTATCCTGATGTAGATGATCAAGATCATGCTCTTGACTTGCGAGCATGAGGGTCTTGGCCATTGCCGAATCCTCCATAGAGCTTCCCTAATCTACCGCCATATTAGGCCACTACCTGTTCGATGACCCTGATCAGCTGCTCATCTTTTGTTGTGGTTCTTTTCGGGTGGACGCGGTCAAACCAATTAATTTTAATGCACCAACCAGTAGAACCAAAAGCCCATACTGATGGAGAAGTTTGGGAAATCCAAATATACTTAAACAGTAGCATGATAAATGTTACAGAAAGTAATTACTTAAATGGCATTCTCTTATTTTAATAGTTATGCTTAGCTTTTTATCTACTCATTAGTACAATCTATATTTTTTCTCCATGTTTATCTTCTAAAGAATTTATTTGTTTCAGGTAGGCACAACATCTTCATCGGCCGTGGACCCCTTGCATAAATTAGGAAAGATAGCACAGGTGTTTGAGCCCGTTGCATGTGATAATTAGGAAATTATCAATATTAGTATAATGAAATGCATCTATGTATTTGTTGCTGCTAGTTGAAGACCTAATTATTATGTCCACTTTTGAGGAACAAGTCTGCATTTTGATGGATAACTAATCCGTTAACAACGGTCCCCAGAAATTCTTAGATGGGACCAGAATTTTGAAGAGGAATCCTTTTTATAGAACTAAATTTAGTTTATTTTTCGTATTTTAGTCCTAAGTAATGCAAATTTGTGGTAGAGCAAGAAATAAGTTTCGATCAATCTATGGGATCTTTTATGGAGAATGCTTATGGAATGTTGGTTCCACATTCCCATTGTTATTAACTATATTATTTTGTATATTACTTGTGACAAATTATAGAGATATATATTTAAATATAATGATAAAAAATTGATCGATTGCTTATGTTTATTATTTTTGTTAGGCCCATGACATGTGGTCCCACATTGATGCTGCATATGCTGGAAGTGCTTGTATATGCCCAGAGTACTGACATCACCTTGATGGGGTAGAAGAAGCTGATTCATTCAATATGAATGCACACAAATGGTTTCTCACAAACTTCGACTGTTCCTTGTTATGGGTTAAGGTAAGCCATGTGATGATGTTCCAATTGGAGTACCATGTTTTACACATCTGGAATATTTCTTTACTTGTTTTTTCTACGTATATTACATTAATATTATGTCAATACTACCAAATGCACAAACTTACATGATGCATAATAAACAGGACAAGAGCTATCTCATAGAAGCATTATCTACAAATCCAGAGTATCTTAAGAATAAGGTTTCGATATATCCTTCCCTTCTCTATTTCTCTCTTGTGATAATTTTATTATTGTTCATGGTAGTGGATTAATCTACCTTTTGAAAAGATCGAGTTTTCTGGATTGCGAATGAATGATATCTTATCTAATTCCCCATTTTCCAAATTCTAGTGTAAAATATTCCCTCAATTTTAATCTGATTGGACAAACTGAAGTATAAAATTTTGAGAAAACAAAAAACATTTATATTGAAAGAACAATGGATGCCTGCAATCTAATTAATAAAAAAAAACTGTAAAGTGTTTGTGAGTTTTTTGTAAACATTTGGTGATGCTATAACTGTTTTACATTTTCAGGCTTCCCAAGAAAATTCCGTTGTTGATTTCAAGGATTGGCAAATTCCACTTGGCCGTCGTTTTAGGTGAAATCCTCTTGGCAATTTCATTACCGTTTGTGAAGTGTACTATTTATCTCTTGCATACAGTTTAGTACATAATATTTTGACAAGGAATGCAACACTAGATTAATACTTCAATAAATTATATCTAGTTTCTTCTTTGTAGAACTAATATTTACCTAACATTAAGTGTTAGCAATAAGCTTCGGTATTGCTATATAAATCACAAGTGGTAATAACGTGTGGTCAAATGATTTTAAAAAATCACCAAGGAACCAAAGTTTGCTTGTATCCCATGTGGTATTGGATGGCTTCACAGTGTGCCATCAAAATAGATCTGAGCAGTTTGTGTTAGGTGGGCCTGCCCATTATTCAATATCATTGTTCCTATTAGAGAAATTGTAGCCTTTATACTATATTTACTTTGCTTGCAATTGGAGGATCAATATATAGTTCATACACATATGTCTATTACAAAAAAAGAATCTTACAATTTAATGTTGCTCAACACCATATATCAATGTGTTAACTTCTAGCTTACCAAGTGCAGTCACTATGACAGTATGACTCGTCACATTGTTGTTCAGACTATATGCGGCAGTTCCTTGTATGACAATTGAATTGATTTCTTTACCAAGTGGAGCTTTTATTTTAGATCACTCAAGCTATGGATGGTATTGAGGCTTTATGGCGTGGAAAACCTGCAGAGCTATATCAGAAAGCACATACAGTTGGCTAAACAGTTTGAACAACTTGTATTATCTGATTCAAGATTTGAGGTAACAGAGAAAATAAACCAGTTAGTACATCTATTTAATGATACTATGGAACTCTCTGTTTCTGTTGTTCAAAAGAACATCATGTTTTCTTCTTCCATTGGAAATCTCTATTTTATAGAGTTCTTATTTACTTCACTAATTTAGGTAGTAACTCCAAGGAACTTTTCCCTTGTGTGTTTCCGCCTTCTGCCCCCAACTTCGGAGGATGACAATGGCCGTAACCTTAACTACAGCCTAATGGATGCCTGTAACTCGAGTGGAAAGATCTTTATATCACATACGGTTGGTTATTAGCAGATCCTTCAATGATCTCCATATGTATTCATGAAGCATAAATATCCACTCATTTCCTGTGTGGTACTTCTTTCTTCAACAGGTTCTTTCCGGAAAATTTGTCTTGAGATTTGCCGTTGGAGCACCACTGACCGAGGAGAAACATGTGGATGCTGCTTGGAAGCTTTTGCAAGATGAGGCCAGCAAGATCTTAGGAAGTTCGTAGATTATAAATGCATATGCTTATTGATTAAGCTCCACCATTTAGGCCTATGATCTTGATTAGCTTTTACAGTTGCTCATACAAACATTTTTGAAAGGTCCATATGAAGTCATAATAACAGTGATTACCGGCTTCATCGACCAAGGATTGTTAAAATAATATCAACCCCATATGGGTTCAAAAGAAGTACGAAATACAAACTTTTACCTTGTGAGAAGTAATTTGGGCTACCATCCAGACAAATTTGGGCTGACCACGATGTGCAAACTTTGGTTTAAGGTAAGGATTCATCGGTGTAACAGATGGTCCTGAACTAAAGTTTACCGCACTAGGCGTATTTTTGCCCGTGTTTACATACTCACCCAACGCCTTAAAAATCTGCTGATTTGAGCCATTAATGTGTAGATCTATTGTGGCTAATTGATTGGTAGTAGACATGCTAGCACTTCGAGCCTAGCCTCGCCAGATTAAGTGATGACGCTTTTACGTGTCAAACAACATATTGTTGATACGTACTCCCTCTGTTCGGATTTACTCGTTGTTTTAGTTCAAATTTGAACTAAAACCACGACGAGTAAATCGAAACGGAGGGAGTACGTGACATGGGCTGCCGCACCTATGGACTGCACCGCATGATATCTTAGGTAGTTGGTTCAAGTTGTTAGCTAGAGTTTATCTTCTCACTGTAATCTTATCTCTATCTAGC
Source organism: Triticum dicoccoides (assembly GCF_002162155.2). NCBI lineage: Eukaryota > Viridiplantae > Streptophyta > Magnoliopsida > Poales > Poaceae > Triticum > Triticum dicoccoides. The sequence goes on along the minus strand of NC_041385.1, from coordinate 699,567,628 downwards.
TTCCTCTTCAAGACGTAAACATATATCAACTGTATGCGCTATCAGGAGGGAGGTGCGCCCCTGCCTATAAACATGTACGGCGTCCCCTCGAATAGAGGTACGCCGCTTTCCGCCATCGCACATGGTAATCAGAGCCCTTCTCTTCCACAACGTCTAAACCCTAAACTCTAGGCGCGGGTGTCTTCGGCTACGTCGATGGCACTACACCAGAGCCGGCCAGGATCCTCTCCACCAAGGACAAAGATGGGAAGGAATCAACTGAGCCGAACCCTCTCTACCCCATCTGGGTGTGAGAGGACCAGCAGGTGCTCGGGTACCTGCTGAACAACCTCACCAAGGAGGTGCTCGTGCAGGTGACCGCGCGAGCTCTGGACGACACTGTCGGGGATGTTCTCCTCGCAGTCACTTAGTCGCGTCAACAACATCAGAACCTCCCTAGCGAATGCCCAGAAGGGCAACAAGACCGTCGCCACCTACTTCGCCGAGATGCGCGGCTTCGCTGATGAGCTGGCCGCCGCCGGGAAGCCTCTCCATTACGATGAACTCATCTCCTACATCTTGCACGACCTCGGCATGGACTATCAGCCACTCGTCTCCGCCCTCGACGCTCGAATCACCCCGGTATCCCTTGATGAGATCTTTTCAATGCTTAGTAACTTTGACCATAGGGTGGCGCAGTACCAGGGACCGGGCGGCTTCAAGTCGTCGGCTAACGCCGCAACGCATGGGCGCGGCGGCTACTCACGTCATCGTGGCCCTCCTCGCTCCAATGGCAAGTAGGGGAGTGGCGAGAGCAACGGCGGGTCCAACTCTCGCAACGGACGGCCCAACTCCACCAACACCAGGGGCCGCCGCGGTGGGTCTTCCAGGTCTGCGGCAAGCCGGGCCACACGATGAGGGATTGCTGGTACCGATTCGATGAGGATGAGGCCTCCTCTGAAGATGAAGAAAAGATTGATGCTGCTGCTGATGGCTCATACGACGTCGATACCAATTGGTATCTTGACAGCGGTGCGATGAACCATCTCACTAGTGAACTCGAGAAGATGACACTCAAGGAGAAATATCACGGCAAGGACCAGATTCACACCGCAAGTGGTGCAGGTATGAGGATACGTCACATTGGTCATTCAGTTTTTCGTACCCCACGTTGACAATTTCATCTTAGGAAAATTTTGCATGTCCCTAGCACCGACAAAAATCTCCTATATGTCCATCGAATTACCCTTGATAATCATGTTTATATTGAGTTTCATCCCTTCTTCTTTTTGATCAAGGACCAGGTCACGAGGAAAACCCTCTATCGAGGTAGTTGTGTTCGAGGCCTCTACCCGTTGATTCCGGAGCTTAGGAGATACAATGAACAAGCTTGTGGTGCCATCAAGCTTTCAGCCACAAGATGGCACGGCCGTTTAGGGCATGCTTCATTTTCCTTAGTTGATCGTTTACTCAAAAAGAATAAGCTCCCGTTTGTTGGTGAGCGCAATGTTGAAACCATTTGTGATTCCTGTCAGAAAGCAAAAAGTCATCAACTTCCTTACCCTATTTCCACTAGTGTTTCTACTCAACCGCTGCAATTAAGTTTTTTTGATGTATGGGGTCCTGCCCCAAGCTCTGTTGGTAGACACGCATACTACGTAAGCTTCATTGATGATTATAGCAAGTTTTCTTGGCTCTGCCTTCCTAAAAAAGGTCAGAGGTGTTCCAAGTGTTTAAAAATTTCCAAGCTCTTGTCGAACGTTAGTTTGATAGAAAAATTCTTGCCATCCAATCCGACTGGGGAGGGGAATACGAAAAGTTAAACTCCTTCCAAACGCTAGGAATTTCCCATCATGTGTCATGCCCTCACGCTCACCAACAAAATGGATCTGCAGAACGTAAGCATAGGCACATCATTGAGGTTGGTCTTGCTCTCTTGGCCGGAGCTTCTATGCCCTTAAAATTTTGGGACGAAGCCTTCCTCACTGCTATACACATCATAAACATGCTTCCTAGCCGAGTCATCAACAATGAAACTCCAGTAGAACGGCTTCTCCACACAAAACTGGATTATAAATCTCTTCGTGTTTTTGGCTGCGCTTGTTGGCCAATTCTCCGCCCCTACAACAACCGCAAGCTTATGTTCTGCTCCAAACAGTGCGCGTTTCTTGGGTATAGTGCTCAGCATAAAGGCATAAAATGTCTTGACCTCTCTACCGGTCGTGTCTATATCTCTAGATACATGTGTGGGTACATAGACAACACCATGTCCCTAGTAAGCCTCTAGTTGACTAGCTCGTTGATCAATAGATGGTTACGGTTTCCTGACCATGGACATTGGATGTCATTGATAACGGGATCACATCATTAGGAGAATGATGTGATGGACAAGACCCAATCCTAAGCCTAGCACAGATCGTGTAGTTCGTATGCTAAAGCTTTTCTAATGTCAAGTATCTTTTCCTTAGACCATGAGATTGTGCAACTCCCAGATACCGTAGGAATGCTTTGGGTGTACCAAACGTCACAACGTAACTGGGTGGCTATAAAGGTGCATTACAGGTATCTCCGAAAGTGTCTGTTGGGTTGGCACGAATCGAGACTGGGATTTGTCACTCCGTGAAAACGGAGAGGTATCTCTGGGCCCACTCGGTAGGACATCATCATAATGTGCACAATGTGATCAAGGAGTTGATCACGGGATGATGTGTTACGGAACGAGTAAAGAGACTTGCCGGTAACGAGATTGAACAAGGTATCGGTATACCGACGATCGAATCTCGGGCAAGTACAATACCGCTAGACAAAGGGAATTGTATACGGGATCGATTGAGTCCTTGACATCGTGGTTCATCTGATGAGATCATCGTGGAACATGTGGGAGCCAACATGGGTATCCAGATCCCGCTATTGGTTATTGACCGAAGAACGTCTCGGTCATGTCTACATGTCTCCCGAACCCGTAGGGTCTACACACTTAAGGTTCGATGACGCTAGGGTTATAAAGGAAGCTTGTATGTGGTTACCGAATGTTGTTCGGAGTCCCGGATGAGATCCCGGACATCACGAGGAGTTCCGGAATGGTCCGGAGGTAAAGATTTATATATGGGAAGTCCTGTTTTGGTCACCGGAAAAGTTTCGGGCGATATCGGTAATGTACCGGGACCACCGGGAGGGTCCCGGGGGTCCACCAAGTGGGGCCACCTGCCCCGGAGGCGTGCATGGGCCTAGAGTGGAAAGGGACCAGCCCCAGAGTGGGCTGGTGCGCCTCCCACCCTTGCCCAAGGCGCAAGGGAGAGTGGGAGGGGGCAAACCCTAGTCCAGATGGGCCTTAAGGCCCACCTAGTGGGCGCCTCCCCTCTCTCCCCTCTTGGCCGCCCCCCAAAACCCATCTAGGGCTGGCCGCCACCCCTAGGGGGTGGAAACCCTAGAGGGGGCGTAGCCCTCCCCTTCCCCTATATATATTGGAGGTTTTTGGAGCAGCCCAATACATGAGAACCTCTCCCTCTTGGTGCAGCCCTACCTCTCTCCCTACTCCTCCTCTCCCGCGGTGCTTGGCGAAGCCCTGCAGGATTGCCACGCTCCTCCATCACCACCACGCCGTGGTGATGCTGCTGGATGGAGTCTTCCTCAACCTCTCCCTCTCTCCTTGCTGGATCAAGGCGTGGGAGACGTCACCGGGCTGTACGTGTGTTGAACGCGGAGGTGCCGTCCATTCGGCACTAGGATCTCCGGTGATTTGGATCACGACGAGTATGACTCCTTCAACCCCATTCTCTTGAACGCTTCCGCTTAGCGATCTACAAGGGTATGTAGATGCACTCTCCTTCCCTCGTTGCTAGTTTCTCCATAGATAGATCTTGGTGACACGTAGGAAAATTTTGAATTTCTGCTACGTTCCCCAACAGTTTACATGACTAGTCCTAGTTGGATTAGGATTACTCTATTACAAGTGGAATCCTAGTCTTGCTTCCTTTATAAGGGAATATTCCTTGTGCTTTCCTGATAAACCGGCCCACCATTAAACGTGAACCGGCCTTCTGGGCCATGGGCCTTGTCATCCATCTGACCCGCCCGCCGGGTTACTAATGAACCGTCAAGACCGGGCGGGTAGCCCGTGAACCGCCAAGCTCCGGGCGGGTTACGAGTGAGTCGTCCAGTCCGGCCGGGTTATACTTCCGGCCGGTTTACGCCACGGGGTATATCCCCGACATTAGCCCCCAGTTTAATTTGGATTTTATCCATGTTAAACTGATCCTGAAAAATAAACACAAGAGCATACTTGACAGGTTGTGCCCCGGGTTAAGAATTCTTGTAAACCGGCACCTGATCATCCTTAAGTCCTTGTCATTTCCTCCTTCTAGAAAATCCAGGTCAATAAGCCAGTGTCACACTCAATTTGCTGACATTGGTTTCTCACAGAAAAATATTGTGAAGAATAATCCACTTGAGTCGGCTTCCAAAGCGCCGGTTTAAGAAATATTGGTCTTGAAATATTCATCTGATATTCAACCGGTTTGAAGATGTAAAAATGTGCCGATTTAACATTACCAAAATGGCTGGGTTATAAAAACTGATGATCCCGGATTATGACCGTTTATAGACGCCGGGTTATGATTGTTGCCAACGCCGGATCACACAATTAATCTTCCTGATTTGCCAAAAACTGAGAATTTGAAGATGTTCCTCCTTTATATGCATATTACCTGTAGCCCCCAAGTCTTAAGAGGAGAACATAATGACAGCTTAAGACTTGTGTCAATATAAATGTTGCAACCTTGAAGAAATCCAGATTGTTCATCTCAGTTACTAGTCACAACTGAATATTCCACATATGTAGCCCCCAAGTGCCGGGTTGTTATGCTTGCAGCAACCTGGGACTTGTAATTGCCTTATACTCATAAAAACTTCAACCAATGTAGCCCCCAAGGGCCAGGTCATTATGCAATAATGATCAGGGACTTTGTAGATACGATCATGTAGACTTGAATTGTTGACAGGAGCAATTGATAGCCCCCAAGGGCCGGCTCATTGTGATATGATGAGTCGGGTCTTCAATAAGATGAGCAAAAAATGACTTTGCATTAGCCCCCAAGTGTCATGGTGCATGCTTGCAGCGACATGAGACTTGCATATTTAATATAACCTTCAACTTTGAATAATGTAGCCCCCAAGTGTCGGGTCGTAAGCCTGCAGCGACTTGGACTTTATTCCTTCTATTGCAGAATAAATCATATTCATATCCATTGCGCTAAAGCGACTTTGAAAACCTCAATCATAATATTAATAACCATAATAAAAATCCAGCCATGTGGGCTATTTGAATAATATAATCCAATGATTTATAAGCGCATGATTCCCATGGCGCAATCCAAATATATGCTGGCAACTTGTCCAAAGCCAGGTCGGTTTAATAAACACCGGATAATTTCTCATCATATACTGGCGACTTATCATCTTAAAGCCAGGCCGGTTTAATAAACACCGGATAATTTATCATCATGCTTTATTCAACCTGTCTCTGCATACAACAAGTTTAAAGTGTCCTGGCGGTTTACCGCCGGACGGGTCATAATGCCCAACATATAACCCAGGTTTATAACCAAGGCTGCACTTAAGAATAATCAATGAAATATATCATACCTGTGACATTGAATCACATCATTGGTTTACCAACTTTTTGTAGTAAGGGTGATAACCCCAATCTTGAGTAATGATAACTCCTTTCATACTGTGTCGGTTTATGATAAAACCGTACCGGGTTGTGATAAACACCGGCTTAATCATATATAATACTGGCGACTCGTAGTCAAACCAGACCGGGCGGATAGTCTCCGGATTATGATTTGATCATGTACTGACAATTTGTAATTGAAAGTCAAGCCGGGTTAATGAACACCGGTTTACTCCATAATAAGATGGCAACATAAAATCAAACCGGGCAGACAGTCTCCGGATTTAGGATTTGACCGTGTTCCGCCAATTTGTAATTGACAGTTTAAAACGGATTAACAATGTCGGTTTAAAAGCGCAACAAAAATCAAATAACAGTTATGAAAAAATATGGGAGCAAAGGCAATGATAAAACCGTTTGCAAAAAGAGGCTTTACTGAGCCGATCAGATGGTGTTACCATGGTCGGACACGACCAAGCTCCCAATAAGGTGTAGCTATGGTTCAAGTCAGCCAGGTCCCCAACTGAAACCGTGGCATTATGCCGATCAAGTGGCGTGGCAATGGTTCGGGTTCGACCAAGCCCCCAAGTGACTCTATGGCCTTAGGCCGATCAAGAGGCGTGACTGGTTCAGACATGACCATGTCCCCAAGTGATCTGGTGGCTTTCGCCTATCAAAAGGTGTTGCATTGGTTCGGACACGACCAAGCCCCCAAGTGATGTTGTGGCACTAGGCCGATCAAGAGGCGTGGCTATGGTTCGGATACGACCAAGCCCCCAAGTGATCAATAATATGATAAGCCAATAAGGCATGATACCCATGTTTGGACCGCGCATCATGGCAGCAGTTCCTCTTTGGCACCCTTTAACTTTTTGCAAGAGATAAATCCTTCTTGAACCGGGATTTTGAACCAGATATTGAGAGCTTCAAAGCTTTGTGGGAGACATCTTTCCCTTGAACCAGATTGTAAATCGGAATCTTCATTTTCAGCCGGAAATTTTCTGATGGCCTTTCAACTCGAACTTGCGAGAAGTTAATTCCTTTTTGAACCGGACATTTTTAAACCGGATTTGAGCACTTGAGAGCTTTGTGGGAGAATATATTTCCCTTGAACCGGATTGTAAACCGGATACTTGAGAGCTTCAGTGAGACTGACTTCCCTTGAGCCGGATTTTAAACCGGAATCCTTTCTGATGATCCGGAACTTCTTCATTGAGCCGGGATTTTGTAACTGTCATATACTTACTAAGCCGGAAATTTTCTGATGGCCTTCAAGTAACAGTAGCCTCCGGGACCGGGTTATCTTTCCCTCCATCGTCCTGGGGTTCTTAAATTTGCTGGCAAGATTTGCTTAGTCATGTCATCGTAGCCCCCGAGTCTCAAGGTGACTCAAGGAGTTGGCTTGAAACTCTCCATATTTGACCGTGATATAAACCGGCATAACTTGTATATCATTAGTGTTGATAACACGATGTGAATCCACAGAAGGTTGTGATGACTGTGGCGGGTTATAAATGATCACGTATGAGCCGTGTCAGCAACTCGGCCAATGGTTCCTTCCAACTGGCAATTTGAAGTTAACCAAACTGTAGTGGCGGCGACTTGTGCGCCTGCCCATTGAGCCATCCAGTGTAGACGGCGGTTGATAGTATATGATAATTTGCCTCCATTTTGAAAGAAAACCGGGCTAACCAAGCTGTGACTTGCTCATGCAGACAGGTGCGGCCTGGTATATTGGTGTAGACCAGGCCGCAAGAGATGGACGGCAAAGACGACCGCAACATCAGAGGCGACTCGGATAGAAGAGTCGGCTGCGACATTGTAAACCGGTGCGAACAGGGAAAATCGGCACCGGTGTCATAAACCGGCACGGACGGGCGAGTTAATCGCGGGCGTGGTCCCGACAAGTTGATGTAAACCGGGCCACAGGGACGGCAACTTGCTCACGTTCATTCACCAGGTGGCATGACACGGACGAAACGCCAGTGCATAACGTTGCTAGCATGTGCTCCGTGCACGTAATATAACAATTGTCCTGCGTCAAAAATATCACATGCCAAAGTAATTGTTCCTTGACAAAAATAATACGCGCTAATAAAATAGACCTTAGATGGATATCACCTGATATGTTAGGCCGGAAATTATCTGCCGCGGCGTTGATGATCACCATGGTGATGCTGAAATCAATCACGGCTGAACCGGCCGCAGTATGGTAAGCCGGCGCGGACGCATGAACCTGTGGCCAGGGCGGACGGGCGAGTCGCCCGTGGTGCTATAAGGTGGTACGGACGGGTGAGTTGGCCGGCGCGTTGATGTAAACCGGACTACGGGGTGGCGGTTTGTGTTCCGATTTATCAGTGTGATATACGCAGACGCTGGTGTAGAACAGCTAGCGCGCACCGTCCGTAGTAGGGCATAACTTTTATAGTGAGCACTTGTCCTGTATAAAAAGATATAGGCCAGAGTAATTGTTCTCAAGTAATTTAATATGTGCTGATAAGGTATATAAAAAGATAGCACCTGGTATATCTTGTCTGGTGAATACAGACGCTGGAACATGTTGCGGCAACTGTGGCCGTCACGGGGCCTGGAGCCGGGCGGTTTAGAACAGACCCAGGCCGGCCTGGCGCAGGGATGGTGGCGATTTGAGGCGGCCAAGGGTCGCGGCGGTTTGGAGACGACAACTCAAGACCACGGTACGGGTCATGCAGGACGAAGTGAGGCCCCGGCGACGGCTCGGAGATGGGCTGCCTGAGGCCACTCTGGCAAGGGCAGAGGTGACTCGAGACCGAATTAGCTTGAGGGCGGCGACTCGGGGCCACTGCAGGCCGGTGGAGAAATAATTCGTCGAAGACTGCAGCTCGGCCACGGCACAGACGGATGTATCGACTCGAGAGGACGGTGCAGGCAAGAGCTCTTTTAGCTAATCCTGATAGCTTGTGGAGGCAAGAGCTTTTTTTAGCACTCGCGTAACTTAATTTGGATCGAAGGGAGTCTCCATTTGACACTTGACTTGAGCACACAATTGAAGTACACTCACGATTGCTTTGGGTAGTTTGGAAACTTGCGTCGGAACGGGACTTGGTCTCTTTTCTGGTGGCTTTTCTGACCAGATCAACCAGTAGAATATGGGCCCGATCTGATTTATGATGCACATGCTGCTGCCTGTCCATGTTGATGCTGAAACTTTTGCCAAGCGAGGCGGCTGCAGCGACTTGGCCAGCAACGGCTTACGGTGTGGAAGCGGCGATTCGAGATGGCACGAGGCTGCGGCGGTTCAAGACTGCAGTGGCGCGTGAGGGCGAGGGAGCCCAAGGCCAGGCGGCGGGTTAATGCGGTGCTTTGGAGACCGAACGGAGATGCAGCCGTGGCAAAGCGGCCCACGGACAATCCGGCAAAGGACGACAGTGTTTTAACGTCAGGCGCTCACGAACCGGTGGGCACGGCAGAGGAGGTGAAGGTATGCGAGTCCAAAGTGGCCCGGCACCGGCCGCCGGCCGCGGCTTTAAGGTGGCAGAAAATGCACAGAGCCGGTTTGAAGACGAAGAGACAGCCTGCCAGCAACGGATGTTGAGGCGGACACCGGTTCACTGTGCTCGGCGGCCGGCGACTCAATGCGGAGGCCGGCGGGATGGCGAATAGGTGATGACCACAGGCCACGAGCAGATAGGCAGGACGGGGGTGATCCGGCGACTCGAGATGGCACGACGACTTGAGGCAGGCGGAGGCAGACAGAAATAGAGCTTCAGTTATGGATTCAGCTGTACCCCTGCCGCAAGTGGACATGTCGGATCCAAAACGGGCCACCGCGGCAGAGGCGAGTCAATAACCCGCGGCGCTGTGTGTACGGCGGAAGAGTCCGGTTGCTGCCTTATCCTTTTCCGGGTCGTGATCACTTAGCTTTTGATGTTGGATGGTTCCACGTAGGATTACCCCTCGTTTGATTTGACTGGTCAACCTTATCTTCACATAGAAAGTAACAACCACGAAACTCCTTCGGTTTGCCGGACGCCGCCGCTACGGAATTTCCTTGAGACTAGCACCGCAGCAGAAATCTCGTGTCCATTAACTTGCAACTTGGAGAATCGGACTCGGCGGGTCACCATGGTGCCTGTGGCGGCTTTACAATTTGCAACACTAAAACCTCTTAATCGATCTTGTACGTTGTTCCGGCTGGTTGCCACGGAGATCATGTAGATCCTTCTAAACTGATTATTTTTCACCAGAAAAATTGCGATCTTCTCAAACCTTGGAAAAGATCCCTCCAAGAACTCAACACCACCATGCGCGGGCCCCGCGGTGGGCGCCAACTATCGTGGAATTGTCATGTTAGATGTCCTTAGTGTCAGGACTTAGTCGCAAGGCCAACACATCTATGTGGTAGCTTGAGAGGGGTTGAGCGGAATCGAGAGATGCAACACAAGACAGGGATTTAGACAGCTTCGGGCCCCGGGAAACATCATCCAGTAAAAATCCTACATGCTGTTTGAGGCTAGGTCTCATTATCATCACGAGGGAGTCGCCGTAAACTGGCTCTCCTCTTTGTGTCTAGCCCTAAGATTGTTTCTTCTTGCTTGTAGCTTGTCCCTCTTTGGGGAGCCCTGCCCCTCCTTATATATGTTGAAGGGGCGGTTTACATGACTAGTCCTAGTTGGATTAGGATTACTCTATTACAAGTGGAGTCCTAGTCTTGCTTCCTTTATAAGGGAATATTCCTTGTGCTTTCCTCATAAACCGGCCCACCATTAAACGTGAAACGGCCTTCTGGGCCATGGGCCTCGTCATCCATCTGACCCGCCCGCCGGGTTACTAATGAACCGTCAAGACCGGGCGGGTAGCCCGTGAACCGCCAAGCTCCGGGCGGGTTACCAGTGAGTCGTCCAGTCCGACCGGGTTATACTTCTGGCCGGTTTACGCCATGGGGTATATCCCCGACAGAACCCGAGCGACCAATCGATGGCTGTTAACTGAACCCGATGGAGCAATTTGTTCGCTACTACTACTAACTGAAGCCGATCGATTGGATGAACAATGAGTGTTGCGGGGGGGTTGGATGAATAGTGAGCGGTGGCATTGCCTCTGGATGAACAGGACCCCGTGGTGTGGAGGGCTGGATGAACAGTATACGGTGGAGGGGTGGCCGTGGAGGGGTGGTTGAACAGGACCCCGTGGTGTGGAGGGCTGGATGAATAGTAGATGGTGGAGGGCTGGATGACCAGTAGACGGTGGAGGGGTGGTTGAACAGTAGCCGGTGGAGTAGCGTGCGGTGGAGGCTGGATGAATAGGAGCCCGTGGAGGCTGGAGGAGGTCGACGGTAGCCCATGGAGGCTGGAGGAGGTCGACGGTGGAGATGAATAGTATCCCGTGGAGTCCCGTTTTTCGGTACGCCACACCCCTCCCGATGAACAGAACACCCATTTCGACCGTAGCACTCCAACACAAGTCCGTTTCGTCCGTTTTGCGGTATGCCACACCCCTCCTGATCAACAGGACCCCTGTTTCGACCATAGGAGGTCCGTTTTGCGGTAAGCCACACCCCTCCCTCAACAGGACCCCCATTTCGACCTTAGGAGGTCCGTTTCCTCCGTTTTGCACTATGCCACACCCCTCCCGATCAATAGGACCCCGTTCTGAATGTGGCTGGTCGAACACAAGGCTGTTTCCTCCATTCTGCGGTACGCCAGGCCTCGTTTCCATGGCCTGTTCCGTCCAAGCCGGTTGGCTCCCACGCGTTCCGTTGCCTCCCGATGAACATGACGCATTCCGTTGCCTCCCCATGGACACGACGCATTCCGTTGCCTCCCCATGAACACGACGACGACTCTGTTCCTCCGTTCCGACCCAGCCATGTACGTATGCGCGAGTAGGCGTTCGAGACCCTGCCTGTATGTACGTACGTGGCCGTATTTTCTTTTTTGCACCCTCGCCACTGTCCGTACATTACATGCTACGTGCGGGCCTCTACTACGACACGTGCGCGCCTCTACAACGACCAGTATGTACGTACACGTTTGCGACCAGAATGACAACGCTACGTACGCTTCGACCAGGTGGGTCCCGACTGTCAGGTAGTTCCTTGCGTGCAAAAATGTAGCTGGTCCGTTTTGAAAAAAAATGTAGCTGGTGGGTCCCAGCAGTCAGAGGGGCGAATCGTTTTTTTGCCCGAACGCACTTCCTTTGCGTGCGAAGATGTAGCTGGTGGGTCCCAGCAGTCAGGGGGGCGAATCGTTTTTTTTGCCCGGACGCACTTCCTTGCGTGCGAAGATGTAGCTGGTGGGTCCTAGCAGTCAGGGGGGCGAATTGTTTTTTTTTCGGACGCACTTCCTTGCGTGCGAAGATGTAGCTGGTGGGTCCCAGCAGTCAGGGGGGAACTTCTTTTCATGAAATACGGTGGCCCGTCTGGTGGGTCCCCGCTGTCAGGTGGAGGAATCATTATTTTCCGCGTAATAAGGAGGCACTTCCTTGTTGCGGCCGTGGACCCAGCTGTCAGCCTCTCCACGTACAGTCCACGTCCAATGGAAGCCGTTCCTTGACCATGTTGACCACGCCGCACCGAGAGCACCACAGCGGTGGATGACGACGAGGCCTAAGAAGGGGACAACTCGGAGCCGGGGAAGATGCAGCAGTGGATGCCCACGTGAAGAGGAGTACGAGGGTTCACTGGTTCGGCTGCGGTGTGAGGCTGCTGTTGCCGCAGAATAACAGGGGGTGTGGGTGAGTAGAGGGATGGCCTGACCAGCGGTGGGAGTAGTAGGGGGCGGTGAGGCCTCCGCGGCATCACAGCCGGCCATAGGAGGCAGGAGCACGCGGCATGACCGGCGCTGGTTTGGGCGGCTGGAGCAAGAAGACCAGAGGTTGAAGAAGCACTACAACCGTTGGATGAACATCGTACGATAACAAGAGCTAGAATCGTTCATATTTACTAAGTTGACAAAGCCCTCCGTCCCCGTCAACTTGGTAGGCCCACAAGTCAGCCTCCTAGTATGCTGGGTTCCAGCTAGCAGGGGGAGTATTCATTTTTTGTGCGTAATAAGGAGGCACTTCCTTGCGTGCGAAGATAGCTAGTGGGTCCGACAAGTCAGCGAGGGGCACGCTTTTTTTCACGAAATACAGAGGCCCTTCTGGTGGGTCCCAGATGTCAGGTGGAGGAATCATTATTTTGCGCGTAATGAGGAGGCATTTCCTTGTGTGCGGCCATGGACCCAGCTGTCAGCCTATCGACGCACAGTCTACTTCCGATGGTGTCGTTCGTTGACCACGTTGACCATGCCGCGCCGAGCGCATCCAAGGTGGTGGACGACGGCGAGGCCCCGAACAGCAACGAGCCGGAGATGGGAAGACGCGGGAGTAGAGTCGCATACGGAGAGGTGTATGAGGGTTAACTGGTTCTAGTGCGGTGTGGTTCGGCAGTCGGTGGAGAAGAACAGGAGGTGTGGAGGCGTGGATGGATGGCCTGGCCAACGGTGGAGTAGCGCTTCATAGCGAAGCGTGCTAAGCAGAGCTGCTAGCAGCAGGAGGCGGGAGGTGGTCCCGGCGGTGTTGGAGGAAGAAGACAAGAGATTGAAGATGGATGCCAGTCGTTGGATGTAAATCCAACGGCTAACATGTCAGAATCATTTGCTGACTAAATTGACAATGACTTGCGTTGGCTTCAACCTATTGTCCCACATTTCACCCTCCAAAAATGTGGCACGTATTCAACCCATCTTTTCAGAATTTACAATATTTTTTTACGTGGTAGAATTTACAGTCAATTTGATCTTTTTTTTGAATTACAGCCATTAGCTGGGCTGGGTGAACAATTAATGTAGCGTCCATGCGGCCCACTTATTTTATTTCCTAAAAAATTACAGGCCATTTGCACTCTATCTAGATACACGATTTTGCTGGGCTGATTCTAATTATAATGTTGGGTTGGGCCAGAAATGTTATCAAAAAATAAAAAAAGGCTGAGCATTTTGTTATAAATATATTTAAATAATAAGTGATATTATTACATTCGTCCTTAAATCTTACCAAGCTTTTGTACACAATCACTAGGATTTTCGTGCCAAAACAATCCAGGATTTTATTAGTTAAGAAATTATTTTTATAAGTTAATAAGATGTGGGATATTGTTTTCTTACATATGTAAGTATCTGTTAAATATATGATGACAATAAAAATAATATATAATAACATATAAAATAATTTAAATATATATAATATAGTTAGAAGGGAAACATAAGTTGTACCTGGCGTTCCTATTCTTGTATAGAAAAATAGAACATACCTCTGCATTTTCTTCAAAAAAATACATAAATTGGGCTGCCAAAAATAAAACCTCGGATGGGAGGTCCATAGGCCGGTCGATACATGACGGCCCTAAGAAAATACAAACAGGCCCTCCCATCTGAGGTCGTGGGATGCGCATGTTAAAAATGAAAGCCTAGACGGGGCAGCCCAAAACCACGTCCAACACTTGCCAAAACTTCGTCCCTCGTTTCCTCTGTGTTTTGCACACTCAACATTGTGTGGGCATTTTGACTATGCATCATATGAAGATGTGCTATGCATGAATGTTGATCAGCATGATGTTAACTGGCTTGTAGTTCCATTTTCGACCATGAATAAAACTTCCAACATGATGTTAACCCTGTTTAAAAAGGCCGTGTTAATATAAATGCTCTGCCTCTGAAAGTTACAGTTTCTTATCTGAAACTGAACTTGCAGTTTCTTATCTGAAACTGAAACTTGCAGTTTCTTCTCGTCTGCACTTTTATACTCCTATGAAACTACATTTTTTAAGTGCTAAAAATAGATCTCTAGAATTCATAAAATTCTTCATATGCTCAATACTGCAAATCTGAAATTCAAAAGACATTCATATCTGAAAGTACTCTCAAAATACACAACACAAAACACAATTCACAACCTGCAAATACTGACAACCCTAAGCTCCTCCTGGCAATTCACAACCTGCCCGACTATTGGGCTGGGGGGTGGGGGGCAGCCCCCTCCTATTCCTCGGCGGCAGATAGCCGCCCCGTGAGACAATGTGAACGGCGAGGGAGACGATGGCAGGGAAGCGTCGTCGGGCCAACTATTTTTCTCCTCTTGCAGTTGGGTTCGGTCGACGAAGACTCCACTGGCTTGCTCTGGCAGGACACCCTCAGAAATGGCACCCTGTAGATGCTCGATCCTTCAATCTCTGGTGGATGCTCCATCTGGGATCGATACTCCCACCACAGCTCCCTCACAATCGGATTCGGTGAATCTGTTTGCTCCATGGCCCAGAGGAGCAGCTCTATGTACTCCAGCGCGACTCCCTCCGGGAGTATCGCCGCCTTTTCGCTCTGTTGCAGATATTTGGCCATGGATGTCGCCGTCGCCGCTAGTTGGTCCTTATTGTCAAACCAAGACTGTATCTCCAACATCCTAGCTAGCTTCATAGGGTCGCCGTCTGCGATCCTCACGTATCGCTTGTACTCCTCCATCGATCTACTTCTCCACAGCACCTTCACTCGCCGGCGGTGGTTTTTGAATGGAAGAGGAGAGGAGCAGCGCTGGTTTTGGATTAGAACGGGAGAGGAGCGATGCTAGTTTTGGACTGGAACAGGAGAGGAGGGGCGGTGGTTTTGAAATGGAAGAGGAGAGGAGCGGTGCTGGATTTAGATTGGAACAGGAGAGGAGCGGTGGTGGTTTAAGAGGAGAAGAGCGGAAGAGCGGCGCTGGTCTTGGAAGTATTTTTTTGTTGTTTTGCGTATTTTGGGTCAAAGTTTGACCACGTACTGTATGTGACAAGCAAAATGTGAATGCATGTCACCAAAAATTGTATCGTTTGGTTCGTATCTGAATGTACTTTCAAATTATATTATTTTTGCAACGTATAACATATATTTTATGTGCGAAAATCATGGTCAATTATGACCCAGAATAAAAGGGAGACTAGTTAATGTGGGGTCGCTTTCTTAATTGAAGGGTAAACTGGTTTTGATTTTGATCCAGTCACAGCGCGCCAGCCCTCTCGCCTAATCCTAAATCACTGCCGCACGCTCCTCTCCCTCTTCTCCATTGCAAAACCACATCCTCTCCTCTCCATCATCTCCATTCCAAAACCACCGTCTCGCCTCTCCCTCTTCTGATCTTCTCCATTGCAAAACCACCTCCTCTCCTCTCCATCATCTCCATTCCAAAACCACCTCCTCTCCTCTCCATCATCTCCATTCCAAAACCACCATCTCGCCTCTCCCTCTTTTGATCTTCTCTCCATTGCAAAACCACCTCCTCTCCTCTCCATCCATTCCAAAACCACCTCCTCTCCTCTCCCTCTTCTCTATTACAAGACCACCGTCTCTCCTTCCATCTTCCAAAGCTAGCACCGGACCACTCAGAACGACATCTATGGAGAGGATGCAGCAGCGAATCAGGAAGATCACCGGCGGTGACCAGGCAAAGTTA
Organism: Triticum dicoccoides; assembly: GCF_002162155.2. Classification (NCBI taxonomy): domain Eukaryota; kingdom Viridiplantae; phylum Streptophyta; class Magnoliopsida; order Poales; family Poaceae; genus Triticum; species Triticum dicoccoides. The sequence continues at coordinate 699,551,535 of NC_041385.1, read as the reverse complement.
GCCAGGTTGAAGGAGATCCTTAGTTGGTTTGACAATGAGTGGGAGATTTCGAGGACGGTGCGGGCCATATGGCAATGTATGCGAAAGAGCAAGACGGCGGCGATGAGGGCGGCAATGTACATGTACTCCTCGGCGGCAGTCACGCCGCAGTCCTCCGAGTTCGTCGAGTATCTCCTATGGGCGATGGAGCAGACAGATTCGCCCGAGGCGACAGTCAGGCAGAGGTGGTGGGCGTACAGGTCGAAGGTCGAGCACCCAGAGGATAACGAATCGATCGAGTATGGTGTGCCGTTCATGAGGGTGCAGAGCCAGCCGGAGCCACAGGAGTATTCGTTCTGCCACAGCAAGAGGAGGCCGGATGGTGCGACATCGCTTCCCCGCCGTTCTCCATGGTTCCCTTGATGCTCGCCTCGTTTAAACGGCGGCGGTAGGGTTTAAGGTAAGCTTCACACTAACCTAATCTTCCACCTGCTCATGCTTACAATCAGTGTGACAGCTAATGAAAATCATGCTTACATTCAGTGTGACATCTAATGAAAATCATGCTTACAATCAGTCTCCGAGGACTACGCCAATCACCCTAAAATAGCTCTGGACCTTTGGGTCAAAGTTGTGAAACAGTGTACAAACAAAGAAAAATAGATTGGTTCTTCTTTCAGAAAAGAGTACTCCCTAGAAAACTGCCAATATAAGCTACTAGTATTTGGTTAGAGGATTTGCTGCCGAGAAAGATCCGTCCACAGAGAGCGCCACACATCCCACTGGTGGTGGTGGATGCCAATGCGTGCATGCAGCATGGTTGGTGTCGGTAATTTTTACTTGGCACACCTCGCACTCTGCATATATGCCGGTTCCATACGTACATTTGTGTAGTTCCACCAAAATGCAGCTGAATAACCCTGTTTGCACAGATAATGAAAAAGCGTGATTACATTATAGTGGCACTAGTTGATGAAACACACAAAATAAATAGAAGAAAATATTGTGATAGTATCATAGTATGCCAGGCTGCGAGGGTGAGATGGGCCCTGCGACGCCTCATACGGTACGCCTCATACTGGACATCGTCCCAAGTCTCCCAGATACACCTTATTCCAGTGATGAACATCAGTGTACAACAGTAGTACAAGGAGGCGCCTTGAGACATTCAAATCTCTATTTTTGTACATATCAACTAAAATTAAGCACCCCAGTTTGCAGAAACGCTTAAACATTAACAATGGGACTAGTTGATGAAACATACTTTAACAAAGAGAAGCACTTTCTTTATCTACATTGGAAATGAAATGATAGAGATGACACTTGCTCTATTTTAACTGTATTATTACTTCATTTTATCAGTGACACTAGGGTCGAGCAGGTGGCAAATGAGGTGTATCGTGCATTAGAAGGATGGAGGCCGGGGGTGCTTAGACTGGGATGCTGAAGCTGGCTCTTTCAGTCACCAACATGGATGATTCAATTCATGGGACCTTTTGGTGCAGTTGACCTAAAATGAAGCAATGTCTCGTGAGCTAGAAGCTTCTTCTTCAATTTTTTTAAGAAAAGGGCTCCAACCCCGGTTCCATTTCCATCAGAAAATGAAACCCATAGAGCTTCTTCTTCATTAATTGCAATAAAATTGAGCAACATCAAGGTTGGTTGTGAAGCTCCTGGAATGCTCAACTATAATTTGGATATCATTTGTGCAGTTCAACTAAGATCGAGCATGAAATGTATATCTCTGTTTGCACAAAAAAGGTGGAAAGGAGGGTGACTAACAAGTGACGAAACATGCATCAAATGAAAAGAAGCATGTTCCTTATCTGAATGGCAATCCAACAAGGACAGTAGCAATGTATAAAGCAGTGGCATTGCTAGATATTAGTGTGGGCATTAGGATTAACTATGACAACCGTTAAATACGACATTACTTTGGGCACGGGAGAGTAGGCGGACCAGGATAGTTGCATTTCTAATGAAAAGAACCAACTTATCTTAATGGGAAATTTTAGCAGGACATGTAAAGAAGTGCCATTGATTCATATTACTGGAGGCATTACATTGAAAACAACATTGGTTTAACGTGTCCTTACTTTTAACAGTGCGACTGCTACATTTTACCAGTGGCATTACATAAGAGTGGCTCGGGGCAACAAATATCAGAACAAGATATCTGGGTTGGTCCCATTTTTGTTCGGTATAGCCACCTTATACTATGTGAGGCTAGCAAATCTAGTGCTGGACTTACTCTATTGACTTGTCCCCCAGTCCCCACTTTCTTTCCTTTCTCAACCAATAGATCGGATTTATATTGAGTTTGTACTGCGTTTCCCTTTATTTCCCTATTAGACCTAGAGACCAGTTGGATAGCCAGTCTCTGCTACTTTTCGCCCCCAATATTTCCTCTTTCGACCAAGTCCTAGATTCAGGTAACAAATCCTCCCCCACCCCCACCACCTTTCTTCCTTGTTTGAACCAAGTAGTACTAGATTCGAGTGCATGAACTAGTTTTACCTCTTAAACGTAAAAAAATTAGGTGGTTTTCGAACAGCCGATCGATCCTATCTACGAGGGGGCCTGAGAAATAGTAAAAGTTACAAATGCAGCGACATCAGGAGCTCGGGAAGTAGAGCAAGGCCGGTTTTGAAGGAAGTTATACCTGATGGTCGCCGGGATGTCGCTAGGAGGGCGGCGGGAGGCCGGATCTGCCCACACTACGACAGCGAGGAAGAAGGGGTCGGAGGCCCTCCCTCGCCAGCGGTGCTTGGGAGAGAACAGAAAGGCAGGCTGACCGGGACGCGCCCAGCAGTGGGTAAGAGCCATCGCCGAGGACGACCGCGTGAACGTTGCACCTTCTCACCTTCCCCGGCGGAGAGGATCCGGCTGGATCTGTGACCAGCGGTGAGCAGAGAGAGAGAGAGAGAGAGAGAGAGAGAGAGAGAGAGAGGCCACCGCTGTCGTGTTTAGATCTGGAGAGGCCGAGACAGTGTGAAGAGAGCAACACTTGCAAGCCAGCGCGGAGGCTCCTACCTATATAGTGCAGTAGTACTTAGTTTTCTTTTGTCTACCGGAGCCGGCTTGACCTTGTCAATGACTGTCGAGAAGTCTTCATGCACGTGGCCCGGAGGCGCAGTTGTCGTCATTTTGATCCGAAGCGTCGGATTATAACATATAACACGAAAAAATGCCACATGACAAGAAATCATAACCTCACTGCCCAAAGGAGACAACATGAATCCCGACGGACAAACTAGACGAGGAACAAAGCTCAAATTAAAGATAAACTCGTAGAAAAGGGGTCAGTCGATAGATGTCCTAATTAACATAGCCGGCTTGACCTAGATGGAAGCCAAGTAGTCACTGTTCATGCATGTGCCCCCAATGACTATCCCAACTCAGTTGTCGCTGTTTAACCCTCGTAGTGATCCGAAGCACATGACACATAATTTTGCGATATGACAAGAAACCTTTTTTTAGATTTCTCACCACAACTACAGCTATGTACAACACAGCTTGCACAGTATGTAGACGATAGCCAATCCAAGCGTGTCTGCTGGAGTCTGGTCACATGCATGGACGAACCGATCTTCCATGTCTTGCAGGGATAGTCCATGCACCAACGTAGTACAACACTTCTCTAGTACTATCGCTCGTCTCCCTCTTCTATTAAGTCACCTGACTTGCGGGGCCGGGGAGTGTGCCTATGGTCGGTTCTCAATTGCTGTCCCACATGTGTGTGCAAACGCAATATGACACACATTCCATTCGGAGAGCAGCGTGCCAGACCGACCGACCGTCTGAGGTGCGACGTGAACGCGACGGACGTGCTGTATACTCCGTACATGTGTACCGCCGTTTTCTAGACGCTTTGCTCCATGGCGCGGGCGCAATCCATGGATACAAAATTAGTATTTATATACTATTTAAAAGTCGAGGGCGGGGCTTTTCCTGCCCGGTAGGCGGCAGGACAGTTCCGCCTAGTCGGTTCAACAGAGACGCGAGAAGACGAGGGAGTAGGCTGCTGCAAACGTAGGGCTGTGTGATTTGACAGCGAGTTACTACTGGACAGGTGGGGCCCCGTGATTTGACTTACCATTATCATTTTAACTGCGACGCTACGACCGGCGTGAGTCTCCCGATTCCTGACCACCTCCATACAGGTGCCTCTCCCAATGCTCCACCATGTAGTAGTAGAGGCTGGCTCTTGCATGAGAGCCCACTTCTCCACTTTTTTCTTGCCTCTCTTTCCTCCACATATGCAAAAATGCCATGTAAAGCACACTATTGTACTTACTTGCTCCTACACGTGCTTAAGCTTGCCACATAGGCATAAAGTCTGATGTGGAAAGTTAATCAAGAAGAGAGAGACTAGTTTGGTGACCCAAGGAAGAAACGGTGCTAAGCACGTGTACCTAGGTGAAAAGACAATTTTGAGTCTATAGCTAATTAAATGAAGCAAACTTAGCAACGCCATTTCATTGGAAGAGGTCACTCCTTGGCAAATGCAATAAATACTAGTACTCCCTGTGTCCCATTATATAAGAACGTTTTTGACACTACACTAGCTAGTGTCAAAAACGTTCTTATATTATGGGACGGAGGGAGTACGAAGAAAGAGATAGAGAGGAGTAAAAAATACACTTATAGCCAACCTTGTTGTAGTATGAGTGACTAAGTGATGACTCTGTATGACATGCCAACATCAGATAACCTAACGCACCATGTTAAATCTCCAAGGGCGTGACCACGCGAGCGACACGACGGTCGTGGTAGGCGCAACCATGATACGGGCTGCTGGCAGCCCTTGGATCTAAGATCAAATGGTCGCATGCTAAGTTGCTGAAAATTTGCAGAATAACCCTCCAGGATAGGATATTCACCCATAGGTCTAGAATCACGCCATGCAACCATTCGATCTCAGATCTAAGGGCTCTCGGAAGCCCGTATCATGGGAGAATGGAAAGCCACTACCCTGCCATTCGCACGCTGGCAGTTCGCTCCTACTCGTCCTCGCACGTCCTTTAATACTACGACGGTTCGCTCCTAGTCGTCCCGTCCATTCACATTACGACAGTTTCACTAATCCTAACCCTCCTGCCAAATCCATGGCGTCCCAAATCTCCCCGATCGGCGGTGAGTACAAGGTTAGAACCATCACCGGTGATGAGTTCGACGCCATCTACACCCGTACTTCCGCGACGGTGAAAGGATGCCTTTCTCGCTTCAGACGCATCTTCGAAAACTCACATGATGAGTGGGTCGCTGGGCTAGATGTTGACTACACCACAGTCGTGGGACGAGAGAAGGATCTAAAGGACAAAGAGAGGAAGAAGCTCGCCATGATCCAGGTTTGGGTACATAACCTTTGCTTGGTTTACCACATATGCCATGCCGACATTGAGTGCCAGGATTTTAAGAACTTCCTCGAGGACAAAATAGTCAAATTCGTTACTGTAGACTTTAAGAATGACAAAGAAGACCTGCGTCGGATAGGCCTCGTTGTAGGCAACCCCTTCGACCTCCAGAAGAATCGCCTAGTGCCCTCTCGCCAGCCCTCAATGCTGACCCTGGTAGGAGCCATGGTTCATCCTTCGTACTGTAAACTGGAGAAACCTCATTACACATTTCATCGTCATGCATGGCAGCGGAATGTACTAGATATAGACCACATCCACTACGCTGAAATGGATGACTACCTTTGTTTCAATATCTACAAGGGTTGGATGAAGAGCAACTGCCAAGTTGGCGGTTCAAGCAAAGAAGTATCGGCCAAGAGGAAGAGTGACAAGGACGAAGTCGAGGACGTGGACGAGGACTCCGAGTAAGGTGGCAGTGTCGTTGGTCATGGCGGTTCTAAACTTCTAATGCAGTGTCTACCGGGTTAGTTGCGTAGTTTAATTTCAGGTGTGCTTAGTTTAATTTGAGGGGTGTGTTGTGCTGAGCCCCCAGCAGAACTATGTTATGTTTCTTCTCGTTACTTTAACTCTTCAGTATGTACATACTAGTACTAGTATTTCTTTAATAGAATTTAGCACCCCAATTAAGCACATACTTGCTTTTTTAATAGTACTATATGCATATTTGGTGACGAGTGCTCTCTATATGTACCACCTTTTTTTAAAATTTCAATTTTTGCTCCATGGCGCAATCCATCGATAGTACTACTGTACAAAAGTATACATTTTTTAAAAGGCTAGCATACTGTTCATCATCATCATCATCATATATATATATATATATATATATATATATATATGTATATATGTATATATATATATGTGTGTGTATATATATATATATATATGTGCATATATATATATATATATATGTATATATATATGTATATATATATGTATATATATATACAGACGGTCTATTCTGGTAATATTAGCAGAATAACTATTCTGCACACCACTTCCGCACTGCACACTGAATGAAACTGCACTGCATCTCCTTTACATTGGGCACTGCAATGCTTCACGGGAGAACTGCTTCATTTTCCGGTGTTCCGCCCGCGTTTTCTATGTGGAATCAGGTGTCGCGGGATGATTTAGTTTGTGTCTGCATCTCATTTTAGCTTTATTCTTTCTAATTTACAGAAAAATATACTAGAGTGCTTGCAAATCGAGGGATTTGGCGGACGAGCTTTCTCTGTTCGTTCATGTTCGCGTCAGATACGATTTTTTTTGTGCTCGGATGTTGTTATTTAGTAGGAATTCTTTGATTGCGTTCGTTTTAATCGGTCCGTTCACTCTATAATTTGTTAATTTTTAGGAGTTAGTTTTCAATTTCTTGTTATTTTGATTGTGCGGGCGGGTGAGCTTCGTCCGCTCCTCTGTTCTTGTTGATGTTTTCGATTTTGCCCGTGCACGCGTGTTTGAATATTGTAATTACTGTTGCTGTAGGTTTGAATTCATTGTATTGCGGGTATAATTGTCATTTTTGGAATCGCGTTTTTTAAATGAAAGCTGATGATGTTCGTCAAGTTGCCATGTCTTCCATGTAAATTTTTGCGGGTGTATTTTTTGATAGTTTAGTGGCTGTACAATTTTTAGGCGAGTTATGGGAGTGCGAGTGAAATTGACACCTCTATCAGTCTATCAAATGTCTGTAGCTTTACTGCATTAATTTTATTTGTTGTAGTCGTGGCATACGTTGTAGTGCACTGCATTTTCTTTGGTAGTGTACTTCGTTGTAGCTGCATTACAGTGGTTATGGCTGCTTATGAGATTTCTCCTTTTCTTAAACTACATCCTGTGTTCTAGATGACTGCATAATATGCATTTCTGTACTGCATTAGTAGTGTTGTTAATGTTCTATTCTGCTATTAGAATGGATGGTCCATGATACGCTTGTGTTAGCTGAATAGTTATTATAAGAATTTTTTTGAACTGCATACTATGAGAATTGTTTTTGAACATCATATGTTAACTGCAAAGTTTCGACCATTTGCATTTCCTTGTTATTGTTCAGAGGGCTGCCTTTTGTTATTATTAGTACCACGCTATGCGTTCGAGAGAACTGCATTACTGCCAACAGCAACTTTGTCTAAAAAGGATGATAAAATGACGCAGTTGAGGTTGCATACTTTAAATAGGCATTGTTCAAATTGTCTGATGGACATAATTTTAAAAGCATACAGCATAAGCAAATCATCAGAAATATTGGTTGCTTCATATTAGACAGCCTAGAGTGCAAATATTGTAAACTTGATGGAGTCTTCTTCTTTGTAGAAAAAGACCATGGCCACTTCTCCGGCCTCAAAGCTATTCTGGGAGACAAAATCTTTCCAACCAGTAGTTATGTTGATGCAGTCTTCAGAGTCGATGTGGTAGTCAGCTTGCATGTCTCCATAGCCATTCTTGTGTTCTGTCTTCAAAGTAAGCTTCCCTGAACTCGGAGCATGAAATTTTATTGTGGATGGCAGTTTCTGCATATTGGAATGGGTGGAAAAAGAATTTATAAGTAAACAACAAATGTTTTTGTTTTATACTTAGTATGATTTGTTTATGTTTACTTAAATAGTTACATACATATGACTGTATTTTGTAAAGTAGTTGCAATGTATGAACAAACTTATATACGCAATTGACTCCTAGTTTTTACTGGGATATATATTATACTGCAACACGCGTGCACTGCAATGTCAGTAACAGTGTACTTCTCCAGCATGTTAAGATAACTGCAACGCTTATCTACTGACCCTTTTTTTGTTCATACGTTGGGATTCTGATCTAGCTAGTGTCGATACATGGTGTGGTACTGCAGAAAGATAGGTGGAAGCATCTAGTCTTAATAGCTAACAGATCTGAAGAACAATACAAATTCTGTTTTGTATTTTTGTTGATATTACTGAACAAATTGATTGAACTATATATTCAGATGTTTATTTGCAGTCTAGATTATGTCCAAAATTGTGAGGGGAAAAACAAACCCAACTTTCCTGTAGATTTGCGGTTGTGAGGCGATGAAGAAATGGCACAGGAAACCCCCTGTTGGGTATCATCAGGCAACCGAGCATGCTGCACCACTCGGTGTTGGTGAGCTCTAGACCTTCCGCGTAGACGCATGTGTCCGCTACCGGCGCCATCCTTGCCAAGCAGCCGCACTTACAGTCCATGGCGGGTTCAGTGGAATTCCAGAGAAGAGCTGTGGATGGGATGAATCCTAGATCTACGTTTTGAGGAAAATGATGAACGAGGGGAGGAGTTGTGTTAGTCTGTAGCACGAATGGATAAGTTTTTATGCAACCAATCGAGCAATGGAAGTAATAAATGGTGTGGTTGGCGTTAGGTGGTGGATTGGGTCTGATTCAGTGAACACGAGTGCATTTAAGAAGCAACAAGACTGCTTAGTTGAAAATAGCGAACTGCATTGTCATGTCACGACGAACTGCGAACTCATGGTTGGGCCTGTGTTTGTGTATGGTATGTAGCATTTTTTTATTTTTAGTGGCCTCTCTTTTTTTGTTGGCCATGTGTTCTGGTTGTGAAGATGCAATTGGGCCCAAGTCGGCCTGTGAGCACGGCTGGTTCCCGGTGCGCTATGTGCGGTCTAATTTTTCGTCCCACCTCGCCCGCGGAAGGCACGCCCGACATGTTTATAAGCGGTGGCGAGGCCTCTGTGTCGAACTCCTCTTGTTACTTATTTGGGCGCTTGAACACAGCGCTCGCAGCTGTATGCTCTCTGACCTGTGGGCCCATGTGTAGCCGGCCCCATGCACTGTGACTCAGAATGACTCGCCTTCTGTGGGCGCAGATCTATTACGAGACTGGCTGGGGCCGGTAGCACCTGGGTGATCAGGGTTCTGTACTGCATATGTATGCATTGCGTACTGCATGAACAGTTGCCATTTTTTTGTTACCGTCTTTTTGCTGTTATGTGATCTTTTTTCCCAATGTATGGGAGTGCACTGCTTAGTAAATCATACGCGTAATGCGTTGATTATGGTTCTGTACTGCATGTTCATATATTTCTGTACTTCATTGATTATTTACATGTTTGCATTTTTCTTTTTCTGGTTTTGCTCCTATGTATTCTTTTTTCAAATTTAGGTTCATGTATTCGACTGATTCTGTACTGTATTCATACACAACTTGCACTGCATGCTTTCTGTTTGCACACTGCAACTCATTTTTCGTTTTCTGCACTACTCGAATCTAATGATACATTAGCAGACAACAGAAAACAAATTATCACAGATATTCTGTACGACAATTTCATCACCAGCAAACAAAGTTGGACAGAAAGCAAACTAACATAATCAGAGTTCATCATTACAAGGCGGTTCTGCATGGCAAGCAAACTAGGTTCAGAGGGCTGGCAAACTAACGATTCATAAGCAAACAACACAAAGTAAATTTGATGATAATTCTAAAAGAACGCTGGCATTGTTGGCTCCTGGCCGGCACCATCTTCTTCTTCACCAGTCAGGCTCTCCCCATGCCCAGCTCCTCCTGGCGCGCTTCTTGGGGGGCTCCTCCTTCTCCAGCTTTGCACGGCAAAGGCCGTCCTGGGTGAGGGTGATGCGGTTCCATATCTCGTACGCTGCGTAGGCGTCCTTTGCTGCGTACTCGATGTGCCTCATGGACAGAGGCAGGGTCGCCCAGCACTGGTTCTCTTCGTCGGTGATCTTCTTCTTCATGTTGCTGTAGTAGTCGTCGATGATCACGCCGGAGACGTCTCCGAGGGAGTCCAATGGCTTGGTTGCCTCGGGCACCCTCCACTCCTTCTGGATGTCGACGAAGTTGGCGACCTCCAATTTGACGCGCTCCAGCCTGGTTTTTTCGCCGTCGATGGAGAAGCCTGCAAAGGTGTACCTAGGGTCGGCGAGGAAGTTGTCGAAGACGGTGCACCTTTCAGTGTCACTCATTTGGAAGAGCAGCACCGGGTGATTCTTGCCGATGGAGAGCTGGTAGAGGGCGGGTTTTTGCGTCGCTTCAGGGTCGTTGTCGTACTTGAGATCAATGCCGACGATCTTGTGGTGCTGGAGGATGAGGTGGCGCTCGTACTGCGCAAGGGTGATCACCATCTGCTTCTTGTCGTGGGTGTGGATGACGTGCAACTTGGTGTTGCCGTGCGCCTCCACGGCGTTGTTGCCCTTGTACTCGTCGGTGAACGTCATCGCTGGTGGCAGGGCTTGGTGCTTTTGCATTGATATGGGGCGATTTGGTGTGAGTGCAATGGACACTTGTGTTGTTGTGGATGAGAAGGCCTTTTGGCAGGGGTCTGAATTTAAGGGGAAGGGCGCGGGGTGGGATGGCCTCGTCGAATGAACTGCACGATCGCGCTGATGATGCGGTTGTGCAGATCGTGGGTTGTTTTTGCATCTGTGATCGTGGGCTTGTGGCGATGGAACTGCTCCGATTGGTGGTTGTATGCGAACGTGGTTTTTTAAAGGTGGGTTTGTTTTATTTTTGATCAGCACATTTTTTTTAACCACCACTTTTTTCTATGCGAACGGGTATTTTGTCATGTTTTATACATGTATACTGCGTGACAACAAAACTGCATTGCTTACACTTCCACACTGCGTCGCGTACAAATCAGAACTGCAACAGTGTATTACTTTATCCTTTTTTGCGTGTCTTTGCTATGTGCTTCGGCGATCTGCATTGCGCAACGGAATGCACTGAATACTTCTACCGCCCCGTACTGCATCTTGTTTTTGCTTGTACTTACGGCAGTCCCTGGTATGGGAGGGGTAGGGAAAGGGGGGGTGCCCCCCCAACTTTTTTTTGAACTTATTGTTTTTCCTTAGTCGGTTTTGTTGGGCCTGTGTTCGGGTAGTTCAGAGACGCATGTACGTGGTCACTTTTTTTGTGGCTGGGGCCTGTATCATTTGGGTGATCAGTTTTTATACTTTGTATGCTTTTTAATGTCGTGGAGTGCACTGCTTTTTGGTAAATCATCGGTGCACTACATTGATCATGGTTATGCATTAAATGTGAACTTCATTCCTTACTGCATGTACAGTTCTCATTTTTGTTCCCAGGTTTTTACTTTTTTTGTAATCTTTTTTTTCGAATGTATGGGACTGCACTGCTTAGCAAATTACAACTGTACTGCATTGGTTATGATACTGTACTACATGTTTGTGTACTTCTGCACTACGTTTACTTTTTCCGTGTACATGTTTTTCTTCATCCCGTAAAGAAATGCATAATGTCGTACTGCATCCCGTAAAGAAATGCACTGCATTTTTCCAGTAGTGCGTACTGCATTTGTTTTTTTGCCTGTGCTTACTGCACTGTACAGGAGGTTTAAGGGGAGAGCGGGGGGGGGGGTGCACATTTTTTTGTGTGGCACGTATTTGAAGGTAGACTTTTTCGTATGTGTTTTCTTAACATGCGCTTTGTTTTTTATTTTAACTTTTTTTACGAACTGTATGTATTTTAATTGTTGTTTTACCATTTGAACTTCATGATTCTTCACAGAGAACTGCATCATGTGCTTTTTTTAGTAATATGTCTGTTTTGATGTAGACTGGCTTATTTTGTCTGGGCTGTTTTTTGGCTGGCCCATTTTTTGTGACCCTTTTTGCGACACGCGGGCCTCCTACGTATCGCTTCCAGGTTATTCCACCGCTCCGCTATCAGAGAAAGAGACCGAGAACAATCCCCTCTCCTCTCTTGCAGTTTCTCCCGAGGCATCTCTCCCTCGGGTAAAACTGCCGTCGCGCGCAGCAACCGCCGTCGCCCGGAGAACCGCCACCCTCAAGAGGTCCTTATTCCTGCATTCCGCATCGCTGTCCGCTCCGTGAGCCCTTGCCGCTGCGCTCCCGCAGCCCTTTCCTGTCTGTTCTCATCGCTGCCCCCCTTCCCGCCACCGTCGCCGCACACTTTTCTTCAGTACGTTCCGCTTGGCTCGGTGTTGATCGTCCCCTCGTCTTGTTTTTGTGATTCTTGTAGTTGCTGTAGCTCTTTTTGCTTGTGTAATTTTTCCGTAGGTAGTTGATTTTATCTCGTTTTGAAGTTGATAGTTGTGTGTAGCAATGTGGATCTAGGGTTTCGTGAGATTTTCGCCGATTTTATTGCTTATGTCTGTCACTTCGTCCTTTGTGTTGCAGGGAAACGCTATGTCTTCGCCGAGCAGGCCGAGAGAAGGAGTTCAGGGTATGTGGAGTGCTTATTCCTTAGGCTTTGTTTATTTTGTTTGATGTTTATCTAGTTTCGTAATTTATCCTGCATATTGGGTTATGCTCTGTTAGTTGTCAGCGTTCATTTGCATTATTTTGTCATGTGATGTTTTTGTAATTTCTTTTTTCTTGTTTTTTTAATCCAGCAGGTGATTGTAGTGCTCATAATGATACACCAATTGTCTCTCCTTGTCCTGGTGGTAAGGATCATGGTTACGAGGGAGGACATGAAGTGAATTCGCCGATTGAATCTTCTCCTATAAGTGTGGTCGCTCCTTCTGGTGTGTGATTAATTTGTTTATTTTTGTGTATGCTTTGTTTTATCTAGTTCGACATTTTTGTTGCGAACAACCGTGGATTTAGTATATGCAGCACTGCATTTATTTTTGTATTTGAACTCCACCATATGTATGTGTGAACTGCATTGTTGTTTTATTCAAGTTTTTTGTACAATGCATTATTTTTTATTTTGAGTTTATGGTTGGAGCACTACATTTATATGTATAACTGTACTGCATTTGTTCTTTTTGTGCAATTTTTAACGAGCATAGTCAAACTTTATTTTGACGCAGTGTCTGTTTTCCATGCTAGGGCGCCTGGGTTTGAGGAGGTTACTCAATTGATTGACCATTATTTTGTAGAGGGTAATGTTGGTGTGAGCTTTGATCAGAGATGTCCTGTCTTGTCTGAAACACATTCGCAGTCTGTTGATGGTACAGAGGAAGTTACACAGGATTGGATGGTCCCGGAACAGGTTCGTCAATATGAGTTGAAGCAAAGCAAGAAGAAGTTGAGGTTTGAAATTGAGTCAAAAGAGTTTGCTGAGAAGGAGAAGCAGAGGAGATCTGGAGATGGTGGCAATGGTGGTAAATTTGGCAAGATGAAGAAGAGGTTGAGTACTGTTGCTGAGGAAGGTGGTACACCTCGGCGGAGTCCACATGTTGCTGGAATGAAGAAGAATCTTGGCAAGAGAACCGCTGAAGCTGGTGGAAGTGATGATCCTCAGCGCAAACGACTACATGTCACTGAAGGTCCCAATTCTGATGACGACGACTTTTTGCTTGCTGATTATGTGAAGGGTATTCATCCTTCTAGACGCAAAGACTGTGGTTCATCTAAGAGTGTACCCAAGCGTGCCCATGATGATGTCAACGAAGATGTTGGTGGTGATTCTGGAGAGGAGGTGGATGCTGCTCCAAAGGTTTGTTGAAGTGCACTGCATTTGTTTCCTTCATTTGTTATTCTTTCTGTATTTTCTATGTCTCTTTTTTTATGCCTAATCTTCTAATGTGGACTGCATTTCCCTTTACATAGAGGAAGAAGTCTAGTAAGAGCAATGCAACTGAAGATGATGGTGAGGGAGATGATTCTCGATTTAACAAGACCGTGCGTTTGTCGCTTCCCACTGTTTGCAAGGATGCTTCTTTGTTGAAAGAGGCGCATTGCAGCCGTGTTAGGGATGCTGGATTTGGTGTTGTCTTTGATCTGTCAGTAAAGAAAAATGTGACCCGCATTCCTATGTGCTATCTGATGGGAGTGATTGATCCTGCCACCATGTTAATGGACTTTAGGAATGGCAAGGTTCTTCGAATCAATCGTACATCACATTTTTGATTTACCTATGGGACGTCACACTGCACCCATGCCTGCTTCCAGTGGTCATGATGAGTCGTTGACTGCCCTCAAGGATGAGCTTGGCTTTGACCGTTCAAAAAGTATAGGTGTCAAGGACTTGCTTGAGAAGTTGAAGGTGTTAGTGGAGGAAGATGATTATGTGAGTGTTGACCTTGCTGTGAAGGTGTTCTTCCTGATACTTTACCAGAATTTGTTGTGCCCGGGGCCTGCAGTTCGTTTGGGTAGAGTTGCTGCGATGGTAGAGAACATGGATTATGCGACTATGGCTTAGATGGACTTTTGTCAGCTTGTTGTTGATGAGTTGCAGGCAGCTGTGGTTAGGTGGCAATCAGAAGGCAGCAAGCAGAATTGTGCAGAGGGTTGTGCCATTGTCCCCCTGATTATGTATCTTGACTGCTTGAAGCTTCGCAAATTTTCAGTCATGCACACGTTGACGCCACGCGCGTCATACCTGATGACCAAGGATCTGATGAAGTTGTACAATGAGGATGTGCTTGTGAAGGGAAAGATTTACTTGGAAAGTTACAAATTTGGGAAGCTGCCGGTTAGTGCACCTGATTTTTTAATATCATTTTTTTTAAATGTGCAGCCATTATAAATGTGAACTTTTCTGGTACTCACATGTGTACTTCTCTTTGCGTGTTGTCTTTTTTTGCAGTGGAAGGCGTCAGGTGATATTGTATACAACCGTTCTATTGCGGTTGTACATGGCAGCTCTGATGCGGGGCCTAGCACTCATGCTAGGTTTTATGAGCCTATCTGTAGTCAGCTTCCTGCCTGTGATGATGAGGTGCCGCATACTCGTGGTTTCATGCCTCGACAGATGTTTGATAATACAAGATCTTATAAACAGACATTTGTTGGCGGCAAAAAACATGAGGAGATTGATGAGCTTCTTCTGAAGGTTTTGAAGCTGACTGAGGATTTGCCAACCTCTGGTGACAAGTTGAGGACAGTTGCTGGTTTTTTCTTTGTTGGCCATGGCCCACGAGATGAAGATATTGTTGCTGCTCACAATTTTGATTGTGGTGTGATTGAAAGCCTGAAGATTGCAGTGACAAATGTTCGTTCTTCGTATGCTCAATTGAGACATTCACAAGAAGAAAAATGCGGTCGGTATGAGAAGGATGCTGGGCATATTGTGGACGAAATGATCCGTCAGGACACTGGCGTTGGCGCTGATAATGTATGTTTCTAGGTTTTTTGTGGCTTTGAACCTCTTTTTTTGTGTATTATGTTGACTGCTCCTCATTATTTTTTTGTTATAGGCTGGAGTGGAATCTTCTGGTGTCGATAGAACTAGAGACAATGGAGTTGGTCAGGTATAAATACTCCTGCCATGTCTGTTCTGCCACGCTTCCCTTTTTTCTTTGAACTTGCATTTTGTTTGCTTCCCATATTTTTTTGTGTACTTCTCTGTTGTGAAGTGTGTACTGCTTGTGCATAGCTGAAGTTTTTTCTTTTTCGGCCGGTACCATCTTATTTCTTGTTTTTGGTTTGTTCTATGCCCATAGACTGGTGTTGCTGCTCGTGATGTGCACAAAGAGACCTACGATGGCTCTGGGAAGGGTGAGGTCTTGGCTGATGCAGCGTCCCCTCTGTATGTTGTAGCTGATAAGGTATAGTGGTATTACTTGTTCTGTTAGTGGGTTGTAATCTAATTTTTTGTTGTCTGTTATAAACTTGATTTACGCTGTTATGTTCATCCATATGCATTTTCATTTGCGTATGTTAGCTGCAATTGTTTTACATGTGTGATCTTCACTGTTTGACAGAAGTGAACTGCAGTTCTTTTGGCATGCGCGATCCATACTGATTTACATACGTGAGCTTCAGTATTTAACATAACTGAACCGCAGTGTTTGTCAAAGCGAACTGCAGTTCTTTTTTTATGTATATGTGGGTTGCAGTTGTAGTTGTGTTTGACACACGTGTGTTGGTGTTGTTTTGCATATGTGGACTGTAGTTGTTATGTGTATGTTGCTAGCACTCTTTTGACATAAATGTGCTGTGTGTTGTTGTGTTAGTTATCCCCATGCTTATTTTTGTGTTACTTTGTGTTTTTTAAACTTTCCACAGGTTCAAGAACAAAATGTTGAAGTCCATGTTGATCTGAATCAGGGCAGTTGTGCTGTTGATGGCCGTGGCAGTGTTGATGCTTCTGTATCGGTTGCTATTGAGTGTGCAGATCCTTTTGTAGCTCAAGGATCCCACGATGCTGTTCCCACCAGTCGGCATGAAGATTCTGATGTTGGCATTGAAAAGCCACTGGAGAATGTTGCCCCTGCTGCTAGTGTTGTTGCTTCCCCTGTCTGTCTGGTGTCCAATGATGTTCCGGAAGTATAGATAGTGGAGCCTCATGTAGTTGAAGTATCTAAGGACGCTGTTGTTGACCAGACTATTGTAAATCGAGAGAATGATGATGTTGCTGCAGAAGGAAAGTCCAGTGAGGTTGTGGTGCATTCGTCGCAACCTATGCAAGAAAATATTTTTCTCTGTTCTGAAGAACAGCAGCCTGAAGACTCTGACATTGAAGGCAAGAGATTTTTTTAAACAGTGCAGTTTGATGTTTTTCTCATTCATGTTGTTTAATTACTATGGTATTTGTATTAGATGTTTAATGATAAGTGAAACTTTGATCTTTTGTCTATGATTTTCAAATAGCTAGCAGAATTCCCTTATCTTAATATTTAAACTTCATTGTTTGGATAAGTGAACTTCATCTTTTTTATTACAGATGATGAACTTCCTGTTGTGACACCGTCGAGCATTGATCCAGCTCTTCTGAAAAGATACAATGAGTTGTACGCTGCTGTTACAAGGGCTCGGAAGGACAAGAAGAAGAAGTATGGTTTTTTAGAAATTGTTTTGTTCATATGTATTATCTAATTTTTGTATTTACCCCTTTTTATTTGTTGTTATTTTTTTAGTATCTTATGTTTGAGTTTTTCATGAAAAAATTCAGGGACATGATTGCTTTTAAAACTGAGATGGGTGATATTAGCATTGGCGAAGTTGATCAATCCTTTTGGGATAAAGGGATGCTCACTACAAGGCTTGTAGATCTTGGGGTTTTTTTGCTGGTAGATAAGTTTAAGGGATCTTCGACAATGGTTGTCCCGTACCATATTTGTGTAAGAACACAGAAATTTTTGTTTTATTTTTGATTTTCTTTTCTGATTTCGTGCAACGACCTATTTTGGTTATTTGATTTTTGGTTTTGTTTCCGCAGACAAATATTTGGAATGGTGGTACTGTAGGCAGGAGTGTTAAAATGATGTTCTCTTCAAAAGCCGAGGAGCGTGTTGATAAAAAGAATATGGTGAGAGACGTTTTTATGTGTATTTTGCCTATTTTGTTTTTATAGTGTTCTGTTTTTTCTTCTTATATGGTGAGATATGAGGGATGGTGTTGGTCATTATTGTGTAGTTGCGTTAAATGTGAAAGAAAGGCGGTATGAATTTCTTGACTCGCTCAACAAACCTGGTAGCCCTGATGCGGTCAGGGTTTTTAGGAGGATGGTTAAAAATATCAAGCGTGCATGGAAAGAAGGTAGCTTGAGTCCTGATGAGCCGCTAAATCCTCCCACACTTGATGGATTTGTGTTGAAACATGTCATTGTCCCACTGCAGCCAAATGGGTGCGTTCTTTACAGCCCTTCTGTGTCATACCGTTCAAGTTTTTTTTTTCACTTCATTTTTGTGAAACTGATGTTTTTTATTCTTTTTATTGCAGGCATGATTGTGGATTCTATATGTTTCAATTCTTGCAGACATGGGATGGTGTTCGAGTTGCTAAGTTTGGGGTGGAGCACATTGGCTACATCAGAAAGGCCATGCTCTATAGTTGGCTCACATCGAGGAAGTGTTGCCTTGATTTAACATCACTTCTAATTTTTGCAGATAAAGGTTGTTTTATTGAACTTCTTTATCCTCGCTTTATTTTATTTTTGTCTGCTGCTTGGTTCCGCTTCTTTATGGGCAAGTGGGCTGCATTTTTCTTTATATGTGGGCTGCATTGCTGTATACAAGTGTGGGCTGCATTGATGTAGAGAAGTGGGCTGCATTGTTCTTTATATGTGGGCTGCATTGATGCATAGAAGTGGTCTACATTTTTCTTTATATGTGGGCTGCATTGCTGTATACCAGTGTGGGCTGCATTGCTGTAGAGA